>NC_040032.1:5576045-5897366 GCF_000972845.2 Larimichthys crocea
TCAGCAGAGGGCTTGGCCTAAAAAGAAGAAAGAAAGACAACAGACCCTGTGGACATGAAAGATAGTTTGTTTTTGTTGCTCTTGGTCCAGGTCCAGGACGTTCTGCAGTAAGTGACGAAGCGCTTCCCCTATGAGACCCTTTATAAATACTTAGCAGAGTCAAAGGAGGGTGGAGGTGAGGTGGGAAAGAGAGCAGCTATGAAAAAAAACACCAGATGGAGAGAGCAATGTGTTGGCAAGTTTTAGTTCCTTAACTATAAATTAGAGCCTGACTAAGACTGGATTTATGAGTCCTATAACTATATTTATATCCAAGAGTTTAGTTATACAAATCTCCCCCTCCCACCCTGATTAGTAGTTTCTTTTTTATCATAACATTTTTTAGATGAATCTTTAATTAGTCTTTATTGGTTATGAAAGAGTTCAGTATAGATTGACATTTTGGGAAATTAGCTCGTTTGCCATCTGTCAGGGAGAGACAGAGAGACGTGAGAAGATCTGATGTCTCTGATGTAATCTATTACAGCGAGCAGCCAGTTAGCTTAGCACAAAGACAGGAAACCCAAAGATAACAAAATCTGCCTCCCAGGACCTGTAAACATCACTAATTAATATGTTATATTTTGGTTTGTTTAAAAAAGTGTAAAAATGACAGTTTGACATTGTATGTTATAGGTTATGTATATCCGACTTGCCTGTTGCCTGGCAACTGCTCAGGTCCAAGACAAATTGTGCCACCTATCTCTTTGTTGTGTTTACTCTTTTGTTTTAGTCAGGATTAAGATAAGCATGTTAAATCATGAGCTTCAGAGGTGTTGGTAGGTGGATTGTGTTACCTTCTGACAGAGCCAGGCTAACTTCTTCCCCTGTTTCCAATGTTTGTGCTGAGCTAACTGCTGCAGCCTTATTATTTAACACAGACAGATATTAGAACGGTGTTAATCTTCCCATCTAACTCTCCACTAGAAAACAACAAGCTTATTTCCAAAAAAGGTAAACTATTCCTTTAACATAACACAGAAAATACTACAGTAAATTTAAAACTGGGAATTAAGTTGACATCAATAACATATAAAACAACATATGTTATCCAATATATCGAATGTTTCCTATGGTTACATACATTTTTTGGTTTTCATTCACTTATGTACTTTGTGGTGGTTCAGTTTGAGATCAAATTCACTGGTCAAGAGTCTGCCAAAAAGTTTTCATATTTAGGAAATTGCATTGAAATGTCTAAACTGTCACAACCACGTGGTTTGCAAAATGGTTTGTTGAAATGTAAAATATACATGAATTGTGGCCAAACTAATATAAATCTTTTCGGATAAGCCCAACTCAAGTCTCAAGCAAATCATAAGTCTAGTCTTTCAGCTCTCTAAATGTTGACAATTAAAATGACGTGACATTTCAACTTTTTTTTTTTTTGTTCAAATATCTGTGAAATTTGTGTTTCTGTTAGCGTGGAGGGGTCCTGGGTTGGCACTCAGCTGCAGGAGAGAGAGGAGAGGTGTGGGCACGGCTAGTTGTCTAATCACTCTTCCTTTTAACACAGTAGCAAGCTGGACCTGGAAGGGAAGATGCACTGGGAGTCTGCACTGTCTGTAACAAATTGTGTGTCTGTAGAATATAATTAAAATAAGATCAGCCATCGGTCTGTAGTGTAATCTGTGCTGACTACCAACGGTGGCAGCAAGGCATGCCACAATTAGCTAACTGGTCATGAAACCATTCAAATCTCAAGTAGTCAATGTTTTTATTTAGAGGGTCTGATCAAGTGTAAAACATACAGATTAGATTTATAGTAAACGTGCAAAACTATGCCGAAAATAGGAATGGTCATTTAAATAAAAAGCTGTAAAACAAGAAGACAAAGAAAGTGTGTGGGGGGGTGACAACTCCAACTTTTCAAAGGCTATAACTGTATGTTCTCCTCAATGAGTTTCTTCACTAAAGAAAAATATCCTGCAGAGCATTTTTCAAAGTAATTCTGACAGCTAATTATGATGCACACACAGACATGCCTTCAATCCCAGGAAAGAATATCCTCAAAGACGTTTACACAGCAGTTAGCCTACTGATGCACACGCACTGTCTGGAAAGTTGTTTACAACAAGACAAGGTTTACATTGTGGAAAAAATACCAAAAATTCACCCCCAAAAAACCCAGAAATTCACCCCACTGTCCTGCAACAGACGAGTTAGGCAAACTGGAAACTTTAGCAATTTGAAAAACTGGTTTATTTCTTTCACCTCATGCATGCTGGGATAGGCTCTCCGGCACTAAATATGTGAGAATTATTATTATAATAATAATATAAGTTAATATTGGGTGCTTACAGGTCTAGCTTCTTTCAAGAGCATTGAAAAAAAGATTTCCAGACAATGTGTTGGTTAATATAATAAAAGCAATCATGCCCTTAAGAATATTCTCCACTGTGATTATGGGTACTCAGTTTCACATTGCAGGTATTGCCTCGCTTGTCCGGACATAATCACAGTACAAAAAGCTTGGGTCCTCTTGCCGTAATAGTTATTTCCTTGCCATGTTCCTTCATCTCAGACACCTTTTAACGATAAGGACAATTGGACGGTCTACTCAGGTTGGGTGACCCCTGCCCAATGTGACCACTGATAAAGAAAAAGAAGATAATTAAACAAAGGAGGTTAGCGCGATGGTATAGCCAGCGGACTCGCAAATTAAAGCAAGAGGCACCTAAATCTGAACACAAATGGTGTGCCACTAAACTAGAAGAATCTCGCTTACTCAATCAATCAATCAATCAATCAATCAATCAATCAATCAATCAATCAATCAAATTTATATAGCCCTTTACAATAACCAGACGGTACCCAAAGTGCTTTACAACAAAGCTGTAAAAACAATACATAACAGGTACAAAACAAATAAATACAATTAAAATTAAATTAAAATACAATTCAAATTAAAAGTGCTGTATTGTTAAAAACCTTCCAGAAATACGTAAGAAGCAGCAGACAGAGTTGAGTACACCTGAAGGAACGGCACTGCCCTAGTCAGAATAAAACGCCAATCTAAAAAAGTGGGTCTTAAGTTTTGATTTAAAAAGGCTGAGATCACTAGTAGTGTGGATGTCGGCGGGCAGTTTGTTCCACAGTCTGGGAGCAGCGACAGCAAGGAACTATCACCCCACTGTTTATTTTAACGCCATTAATGCCATTAAAAACAAACAATAGAAGTTTAAAATCAATTCTAAAACGGACTGGGACCCAGTGGAGTGACTCCAGCATGGGGTTAATATGTTTGCATCTGGACATGCCCACTAAAAATCGGGCAGCAGCGTTCTGCACAAGTTGGAGACGAGCAATAGAGGACTGAGTCCAACGTAAAGGGCGTTGCAGTAGTCCAGTCTTGAGCTAATAAAAGCATGGATTGCCCTCTCAAGATCCTGCTGACTGAGAAAAGACTACACTTTTGCCAATAGACGGAGCTGAAAAAAAGCTTGTGCTGACAACAGAGCTAATTGATTAATTATTAATTAATTGAGCTAATTGTCAAATGTTATCCCAAGGTTTTTGACATGTGTTTTAAACAGAGGGGCCAGAGTGCCAGAGTTTGTGGTGAAAACATTTGGCATAAATGGTGAACCAAACAAAATGCATTCGGTTTTGCTGTCATTTAGATGCAAGAAGTTCTGTGCCAGCCACTGCTTTATGTCGGTGATGCAATCCAACAGCTCAGCAAGTGCAGTGTTCTTGTTCTGTCTCATGGGCAAATATATTTGCAAATCGTCGGTATAAAAGTGAAAATAGAGGTTGTGTTTTTTTTATAATTGATCCCAGAGGTAGCATGTATAATGAAAAGAGGATAGGGCTAAGAATAGATCCCTGTGGCACCCCACAGGGCAGGGATGCACTTGAGGAGCAGTGGTCACCAATCATGACAGAAAAACTCCTGTTTGCCAGGTATGACCTAAACCACTGGAGAGTGGTGCCACGGATGCCAGTGTGGTGCTCTAGGCGAGATAGAAGGACTGCATGATCAACTGTGTCAAAGGCTGCTGTGAGGTCCAGCAGCACCAGCAGAGCAAGATTCCCAGCATCCGCAGACAGGGCAATATCATTGTGCACCTTTAACAGTGCTGACTCTGTGCTATGTCGGGATCTAAAACCAGACTGAAATTTATCGAGGATAGAATTGATCTCCAAGACTGTCTGTAATTGAATAAAAACAACTTTTTCTAAAACCTTAGAAAGAAAAGGCAAGTGGGAGACAGGTCTAAAATTGGAGAGCACAGAGGGGTCAAGATGTGTTTTTTTAGGAGGGGCCTAACCATAGCGTGTTTGAAGACAGCTGGAACAGACCCTGAGCTAAGACAAGTGTTTATAAAAACAAGCAGACTTGGCCCAACAGAACTCAGGACCTCCTTCAAAAACTTGGCTGGAATGATATCTAAGGGACAGTTCGTGGGTTTCATGCCAGTAACCACCTCAGAAAAAGTTGACAGAGAAATGGTCTTCATGAACTTCTTTAATAATAAAATTATAACTATTAGAGACAAAAAAAGCCCTCAACAGGCACTGATCTGCATTCTTACACAACAAATTTGGAAACAGCTGTAAAACCTGATATATATTTAGACTGTTTTTCGCTCATCGATCTTTATCAGTAATTTCTTCATCTCAGCCGTCAATCTGTCTCTTAGATCCCATCCCAACCAGGCTGCTCAAGGATGTTTTACCTCTAGTTAGCCCTATGATTAATCTGTCTTTATTATCAGGATATGTACCACAGTCCTTTAAAGTAGCTGTAATTAAACCTCTTCTTAATCCAGAGTTAGCCAATTACAGACTGATACCATAAGAACAGTTTATTGAGGATTTTCAGTCAGGATTTAGAGTGCATCATGGCACAGAGACCGCACTAGTCAAAGTTACAAATGACCTCCTAATGGCATCTGACAAAGGACTCATCTCTGTACTTGTCCTGTTAGATCTTAGTGCCGCATTTGACACCATTGACCATCAAATTCTTTTACAGAGACTGGAACATCAAATTGGTATCAAAGGAATCGATCTCAGTTTGTTCACGTCAATGATAAATCCTCTATGCATACCAAAGTTTGTCACGGAGTTCCACAAGGTTCTGTACTAGGACCACTTCTATTCAGTTTATATATTCTTCCTTTGGTGAATATTATTAGGAATCACTCCATTAAGTTTCATAGTTATGCCGATGGCACCCAATTATATTTATCGATCAAGCCTGAAACCAATCAGTTAACTAAACTCCAAGCATGCCTTAAGGATATAAAAAGTTGGATGACCTACAATTTTCTGATGCTAAATTCAGACAAAACTTTTTAGACAAAAAGTTCTTGTAATTGGACCCAAACACCTCAGAAACTCTCTTTTGTAGAGACTATTGTAACTCTTTGTTATCAGGCTGCTCTAATTAAGATTCCTCTTAGGACTTTGCATCTAATTCAGAATGCTGCTGCATGTGTTCTGACAGGAACCAAGATCAGGGATCACATCTCTCTTATTTTGGCTTCTTTGCATTGGCTTCCTGTTAAATCTAGAATAGAATTTAAAATTATCCTCCTGACGGACTGAAACTTTTTATGGTCAGGCACCATCATATTTAAAAGAGCTCATAGTACCTTACTACCCCTCTAGAACACTGTGCACTCAGAATCCTTATGGTTCTTATAGTTTCCAAAAGTAGATTGGGAGCCAGAGCTTTCAGATATCAGGCTCCTCTTCTGTGGAACAAACTACCATTCTGGGTTTGAGAGGCAGACACGGTCAACACTTTTAAGAGTAGACTTAAGACTTTCCCTTTTGATAGAACTTATAGTTAGGGCTGGCTCAGGTCATCCCTTAGTTATGCTGCTATAGGACTGCCAGGGGACTCATTAATGCATGTTACTAACTAAACTTCTTTCCTGGAGTTTCTGTGCTCTCTCGTCCAGCAGGTTCTCATGGATCGTGGCTGCTGCTGTGGTCCTGCACGACGTCCACTACATATATTATTACTGTCATTATTGTTACCATATCTCCATTACAGTTTATAGTTAATTAATGACTTGCTTCTGCTGTGCATCTGTGCATCTGTGTCTCTCTATCTCTATCACAGGCACTGCTAATGTAATCATTCTATCATTCATTGTAATTCATTGTCATTCTATCATTCATTGTAATTGTACAATATGTCTCTGTTGATTTGTTTTGTACATGTGACATCTATTGCACGTCTGTCCGTCCTGGGAGAGGGATCCCTCTTCTGTGGCTCTTCCTGAGGTTTCTTCTTTTTTGTGGGCAAGTTTTTCCTCACTCAAACCTACAGATTGTAAAGCCCTCAGAGGCAAAATGTGTTTTGTATATCTGGGCTATTCAAATACAATTTGATTTGATTTTAAGTGTTGCCTACAGTGTTTTCTTACACTACAAGAGACTATGCACCTGAACCTCATTTGTAATGCAGCAGGTGATTGTTTGTTTCCCTACAGTAAATAATTAAACTGAAATCTAGTTTTAAAAGACAAGCATGTATATGCAGGGAATTTAAATTATAATAAAGACAAAAACCTGCTTCCACAGTCCTTTGCACCAAACATAATTCAAAACTGATTATGATAACTTGTAATGTACATAAGTCATGATTGGTATATATCTGATAGCATGTACATTAATTATTCCAGGTACTGTTGCATGAACCAGAAGTTTAACACAATCGATCTTGAAACACAGCAGACCTAAAGGCAGGAGATCATGATCAGTGTGGTTCCATTCAAAGAGCTTGTGAGCTAAATATTATTATCATAAAGGTTAATGATTATGTGATACAGCACACTGGGACAGACCACATGATTAAATCTGATATGCATTCATGTATGTAGGCAGTCTGTTTGCCTAAAGGCCACATGGCTGAATAAACTTTGATTACTGATGGCTGATAATGTTATCTCTGCACTGTGGGGTTTGTTAACTCGTTCTATCAACAGAATGTACAGAGCCGTGTACAGAAGAAGAAAATAAAACTATAAAACAAATCTAAATTGTTGATACAGATAGTGAATCACTCAGCTAAACTTGGCCATAAATAGCATAAGCAGATATAATGTTAGCCAGGTTACCTCTGAGTGTAGACAGCCTTGTTATGAGAATTTGAAAATGGATTTTAGGTTCTGACTGAAAATATAGTAGACAACAATGCAAATGGGAAGTGTATAAATCACAAGTTCATCCTTTCACAATAATGTTATTCCACTTAAATTCTAAAAAAAATAATTACATTTTTTATTCAATAAAATTTTAAATAACCTTGAAGGCAAAAGGTCTTACATTTATTTACTACTTTGTAAATAAATGTGTGTGACTGTTTAGTCATTTAACTGACTGTATTGATCATGAGTTGAGATGAACCGAGTTTATAAGAATGCAGCGCAGTGAAGAGACAGACTAGGTTTCATAGAGGAGACGAGCGTTTGTTTGCCTGTTAACAGACTCCGGTCTGTACTGGTAAACTACCTTGTAGTAGTGGAGGATGCTGCAGGACCCTTAACACAATGGTGTGCAAATAACTGCAATTATTTAAATAGTTTACAGTGTTTTTGCAGTGTGTGTGTGTGTGTGTGTGTGTGTGTGTGTGTGTGTGTGTATAAACAGAGCCGTCACTTCTGCATTCATCCAGGCTTTCTGGATATTAAATGATTTTTAGTGTCCCTAAATGTTCATTTGACAAATTGTAGTGTTGAACTAACGTTTAAGTCATATAGATATAATTATGTATGTATAATTAATGTGATATCACAGACATTGTCTGAGTGATTGTTGTGTAAATATGTGTACAATATGTCCACAATAGTGCAATATGTCTTCATCCAAAGTTTGATAGTTTGATAATCACCAGTTAAACATTGAGTTTACATCACTGACAGCAAAAAGACTTCAAAGATGGAGACAGTGACAGTGGCCCTCCAGCACCTGCCTATACTGCCCTCTGGTGGCATGATATGACTTCATAATTAAATTCCTCTTCCACCACAGAGCCACCTGCTTTAACTTCAAATAAATGCAAAACTAAATCTATCTAACTATTGCATTAGTGTATAGGGTTACAGCTTAAAGAGTTTTGTCATAGATATTCCTACTAAAAGTACAAAAAAGACAAGTGCAATGAGCAGTGGACTCTACATATAACTCCTTACAAGACTGTTATGTTCCATGTTCAAAATTCACAAAATATTTTTATGATGCTGTTAAAAATATAGTATGGTTAACGCAACCAACATTAATATATCTTTACACACTGGGACACAGCGGTAGAGATTCAAGTTCAAGATTTTTTATTTTTTTTTACAAAAACGGCTTATTTTGCAACTTTGAGGATATAAAATGAACACCAACAACAGTAACAATGTGATCTTCCATTCCTGTGTTAGCAGTTAAAGACCATAGAAAGTAAGCTACCTGGGACACATTTTGATGTTTACATTCTCATGATGGTTACATCTGAAAACTTCATTTAAAACTCGCTCTACCTTTCATACCATAATTCTTTTGTGGAATACTTTTATATTTAAAGTCATCACCAACTTGTGGGGAAATAAAAGCAGTAGTGAGACCTTTATTTTCTCTGTGTGCATGCGTAAAGGTTTTCCTGTGTGTGGTACGTGTGTGTTTGTGTGCACGTGTCTTTAGCGTTTACATTTGCTGTATGTATGCTGCTATGTTGGTCTGTACACTATATTACACTAATTGAGGTCCCTGCATGTCCATGTTGAGTGTGCGCATACTTGTGTATGTGTGGTGTGAGTTTGGCAGACAGCGTTGTTCACCGCAGTGGTGAAGGACACATCTCCATGGCCTGTGTACCTTTCCCCTCTGTTTCCTACTATAAATAGCTTCCAGTGTTTTTTGCAGTGTGTGCGTGTGTGTGTGTTTGTGTGTATATGTTTGTTACCGTGTTTACCAGACTGTTGATTATGAGAAGGTGAAAGAGACATAGAGAAAGAAGGGAAGAATATAAGAGAACATGAGTAGGAAGGGGATAAAAATCATCTTAATACTGTCGCCTAAAAACCGGGTTTTATTACTCAATCAGAAAAACATTTTGATAAGCGATTTTAAAGTCACCTTTTTAAGCAAAAATCCTGCCTACAATTTAAAGACTTAACATAAATATAACAAAAATTTCACCTCAGAAAGGAATAAGCAGGTGGACATTTGAGAGCCAGTTATGAAAGTCTCTCCAAAAAACTAACATTCAAAAAGCAAATGTTCCACAGACAAAACAAGTTACTTTATCCTTTATACACTACATTTCAGTGGCAGAGACCGCACTCTTTACTACCCACTACATTTAGCAGGGAGTTGTAGTTTTCACATTTCTTTTCATACATGTTGCCTGATTAGACCTCTTCTCGGGATTTTACGCCACTTAACATGCCGCACTTAATTGACATCTCCCTCACCCTCTGTTGAGTTTGTTGCACCTGCCAGGTCAATTTACACTGTTCTAACAGGTAATTGGTAATTTGATAATGATAGGTAGATGGCTGCTTTCTCAGAGGGCTACATGGGATCTGTGGGTGGAATATGATTTTCTAACGTAGCTGCTGTTTTTAATTTCTAGTGTAGTTTCTGTTTGTAATTTTCTTGTTTTTCATGTACAGTTATGTTCATGTTATTTTGTCCGTAGTCGGATACTGTGAGCATGGCTGTTTACATGTAGCTGACTCATTTCTCAGTAACAAGGAAGTCGAATTCAGACGGAAAATTCCATGCTCCGTCTCTGACGTTATTCCTTATTTATCTGATCCAAGTTTTGTTGTTGTTTTTTTTTTTCAGAAGGTCACAAACAATAAAAGTGTTTATCATATCATCTCTGTTTGTATTATAATGAGGTCCCTCTCATTCTTTGATACCAGCTCAAGGCTGGACAAAGGAAGGGGGGGTCACAAATGAGTTGTAACCAAAAATAAGTTTATCTTATAAAACTTAACTCTTAAAAAAACCTATAATGAAAATAAGTGTTCAATAAGTTTCCATTCCAGTGTTTAATATACTTCAATCAGTAACTTGTGCACTCAGAGTAAACCTAAAGTGAGTACAAAGCCTATGAGTCTCACATGTTATAATGTCCTTTGATTGAATTTTCTTTTTCATCTCAAGGTTATTTTTTTCAAATCATATATTCATCTGATTTATAAGAATGAATATAGCTGCGCTTGCAACGTTCAGTCAATAAATTGAAAGAGTGTGAGGGCTTCAGCTCCCGGGGGAAAAATTCTTTATGTCAGGTTCAAATACCATAAATAAAGGTATTGATCTGGATTTCCACTTACTTGCATTTCTAGGAACGATCTTTATGGCTCTGCCAGTCTGTCTGTTAGTTGAACACTTCCGGAATGAAATATCTGACAGATTCATGGGTGGATTCCCATGAAATTTGTACACATGTTAAAATCCCCCTCAGGATGAATTGTGATCATTTTGGTGATCCTCTGACCTTTCATCTATTTATTATTATGCTATTAGATAGAAATACCTAATGTCAATATTGGGAGACAGGCCTCTCCTTTGCTGCTTTCCCTGAGTCATTTTTCTCTGTTAAAGCAACATTGTGTAGAAAGCATAGATAGTATTAATATGGACGTGGTATCTGTGACGTCACCCACAGGTTTCTGAAAAGCCGTGAGTGTGGTGGCTCTGGCCGCTGCCATCTTGGCAGTCCTGCCTCTTCCTCCTCCCGGTGATCTAAAAACTGGCAAAGACGTGGATCATCAGTGGAGCTGAGGCAGGCTGAATGATGCCTGGCTGGTTGCTCAAACAAGCCACCTTTGATGGCAGCCACCTGTCGATCAAAGCATAACTTCAAGCCTTAATATAATTTTAACTTATAAAACCACAATATCACAGTATGTTTTACATTGAGTTAACATTAGCTAGTATTCAACAAGCAAGCACAATCGCTTCAAGTACTCTTTTGTTCCCTTATCCACTAAGCTAATTAATGACCAGAAATTAATGTTAATTGTTTTGAACGGATTCTTAACTTTTATAAAGTTTATGAAATTAGTGTATGTATGTTGGTGTGGAAATGGATTGGTGGCTGTGAGTGTGATCATTTTTAGGGAATGTATGAATGAGCTATATTTATGGCAGGATGAATGTTACTGGTATATGTACTGTGAATGTGCTTGGTATGGGAGTGGGATGGTATGGAGGGATGGATGTGATGTGCGGTGATGTGAATGCTTCGCGAATGCTGGAGCGGGAGATGGTATGGTTTAGGATAGTCAGAGACAGGGGGTGAGAACACCCAATGTGTCTGTGTCTGTGCCCGTGCCTACCCCTCTATCTCATTTCATGTCATGCTGGTATGTGTATATTGTAGGTTGCTCTGTCTGTATTGTTTGTGGTATGTTCGTATGTGTTTATGGTGCTGTAACCTTCCCTATCTCTAAGACAAATTTCTCCCTGGTGGAGACAAATAAAGAAACCTGAACCTGAACCTGAACACTGTTGATGCTGTAGGGAAGTGGCTCATTGGTTACAATACAACCTGTTGATAAACTGGCAGTAAGTTATTAATATGTCAAATCAATACGTAGAATGCTTCAGAGTCTTACATATGACAACTTCAAAGGTTTTAATCAGAGAGTCCTTTTGTTTGTAAAGCCTCTCGAGGCAAATTTGTAATTTATGGTATTGGCCTATATAAATAAATAAATTAAAAAATGACCATATTTGTCAAAACTCATGACAGCCCCATTACCCTGTGAGCTGAACTTTGTGTTCAGTGCTAATTAACAAATGTTAATGTTTAGCATTTAGCTCTGATAATTACCGCTGTGCGTATAGCCTCACAGAGCTGCAAACATGGCTTCACACTCTCAGTCTTTTATAGATGTGACTTTGTTTGCCGTGGCTACAGTATATTTACACACATAAACAGAACACAGTTATTAATTATACCATATTATAAATATGTTTCAATAGGCTGTCTTTTATATCCTTACACACAAATCTTCTCTGACCTTTAACCTAAGAACCTGTGACATTTTCATATATCTCTTTCACTTTCTGTCTTATGGAAGGAACATAAAACCATGAAATAAACCAGAAAAAGGCAAAACTTAAAGATAAATCAGTCTTTACTGTTTTGAGTACTGTTTCATTTAATAGCTGCATATTGATCATGATAAAATCTCCCTTCTCGGTCATGAAAAATTAGTTTGGTTGTGACGTGTAAGGCTGATTTCAGTTTCATTCATTTCAACACTGGACACATTGTTGTATTGGAGCGGTTATTGTTAGTTGCTGTAACAATCCTAAGAATGAGCAAAAGATTCCGAAAATGCAAATCACGTCTTTTCACAAGCCTGAACCATTTAATAAATCACTCAATTCTTCATCTCCATCCTTGCATGAGTGGGTTGCACGTATAAAGACTTCCAAAGAAACCTTTCAAATCCTTTCATGAACTCTGACCAAATGACTACCCGTATAAAAGGCTCACACCTCAATGCAGTTGAATTTCTAGGCTATTAGGCTATTTACTTTTAATAAAGTACATTTTAGGATGAAATATTAGATAGCAGTTCCCTCTAAATGGATAAGCTGATGTCTGACCGGTTCTTGTAAACGTCTTGTGTATTGTTGTGGCTTGGTTGAGGTGTGTCTTGAATGCTGATTGGAAGCGAGAACATGGGAGGCAAAGTTATGGGTAATGGAAAGTCACCTTCTCTGGTGTCACAACACTGCTTCCTTGATCAATTTAATAATATTTTAAGTTCTGGTATATAATCATTAGCTGTCAATTAACAATCTATGTGTGCAGCTGCTTTCTGTTTGTTACTTTGAGGTTTCATTTGTTCTCATTTATGTTAATTATATTTCAATTTATGGCATTTTAATAGCGCTTACTTATATAATTTCTCACAGCAATCCAACTGAGACTCCTCCTCCTGCATCATGCCAAATGAGTCTTCACTCGTACTGGGAGCAGAAAAATTGTCCTGCACCCATCTAGCCTGCTCCGGGACACCTCCAGGCTCTCATCCAGACCAGGGAGATCTTTCTCGGGTGCTCAAAGTTCCACAATCCCCCCAGACCCATGGAGCCTACTGATCAACCACATTTTCTTCAGTCACACAGATAATACGAAGTCTATCCAGACTGTGGTTCAGCCAGGAAGGCTACAGGGGTCACAATCCATTTCCGACACCCACCCCCAATGTCTTGGAACTCAGCCTGAACCCGGAGCCCCAGGAGACGGGGAAAAAGATGCAGGAGCAGCTCAGAGAAAGAAACATCACTGTGGGGCGTGTGGGGATGTGCTGCTGGCTGTTGTCCTGGCTGTCTTCTCCCCGCTGATAGCTGTGGGAGTCTGCATTGCTGATATCCTGACTGGAAAGTGCTGTGATGGGAAAGACATGGACTCTGTGGATGAACTATAGACTATAAATACAGTCTTCATGAGAAAGACTAAGGCTATAAGGGGGCTTGTGAAGAAAGACACATCAGGTTTTACTGTTTAATCAATTATTCATGAATCACATACACACTACTGAAACATTTTTCATAGCAGGTTTTAGACCTATCGTATATTTCCATTTTTTTCACTTCAGTACTGTATGAAAATCAACCTGGAGAGACTTTGAATGTGCTTGTGAGGCAATCCATAGTGGTGAATATATATTGCATACTTCATAAGTTAAGAGTTATGTAAACCTCCAGTTGGTAGCAGGGTCAATTTATCTCCTCGTGGTGCATTCAAGTAACCTCTAACATTCAAGTACTGATAGTGGCTGTAAAATATTATTGCTTTCATAAGTTTTGTTACTCTAAAAGGAAATCTTGACAAGACAAACAGTGACACCAGCTGACCAAACAGTTCCATTACTGTGTTTGTTGCATTACTGCATTATTTTTAGACAGTGGTACACCTGTACTGAGTGTAAAACTCATGTCATCTGTTCACAATGTTGTTCCAGTGTTCTAAAGAACTGTTGTCACTCATACAGAGTATGATTTACTGCCATGTTTTTGAAGAATACAGAAAAATTGTATAGTACTCCTAATATGCGGTTAATACATGATTCTATGTTATGTGCGCCACCCAGTGGTCTCCTAATACAGTGATTGTACTGACAATAAATTATATGATGCCAACATCCATTTCCACAAGTAATCATTGCTGTAAAATCCTCCTCCACATACAAACTGTCTCATGTAGGTATTCAGATAAAGAGAATCAGATCAAATCAGTGGTACAAAGTGACTAACTGCATTTACTCAAGTACTACATTTGTTTACAGTTTTGAGGTATTCATTTAGTATTTTAATTTAATAATACTTTATTCGCTATATTTTGGAATGAAATATCCCAAATACTACATTTATTTGATAGCTGTTGTTACGTTTTAGATGAAGGTTTTACATTAACGTATGATAACCATACAATACGCAGTGCATTATTAAACATTAAACCAGTGGTGGTTTCCCTGTTTGGCTTGTGACCCCGTACAAAAGAAGCAGTGTGTATAATGGCTCCTTGTTACGTTTCAGATGTTGTTACAAGCTCCATTAAAAAGTAATTTCCCAATCTCCCGAATTGTTTAATTTAGGTTTGAAGCCTATAGAGGTCCAATATTTCACAATAGTGTATGGCCCAAAACATGAATTTATATGTTTTTAACCCTCATGACCCCTCAGAATTATGCTGTGACGCACTAGAGGCAGCCCACCCCTTAAAACCACTGCACTTAACTAGCAAACTGTGTATTTATCCTGATACTTCTATTTAAGTGGGGGTTTTGAACGCAAAACTTGCAGTGTAGTATTTCTATAATGTTGTATTGGTACTTTGACTTAAGTAAATGAACTAAATGCTTCTTCAATAGCTGATCTGACCAAAGAAATGTCAAAAAATAAATAAAAATCAGTCTGTATTGTGGACCACTGTTAAAGCCTGTTATTCATTGAAAACATTTATTACATTTTTTTATGATGCAAACAACAGCGAGTCCCACCCTCGTTGGAACAGCTCATCACGTAGTCATGAGGGAATGAAAGAGACACAAAGGGATAGGGACAGAAAAAATGTGTATTAAGCGCAATTCCATTGTTTCCGTTAAAAAAAACAAAAACAACAACAAAAAAAAAAATCATGACAATCAGCTCTCATTGTAAATTTTGGCATCTTTTTTCCCTCTTGTTGCACTCTCTGGAATAATGGTCATTAAAAAAAATCAAAAGAACAAGGCATGCATAATAGTTTCTGGTAATGCACATAGATTAAAGGATACCACTTAAATTCAAAATCCATGTACGATGTTGGTGTACATTTCATATATATGTATATATATGGTCCCTTTCTTAGAGGCGTTTTAGGCCTATCTACCTGTTCCTGCTGTAGGACTGTCTCCTGTTGTCTACGCTTGGTCTAGAGTCAGCCTGTAAAGAGGTCTGCGCTGGAAGATACATTGGTAGGATGGACTTCTAATATTGACTTCTCCTAGATGTTACAAGCATCTGTTTATTCATCCCTTCATCGCTTACTGCATGTTATCAAGCTATTTATCCCAAAGTTTCTTTAACTTAAATAGTTTTCTTTGCGTCAACTGACCATTGTGTCATCTACACGATTTCATCAAACCTTGCCTGGGTTATAGCCAGTATTATTTTCTATTAAAAACATCTTCTCCCATCTGCTATACTACCACCCCATGCTTCTGTTTTAAAAGGGGAGCCGACAGACTTACTTGGATCTATTCAATGCTACTGTGCCCATGAGATAGAAGTCTGGAACAAAAGTATTTTAACTTCCAAGTAACCTAAAGTAATGGATTTAATTTCTGATACACTAAGATAAATTTTAATAAATGGGTGAAACAGCCATGCCTCTATAGTGCGGGCTGTATACGTGGCCACACATTTTATTTATTGAAATGTAAAAGAAAAAAAAACAAGAAGAAAACAAAACAAAAACAGGACAAACCAAAATGCGTTGATTAAATAGAATGTGGAATGAATGTCTTTACTGTTAAAAAAGTGTACTGCAATGTATACAACTATGGTGCTCTTTCGCATTGCTCAAAATGAGTTGAAGAGGGGAAAGAGGCATCAGGGATTGTTGATATACCAATGGAATCATATACAGATTTACAGTTATAATGCATCTATCATCACACTCAACAGATGGCAGGAAGGGAGGGGGGAGAGGGCAGCAAACGACAGACACAATATAGAAAAAATGCATTCGTTTGAATTTGAACATCCTTTGCTGTGGAACCAATGCTATGTTACTCTCTTAGAAAAAGACAGATGGAAACGAGTGAGTGAGTGTGTGCGCGCACGGACAGGTATGAATTCTGTAAGTGCAGAACCAAATGTTCGACCAATAAAAGTCTATTGGGATCAGGTTGTACTGGTTTCTCTGAAGGTGGAGGCAGACTTGTTTAACCAAACATGGGGCTGAGTATGATGGTACTGGTGGTAACGGTTGGGCGTCTTGAGTGGCTGGGTTTAGCGCCCCCTCCCGATGGTGTTGTTGGTGGTGGTGTGGGTGTGTTATGGGGCATGGCTGCTTTAATCGATGTACTGAGAGAGCCAACGGAAACCCTCGCCATAGCCCTGCCTCTTCAACACACTGCACATGAACACCTCCAGTGGTCTCGTGTTCAGCTCCTTCATGGGAATGTTACCCTGAGAGAGAAGCAGGAAAAAAAAGGCACTAAATCAACTTTCTTGTGAGAATAGATTAATTCTGTCCTCGGGACAAAACAAAAACAACCTTAAGTACTGGACAACTCTTGCAGTGCGAGTTATAATTCGTGAGGAGTTCAAGAGCGAGCGCTGGGTATAAATGCATTTTTGAATATGCAAATAGATACAACGGGTTGTGTCAAGTTGCTCTTTTACCTTGGCAAACAGGTAATGAAGGCAGCTCCTGCAAGACTTTACCTAGCAAACTTAAACTTGATGTTTGGTACATGTTTTAATGCTGACAAATGGACCAGCCAGCAGTATTTTGACACCACAACTGAATTACTTTTCAATGTCAGTGTACTGGAGTGGGAACTCATTTTCCCTTGTCCAAACACAGACTTTTCCCCAGTCTAGAAAGTGGACGGGGGGTTATATTTATATTTATGTTATTTATCATAAGTGCTGTGTCTACTCACCTTGCCTGTCGTCTGTCCATACAATCCAAAAATTTCCCTCAGCTTCTCCTCACTGATGGCCTCTGGTCTGTCGATCTTGTTGCCCAGAATCAGGATAGGTACATTTCCGATGGTCTCATCTGTCATTAATGCCTGGGAAGGTAGACTGGGTATTACTATGTGGTATTACTTTAGATTATTATCACTATAGATGATTATTTTGCTTAATGAGTAAACAGCTAATGTATAAATAAATGTATAAGCTCCCAGACTATCCTACCACTATCTCAACTTTGCTGGTGTCAAACACCAGAAAAAGTTAAGGTTTTTCAAAAGTGGATTTGCTGTCAAACACACTGCTCAACTGTGACCTAATACATAGCAGACACTTACATCAAGTTCTGCTTTTGATTCTCCCAATCTGGTGTGGTCTGCACAATCCACAAGGAAGACAATGCCATTGATGGCAGGGAGGTAGTTTTTCCACACTCTGCGGGCTGTGTGAAAAGACACAAACAAACAAAGAAAAATAAACATGAGAGATTTACATTCCGGTCTGTCTGGTTTATTAGTCTTATGCTATCAGGAGTATTGCATCAAAATTCCACTAGCTTCCACCAGTGCTCCTAGTGGGATATATAGCTGCGTGGAGAACAGACCAAAGCAGCACTGCAGCCATGATGTCACAGGGCCACGTCAGGTGGAATTTAGGAGTTAGTTCAAGAGAATTTTCTTGGGGTGCACAAATTGCATGCTGCATTTTCCCCACATGGAGATCAGGTACGTCTCCTCGAAGAAAGCAGCTAATATCCTGATCACTTTATTTACAGTTCATATATTGGCGGTGAAAAGCGGTACCGGAGCTTCACAAACACCAAACATTAGTGTACACAAAACATACCTTGTGCGTGGCCTCCAAGGTCAAAGGTGGTGAAAGTCATGCCAGCAATCGTCAGCTCTTCTGAGGCTGGAGAAAGAAAGAAAATGATCATGAACGAATCTGAGAAGTCAGGCAGCTCAAAAATCACTGACACACAATAGCTAAACCCCCCCACACCAAAAAAAAAATCAAAAATTCAGCAGTGGTTTGGTTAAAAATAGCGAACATAAATAGCTGTGAATAATTAATTTTTGCACGGATGGTTTTCAGCACATTACTGATTGAGCATGTGTGGATGCGCATGTATGTGTGCGAGTGAGTAGCACCAACTCACTTGGATGTAAAGTTGGCACATGCTGTCCCAATCTGTCATCTTTGAGCATGTGCAGTAGTGTTGTTTTGCCAGCATTGTCCAAGCCAAGAAACACTAACTTGCCGGATTTCTTGTACAGTCCTGAAACAAAGCCAGAAGCATTTCAGAACACAAACCTGGGACGTAAAATCCTCCTTCTTTAGACAGACTGCATCATATGACACAATGCTTAGTATTTGGACATTTCACACAGAAATAGTCTCTTGACAAGTGGCTGTCGACCTAATCAGTTTACCAATCTCCAAGCTCTACTTGACATTATGAACGTTAAATGACACAAAAAAAAAGACAATCTCATCCTTGTATTCCTGGATGCAGTGTTTCTCAAATCACGTACCACCACAGAAAATGTTAGTACCACCATTATGACAAACAGTAGCATAGGACAACCCTATTCAGCAACACAGGTCATGCAAGAGCCAGAGCTAGGAAGACTCCTGTTCCTAATATTTCACGTTGTGAGATTGCAGCGGTTTTAAACTATATATCATACTTTAGCTTTAACACATCCTTTACTGAATCAAGGATGGCAGGGTGATATTGAAACCAAATATTACAGGAAATGTAAGATGTATTTTAAATTACATTCCAGTGATCTCATAGTTTATTTTACATTCAATAAATGTTGTAGTATATTATGGTTTTAAATTAATTACATTTTTAAAATATATTTCAGAGATTCCTCCATGTACCACTTGAGGGTGGTCACATACCATAGTTTGAAGGTAGTGTTAGTGTTAGTTAGATCTATTATACTAGGAATGACATTTAGACATACTGATTGAGAAAAAACCCCAAAAAACCCACAAATGCTAAAAAGAAAACTGTCAAGATTATTGTTCATTCTCTCATATGGGTGTAGCGACTAACTGAATACAGGACAAAGGGTGAAACTGAGGTTGCTCCTTAACTCTCCTGACAAGAATACAAGGCTTTGTGTTTACCACTCTGAGTCAGCGCAGTGATACCCAGTGGGTTTGTGAAATTTCTGACTGAGTCAGCTGTACTAGACGTTACTATTACTCCCAACAGCACTATGCTACCTGTCTGACAGGGAGAACAGGAACGGCCGCTTCATGGGATCAGCATTGAACACAGAAACTACGACAGAGCTCTTCGGGGGAGAAGAGCAGCTACTACATATGAAGGGTTTTCCAGATTTCAGATAAACATATCGATCACAAACACATTTTTAAAAAACTGGGGTGAAAATTTGTCACATTTCTGGGAGATATTTCTTTTGTGTGCCTTTTATGTTTACACTGATCGTGCAATTGTCTGTAGATGATCCAATCACCTCTGACTAAGGTAGTATTTATGAGCTCTGACAATATTTCACTCAGAAACAGAAATATAAAGTGCATGTGAAAGCTACTGCAATTCCGCTGCATTAAAGTGCAAAAACACAGCACCAAATGAAATCCATCATTAAAGATTTATTTTAAGTCAACTGTCACTAATTAAATACAATTATGTGATAGTTAGCGTGCGGACTTCAGTAGAAGCATTGCTTGTAAATGCACAGTAGGGAGCAGATTTGAAATTTTATTTACTAAAACAATTGAGTTCCTTAATATCAGCAGGCCTGTATGTTGGATGCTCTTAGCTGAGCCACTTTAGATAAATATAACTAGCATGTGTGCCCCCGATGGGAATCAAACCCACAAGCCAGCCTGTGTAAGTGCTCTATGCTTTGGTCGCTAGCGATGGTAGTGATTCATACTACTGTCTTACTACACTGACCACATAAACTGATGTGTTTTTGTCTGACATGGGCTTTTGCTGAGAATGTCTACTTGCATGACATCCTGTAGTGTGAAGGAGCAGTTAAGGAGTGGTGCCTGCCGATACTGTCTGGGTGTTTGTGTTTCAGATTTGAGTCTCTTGTGCACGACGTAAACCAACACCTGTAAAGAGACCCTGCTTTTTCCTATCAGCTTCTACCACAACAAAGATCACTACTGTGCACATCAGCCTAAGCCTTTTACTTAACGATTCAGGACTGAGGTGTAAGATAGACCAGCAGTTGTAACAAGTCAATCGACTATAAGTCCCCTCTCAAATGACCAACTATGTTACATTACAAGGATGCTCCTATTAGGATTTTTGGGGCTGATCACACTTGCTATTGACCATGTTTAGTGGCAGACAACATGTGCAACACATTCCTCTCCCAATTTAATATGCTCACCCTGTTTTTTCTTTTACTTTAATGACTAAAACTGTTTGCAGTGACACTGAATTACTGAGTGTGTGTGTGTGTGATCAGGAATACTCACCTAAGAACTGTAGTACACCACTGAAACTGCTATAAAGCCAATTTAAAAGGCCTGACATATCCGGAGCCGTTGAATCCTGAGAAAAAACAAACGAGGGGGGGACAGACAGGCAGATTAGAAGACATGAGCGCACACAAGACAAACAGAAGATCTGGCGTGTTAGTTTGCCGCCAACATCCATCACTATCATACAGTCATTGAGCAAAATTGAAGCACGAACACGCAACAAAGCATCAGTTTATCAGTAACTCCAGGGATTTGGACAGCCGCATTAAAGAGAAATTAGGCACTTTTTTTCTTACAATGTTATATGTTACCAATGGAAGAAATACAAGTCCTTGTTGCATACTATATTGATCGAGAAATCTGAGTTCTCCTTCTGCAAAATCAGCTGTTTTCCTGGCACTGGTGCCATCGTTTAACTTGTACACTGACACAGTGTGAAGCAAAGAAAAACTACAGTGTGGGAAGAACTTTCAAGTGACCTAGCAATCCAAACCTGCTCCACCCAGACTCAGCATCATCAAGGCTTTGAAGCATGGTAAAAATCCTCTGTGGCAGTCATGCGCCTTCTTGCCTACATATTTGCATTCTTCAAAGCTTTCGCTTCCTTCTAGCAAACAAATAATTAACACAGTCTATAACGCACACAGTCACATGATGGTTATATTCGGTGCTTCCACTTAAAGTGGTCAAACAAGTCTGTTGTATGTGCCCCTTTTGCTGTTACTGTCTTCTGATATTTCTTACAAATTGCTGTGGGTTGTTGCACATTCGATCTTCTGTAATGTAAACAAACCACTTCCACTCTCCGGAAGTCTCTTCCTTTTTGGAATGGACTCATCCGCAGTGGCTAGTAGCAATGTTACTTTCACTTTCAGCTGTACGTGTTGTTGTGCAACAGTATGACATCATTAGATCAACGTGTCTGAATATTGCCATTATCCCCATATGAATACAAAAATATGGTGCATTATTAAAAATGATATCGTATGTTACACCATTTTATTAAATTAGTCTTTGAGTTTACAATACCTTTTTATTCACAGAGCTGTATTTGAAACGCACACCTTCACTTTGCTCAGGCCACTTTATGCTGGTTTACATCACCGGCATATGCCGGCTTTTACCAGTATCAGGCGTACTTTGTCTGGCTGATGAAACTATCAATGTCCAGTTGTCACAAGATGGTTGGGCGGCTTCAGCTTTCCATACATCACCGAAACTATTTGGACATCCACATAAAATACTGCACATTTTTTACTTGACTATTATAGGATCCTTCATACCCAGTATAAACAGAAAGACTCGTCAAAATAACTAACATGACACACCTGAAAATTCTGCAAGCTGTTTAATATTATTATTGTTCTCAGTCGTTCACATACTCAAAGCACTGGACAGCAGGAAAAGGTGAAAGTTATGTAACAAACATAATACTGAGATTCTAAATCTTGGGAAGAGCATAACTATAAAGATAAATTGGCAAATTCTTGTCCAAATTTGATGGCTTAATATTCACTTTATTAATCATAAGACCAAAGGGAACCATTCAGCACCTCTCACCTCAAACCTGAGGCACTCACTTCTAAGAATGCAGCCTGTCTTAAGCCATCATACAGATAGTGGCATCTAGTGATAAGAACAATGGCTGGCTTTCTACAGCCAATGATAAGCTTGTTCCAGTGAAGTCTTTGGACAGAAGGACAGGAGATTCGGCGACTGATCACATACCATCTGACGGCTCCTCCACAGGCATGATGAGCGTGTTGTTCAAGAGAAACCCATCTGCATGGGCCTTGTGAAAGAGGACTAGTCTTAGCCTTTTGTGACAAGCTAGCCAGATTGCATTTCAATCAAAACAAAATGGATCAGAGATAGGACCTGCTGGAGCCGTGTGAAATCAAACAGCTCTTTGACTTTTACTTACAAGAGTTGTTCATTTGTTATTCTAGTACACACAGACTTCTTTCTCCCCTCTTTTAAAGTGGCGTGATCAAATGTTTCAGCACGTGTCGTGAAAATCGGAGAAAACACAAACATCCTCTCTCTGTAAGCAAACGAGAAGCTTTTAATTCCATCAAAATCCGTGCCCCATAATGTAGCGAACGTGGTTATGTTTGCCACATTAGACACACACACACACACACACACTCTGCGACAGTTACAGAGGCAAACTGGTGCTGACCTCTAGCCGTAGTTACGTAACATGCAAACAACTTCAGGGCTAAAGTATAAGGCAGCCAAAGTTCAGGACCACGCAAATACAGCTGAACTACATGTCATCCGCTGTTACACTTTAGTCCCATATGCTCCCACGCCCACGCCCCATTGGCTGCTACGACACTGTGGGCTGTTCATTACAGACTGACGCGACCACGTGTGGCGTGATGCAGCTGTGAATGTGAAACAATATGACGGTAACTGATAACAACCCACCGGCAAATATCGGCTCATATGAGACCAATGCGGGTTATAAAAATTCAAAGCATGTGGCAGTGACAAAGTTTTACCTGAGGCAGCCTTAAGTTGTTTTAATGGTTGACATGGTTTTAACTGGGTAAACTCATCGACAAGCATGACTGACCGCATTAAAGTGACTGATACAGAACGACTGGTTGCCAAGTGATCACTGAGGGTGCAAGGGAGGAATCTGACTAGAGCTAAACTCACTACTGTCAATGGTTAATGGGCATTATTTCAAATTAACACCCTCAGCACATGATTGTTTACTGACTGAACAGGAGTGTACTTAAAAAAAAAAAAAAATCTACACCTTTTGGACAGTTTTCCCTCATTACCATCCACCCTCTAAATTAATCTATAATTGTCTGACAAACAACTGGAAATGGTTCCTCAAACTCCTCCTCTGTAAGTCGCTTTGGATAAAAGCGTCTGCTAAATGCAATGTAATAATGTAATGTAACTTAGACAACAAGGACGACTTGAAAATAATTATTTTAGAAATGGGTTTCAGTTCTCAAATGAAGATGATCAGTAACAGGAGGACACGTTTCCCCCCTGAGGATAGAGCCATATCAATTCCCACATACTGTGATCTTTCAGGCAGGTCTTGTGAATCAAACCACGTGTCACAAGACTGTGGATCTTTTAAATACAGTGAAACAAACTGGATGCGGTTCGACCCGGCTGTCAAAAAGGAAGTCCAGCTCACAACCTCTGTCAACGTAGCAGCGAGTAGTTAGCTCCCCATTTACCTTTTTACGGCTAACGTGGCTGCTACGTGAAATGATTGTTCCGACAAGTTCGACGCCGGCAAATGAACAAACACTAATATCACCCAATATCACAATAACAAAGTCGAAGCTATACACATATACGATACATGTTTGTTTTTTTGTTTGTTTTTTAAACCTTGGGTGAGGCCGGCTCGTTAGCTGGCTTTAGCAGGAAGCCACCTAGCTACGTGTCATAGTCTCTCAGAGGCGACGTTGCATCGAGGAGCTACGTTGGCTAATCGGCAGTTAGCTTTAGCGATACCTCATCGATACAGCACCAACACCGCGCAGTGGTAACCGTGGGAGTATTTCCCTCTCGCTAATAAATACAACTGGGACAATAAATATGAATTCAGTTCATGGATATCTGAAATAATACGCTGAGTTAGCCGACCTGGTGCTAGCGATGCTAACGGGCTAAGATGCCGAGCGTTGACGTTTTTCTAAACCGTGGCGGAGGAAATGTGTCCTGAAAACTCACCCGTTATTTAGGAGGAGAGTGATTTGCCGAATGCGTTCGCTCTTGTAGTCATGTAAATTCGGTCTCCCGGTCGGGAAAAAAAAATAAGAGAGCCTGCGGTACACCAGCTCTTCCTCTCGCTCTCTCGCTCTCTCTCCGTTTTCGTGTTTTGTTACTGAGCCACGACACTGCAATGGCTGTCCAACAACTCCCCGAACTCTGCCCAGCCGCTTCCTGTTTATGTCTCACACTCAGGCTTCCGACGGGAGAGCTGCAATAAGCGGATCGTCGAGTGTTATCTCTTAATTTCGACAATACCCACGCATATATTTCACTGGAATCATCCATACGCGTTTTTTATTTTATTTCAGCTAGCTATCTGTGAATGCTTGATAAAACGAAAGAAACGACCGACCACAAAACCACAGCTCACATCTCGTTAGATTGTAGCATTTGCTATGTGTGTGTGAAAAACCATTATCGCTTAAATGGCGCTTTTGATGTGACTGGCAGTTGTTATGGTGATTGTTTAAAATGCACACGGACAGATTAGCGGCTGTTTTGCTTTATTTTTAATGAGCAAATGTTTAATAAAGACGGCGCCCGTGACTGAAATCGGAGATTGTGCTCGCTCCTCTTGTTTCCAGTCGAGTGAGAACACAGGAGCACCGGAGGAAATGCCACGTGTACACACTGCGCATGCCCGACGATTTTTACGTTGATCCTGCTGGGTGATCCCAACTTCCGGTGAAAGGGGAGAAGTCTCACACGATTACTCTGACTAGGCCTGTCGTTACTCACCCGTAGGTAGTTGAACGGGCTTTCGGTAATAGCCATGGCCCTGTGATCGCCAACAAGTCAGCTGATTTACTTTTTTTTTTTTAAAGACATTAAGAGACGTCGCCAGCTTTGACTTCACACCGCAGCGTCAGAGCCACAGGTTCAAACCCCGCGACTTCCCCAGTTGCTAGTTAGCGAGCTAAAGACGCAGCTAGCTATTCGCCAAGCAAGCAAGCCTCTAAATAAGATCCTGGTGTCTATTTCAAGATGTCAACTGCGGGGTTTAACTCCCAGAACGGGACGGGGACGGGACAGACATATGCGAACGGTGAGTAACATTCAAATATGAGTGAAGTTGGTTCAAGGCAAAGTCGCTGTGGCGTTAAGTAAACTCGTGTGTCGTGAGTTAAAAAAAAAAAAAAAGAAGCTAACACTAGCAGCACTTCTTCAGTCTTGAGTCTGTGGCTAACTGTTAGCTGGCCGCTCTGCTTAGTAACGCTGTGACTTGAGGTAGCCAAGGCAGAGTGAGCTGTCACAGTTAACGCCGGTATAGCTGTGGTTAGACTCGACCTGTGTTAAGTTAGCCCGCTGACTTTAAGGTGGTAATAATGTTCGTAGGGTAACTATACCTGTGTTGCTAACTCGTTTTAGCCAGTGTTTGCTACATACACAGGTAGCAAACCAACAGGTTGGTCAACACAACCTTTATTTATCGTCATAACTTTTTCATCTAGGTGTTGGGACGTCCCAAACATAACGGCGATGCTGACTGCTGTCAAGCTCTTGGGCTAGTCAGAACTTTTCCTTTCATGTTAAACCCATCTAACGAGATCTGACTTGTCTTTTCACACCTGTTTTTTTTTTTTCTTCCTCCGTATAGTTTCAGAACTATTGTAAACTGCAAACTGCAGAGCAGAGTCAGTGTCTGCCTCGCTGTTGTGCAATGCTGTTTTCCTTCTTTCCTTCTTTCTTTAAACAGCTCAGGCACGTTTGTGTCCTACGTCTCACTGTACATGTGGCATATTGGTGATGATCCAAATATATCACAGAGGAGCTTTCTCCGGACTCAAACGGTTACCTACTGCACTTTGAAATCGCTCACACACATTTCCAGGATTCCCCATGAATGTCGAAGAAAACACTTGTATGCAGCCCTTTGGTAGCTTTTCTTATCGATTCATGTGAAGGGGCGTTGAGTTTATAACGCCGCTGTGCTTCTACAAAGCTGCATTTAAACTTCTAATCATTCTTTTCACTCCCGGTATCTCCCTTGAATCAGATCACCAGAGCATTAGAATCCAGCTCTGTTCTTTGAGCTCTGATCAATCTGAAAACAATGCGTTTGCTGACAATAGAAACAAACCACGAAGGCATGTCACTGAAGCTGGATGGGTTTTCAGAACAATGCTTGTAAATCACTACCTGTCATGAGATATCTGTAATGTGAATGAACAAGTCAAATGGAAGTAAGCATCGCTGTAATCAGCCATTTAAAAAGGGATTAGCATGAACATATTTAAACATTATAATAGTTGTAACATAGTACGGTCATAAGCTTCGTGTCACAAACTCACACTTGAGGATTAATCAAACACTCTCCATTCAAATCCCTCGAAAGAAGTATGATTATAAATTGCCGTAGTAATACACCTTTAAAGGTCCTTTTGTATTTTTCTGGTGTTATGCTTATTTACTACTCAACCGTGCATCTTCGGTCACTTTTTTCCCCTCATTTTTAAACCAGCTTCTCGCACGTTTTCCCCTCTCATTGGACTGATTTGTGATTTGCTGAGAGGTCTGACTCCCCGCCGGGCTCTTCATGATCGGACAAGTGCTCCAGCTGAGCTGCAGTTCTTAAAATTTTCCTCTTAGGATGGTTGGATTATGCTCCTTCGCCTATCTTTGCTCATTGAGAAGAGTTGTGGTCTAATCCCATCTCACTCTGCTGGCTTAGCTCTACTTCCAGTTATCCAGTGCAGGACTAGGAGGATGGGAGTGAATCTGTTTGCATTATGTAACTATTTAGGGTGCAAACGGTGAGACACTGATGCTGCAAGTGAAGTGCTGTTAATTATTATTTATTTATTTTTCAGCTGTTAGAAAGATCATGTGTCATTTACTATTCCAAGAAGTAATTCTGCTTTGATATGTGGTCAGGAAATTGAGAAACAAATGGCACGTTTCAGTCTAGGATCTGAATAATACTCAGCAAAGTATTCTTAAATGCACAAATGTGTCATTACTACTACATTGAGGGGAGTAAGGTCAGACTTGGCTCAGAGCCGCCACTGAGGGCAGATAATGGTGACTTAAATCCAGGTAACGAGATTAAACTCTGGGCTGTTGATTCGTTGGTCATTTAGGTGTTCAGTGTTTTTCAGTTGGTGTGGTGTCATCGCCAGGACTGTGCCATCCGTTTTTCTATCACCTTTTGAAGTGAATACATTTAAACTCAACTTAATATCTATAATTAAATCTATTGCATTTGTTTATCTGTCTAGGAAGCTAATAACTGGAATGTGAGGCTACCTTACAGCTACTTATTTAATGGCTTTGGGCTACCATGACAAGAACTGGATCTGTGTAGTCTTGGTTCCAAGAAATATGTATTTACTAAATAAACCTGTTGTGTAACTTCTCGAACATGCCTTCATTTCTCTTCTCCAGGCCCGTCACAGAATCCAGTAGGCCTGCAGCAGCTGCCAGGTGTCAGCTATGGCATGACTCACCAACCAACCTACAATCCAATGCAGGCCAAAGCTCCTGCACCCCCTGGACCTGGACTTTACCCCTCTGGTCCATACCAGCCTGCTCCCCCAGTCAGCTCCTACCAGCCTGTACCGCCGCTCGCTTCCTACCCATCTCCTCCAGGCCAGCCGCTTTTGACAAGACCTCCAATGGGAGGTCCTCCACCTCATACCCCTCCTCAGTCTGCCAGCCCTAGCCCTGGTCCTAGACTGCCCCCTGCACATGGCACACCTCCCCCTCCTGCTGTATCTTCTAGTAGCTACTACCCAAACCCACAGCAGCCACAGCCGATGGCTCCAGCTTGGCAGTACAGCGCAGCCCCCCCACCTATGGGGCCACCCACTTCCATGAGTGCACCGCCCCGTGGCCCTGTGGCTAATCACGTGAACCCAGCTGCGAGCTCAACAGTGCCGCCACCGCCTTCGTCGACAGCTTACAGCCCCGCACCACCAGCCCTATTGTCGCACAGTGCCACACAGCCCCCAGGCCCAAGAATGCCCCCCATCTCTGCACATGGATACACCCAGCCAGGTAGGAACACAAAAGCTCCACTGAAGTTCAAACCGTACCATCTGCTATTGAAAATCTAATGATACAGACACTCCTGGTTCAAATCAATAAAAAGATAATTCAGCTTCTATAAAAACCAGTCCAGTGAACTTCAGCCAGTTAAGTCCCTCTAATATAAAAACTTTATCTTTTTAAAACACAGTTTCTTAAAAAAATATCCACCTCTGTGCTTTTATTTTTTTATTATTACTGTGCCTTTTCCCTGTCATCATCTTCTTTCACTGACATGTGCTGCAGATATGCATATCTAGATAGCTGACGTTGGAGCTGGACATTGCCCTCTGCTCCTACATCGATTGTGTTGGCCTCTGTCTCATTTACTCTGAATTAGTACAAAGTCTGAATGAGAATTTTATTGTTTCGAGTGTTCTTCTCATGTAGCAGTTTGATGTGGCTCATAGGACAGTTTAAAATTTCAGTTTGTGCTGTTGGTTGCTTACTGCTGGTGATATTAGTAGAATTTCCACAAGTATATCTTTAGGGCATTTCTAACATTTTGAGAGATTCAGGTCATTTCATCTCTCACTGAGAGTTTAAGGATTGTCTCCACAGAGAAGTATTTAGCTCACATTGTCAAAACAAAAGGCCACTCATGGAGAATCTCAGTAACTTTTTATGCCAACTAGTCACTAACATTTTCTCTGGAGGAAGTGATATGAGCACGATAGAAGCTGGTTGTGTAATCTGCAGCCACAGTGCAGATTTGTCACAGCGTTTCGTAAAATAACCTTGATTTTTTTTTTTTTCTTTCAGTGCAGTACTTCTGCATAGAATGAGAGTACACACGTTCACCTCAGTCTGTCTGTTATAAGTATATCTCTCATGTTCAAAATAGACTGGCCGTTCACATACACACACGCCAACGAGAAGAGTCTGCTTGACTTCAGTGACCTTTGCCCCAGCCGCACCATCAGGGCAGATCTTCCCAGTACAATGGTGACAGTGAAAGTAGCAGCTAACCGGAGACATGATAGAGATTTTGTTGACTTCTTTTTCTTGTTTTAAAATGTCGTACGCGTCACAGGCAAGTCTTAAATGTCACACATTTCACCACCAGCCACAATAAGCTGTTGACAGACGCTGAATGTTTTATAGTGCAGTCAAATATGGTTTAGTCTCAAAGTATTTAGTCAGCATATGACAGGGCCAATATAAAATGCAAAGAAGTACAGAGCAAAAATGTGTAGCTAATCTTTACACTCGTTACTGCCCTGAAATTATAGATTATTCCTTATAGGCAGATAATGATGTGTAACTCTGTCACTGCTAAAGCAACCTAGTAATAAACCATGCCCTTGGCGCATGGTGTATCCTTTTTATAAAACATAGTGTTGTGTATATATGTCACACTCAAAAGTGAACCTACTTCCTGCATTTATTGATCCATAAATGAATGGAGGAGTGTGAGACATCTGGTTTGTCCGTAGAGACAGAAATGAGCTGGCGCTGGGTCAGAATTGCAGCCAGCTGTTGTCACCTCCAGTCCGAGCTTATAATGTTACACATCAGGCCTCACATCTCTAATACATGATATGTGTCAAAACCGCAGAATGCCAATGCTTTACATGACACAGTTATGTGCAGATAGAGAGATCACTGTGTCTACTAAGTACCTCACGGACAGTTTCAATGTTGATTATTCAATAACAACTTTGGCATGAAAGTATAAATAAATATGATCCAAAATGCATCACAGTTTCAGCTACTGAAATATGAAGATTTGCTGCTTTTCTTTATTTATTCACCATTTTGTGACATTTTCTGTAATAAACGAGAAAATAATGAGCAGCTGAAGCCAAAAGAAGAATCACTGTCTGTGTTTATCGCCAGGCACTGCACCTCCACCAATGAATCCCATGGCCCCCCACACATACCAACCAAGCAGAGCTCCCTATGGCCCCCCACCTACAGGCCCACCACCAACCATGAGACCCACACCGCCTCCCACTGGACCCCCAGTGGCCAATGCCACACCTCCACCTCCCAAGGCAGATGGTAAGTTTTTGTTTGTTTCCTTTTTTATTCTTGGCAAATTTGAATGAACGTGAAAAAAAGAGAAAATCCATGAGATAAAAAGTGACGAGTCATCATAGTGGAGTTAGTATTTCAGAGCGATTGCAGATGTTTTAAATATCGTTATCGAACTGGTGGAAACACTGGATGTCACAAATTAGGCAAGATAAGTGTCTTTATTAAAGGGACGTTTGAAGTACAAACATTTTGTGGTCCTTGTGGTGATTGTAAAATCAAAACGCTGTCAGTGATGATCATGATATTGTGTCACGTTGGGTCTCTGTTTCCTTTTTGATAAGCCAGCTGTTTTTGTTCTGACCCCCCTTCCGCTGTGTCCCTCCCTCCCCCCCTCCTTCTTCAACATGCCAGCTCAGTGTGGGGCGGCTGTTAACAGCACTCTGTCCCCCACTGAGCCCGACTGCCAGGAGGGGGATATTGAATGTCCAGGTGTGGCCAAATCTGTCAGTAGATGTTAGATGTTGTGTCAGTGTTGTGGTGCCCGTCCTGTCCTCTACGTGCTGTTGTTCATTGTATCTCGGACACACTCATTCTTTTTTCATCCCTTTTAAATTGATACGAAGCTCCACAGAATCCTTTTGAGGCCGAGCTCAAATCTATAACAATGAAGAAAAAGTAGTTAAAAGTTTCAGGTGCTTTGCTCTCTATAAGTTGTAGCTGAGTCTTAGTGCTGCTTTGGCCCAGTATTGTTAGTATCACAGATTTCCTGCTGTTAGTTTGTCTCTCTCTTTCATCCATTTCCATCATATCACCACATGTATGAGCTCATATATTTCATCGACAGTGTCACCATTAGTGTAGAGTTGCACGATACCCACGGTATACCCGGTACCCCGCGGTGCCAAATCATAACCGTCGCTACTATACTAGAAATTTTATACGACGGTACTACCGTGGATTACTATACTACCGGTGCCAGTCTCCGCTACATAGCGGCCGCCTCTGCTCTCTTCCCGGCTTCTCACTGCATGCTACTCCTTTGTAAACAAACCAACATGGAACCGCAACCGAACGTCACAGCTGCTGAATGATTGGCTGTTTGCCTGTTACTGGTGACGTCCAGGGATATGATAGGCTGTTTCTACACGCTGTGTCCGCCCGTCTGTTAGCTGATTGGCTGTTCGTGTGTTTCTGCCGGCAAGAACAAACTCCGCGAAGACAGCTCCGCTCCGATAGAAACTCGCTTCAAAACAAACAAACAAGCTAAAGTTCTGTCTCGCCCAGACACGAGACAACACACTCACCATGGCAGAAGCACCGGGCCTGAGCGGCGAGTCTGCCGTGGCGTCGTCATCAGTGGCAACACTAATTTTGCTCAAAAAAACAAACTTGTTGTTTCAAACTTGTTTCAGTCTAATTTTTACTTCACCAGTATTATGTTTATCATGCACCAAACAACATTAGTAATTAATAAGTATTTATAACTTGTACAAATACATTGCAGTTCACCAAAACAATAATAATAATAAAAAGGCTGCAGTATCGCGCAGTATTTGTCTGGTATAGTATCGTGGTTACTCATTTTGGTATTGTGACAACTCTACATTAGTGTTGTTTTTGCTTCAGTTCTCCTTCCATCTTGTACGTTTTTAATGTAGGTGAGATCATTCCATATCCATCACCTGTGGTTAGCACACTGAGATAGAAGTGGGGGGAAGGGAGTCATCAAAATGATTCAATTATCACATCTGTGTTTGTTTTGAAACAGGAACTATGGCTGGCAATGGCCCACCAGCACCAAACAGCTATAATCACATTGACAACAAAATGGGTAAGATTCTTTTCACACCAACTACATGTACAGTCCAGGTTTATCAACAGCTTCATTCTGCGGGAAAAGGGACAAATGATCCTCTTTCAATTCACGTCACTGTTTTTTTGGAGGTGGCAAAACATTTATGAACAAGCTTATTTTCTAACCTTTAGTATTAAAGGTCCAGTGTCTACGATTTAGGAGATAGAATACAGTATATTTATGAAAAATCACCTAAAAATAAGAACTGTTATTTCTACCTTTGAGTGACAGCATAGGCCACCAAGTCTGCCATGTTTTGTACCTCTGAGTTTCTCCTTCATGCTAGGAAGCAGAGGATGAAGCTAACATGACTGCGAGATGCTACAAAGTCCAACACACTGGTCTTTAACTTACTTCTTTAGTACACTTTTAAACAAATTATAACCTGTTGATTTTTCTGCACTAAGTACTAAATAGACAACATAACAGGAGTGAAACGCCCACAAAGCCCTTCAGTGACTATCCTTCTGGTATGCCGCACTCAGTTTGATGTCCAGGAATTATTAACAATGTATTAATGAGCCACACCATGACAAAGAGTGACCCGTTCCTTCATTTACATAAAACACTGCCACTGTTGTTTAATTTTCCCACACAAACCGTCATGCTGCTGTCACACTCATCTGCCACCAAATGTGTATTAATCTGCTCACTAAATGCATGATTTACTCCTGTCTGTGTGTTATTAGCAAAAAGCCACTTTGTCTAGCTGTTTCAGGAGTCTAGAGAGTCTTTTTTTTTTTTTTTTTAAGCGGAAAACTATACATTTGTGGCTTCTTTTTTAAAGAATTGTGTCTTCAATAGAGGCTAGGAGCACAGTGCCAGAAACAGAAGGGTCAGAAAGTGTGGAGAAGTAGACTAGTGCGTTGTTTGGTTTGGTCTTTTCATTGGTGGTGGGTTCACTTTTTCTTTCAGACGTTTAATTCAAATTGAAATTTTCTTCCAGCTGGCCTGCCCCAACCTGGACCACCGGGTCGGCACTTGTGCCACTACCCCTCCCTTCCCCCTGGGTACCAGAACACCTCGACCCCCCAAAATGCCACGTCGTCCTTGCACCCTACTATACAGGCCGCCACGCATCCTTACACTCAAGGACCTCAGCAATACCAGCAGGTGAGAAAACGTGACTTTTATGGTACTAAAAACTAACGTTTATGCCAGCAAATGACTTTTTCAGGGCAAGGTTGACACAGTGGTCATCGATGGAAGTCAGTTGCAAATATTAAATGTATTCTGGTTATGCTACGAAAAGATAAAGATTCTGGAGGGAATATGAAATCCTTGAGGCAGTGAATATCAGCAGATGTCTACACCAGTCGATCAAAGCATGGGTGGCGGTCCATGCTAAATGATTTGGCAGTCATCGCTTTTCAGTAAGTAGATTAACTGAATAGCTGCTTGTTTTCCCTCACCTCAGCCACCTGGTGGCCCAGGGCCAGCCCAGTTGAGTCCATCCTTGGCAGCCATGAGCCTCCAGTCCAGCACCCCAGAGTCCCTGAGAGTGGTCAACCTGCTGCAGGAGAGGAACCTGCTGCCACCGAGCCCGATCCCTCCCCCAACACCATGCCTCCCGCAGGATCTGCAGAAAATCAACTGCAACCCAGAGTAAGCAGTTGTTGATTAGCATTAAGAGCACGTGTCTGTAACTCTCTGTACATGTAGTTTACACCCTATAAACTTCTATGTTTGTGTCTCTCTCCAGGGTTTTTCGTAGTACCCTAACCAGCATCCCTCAGACCCAGTCTCTGCTCAATAAAGCCAAGATGCCTCTGGGCCTGCTGCTCCACCCCTTCAAAGATCTCTCGGTAACACCTCAGTTCAATATTTGATGTGCACACACCACAGGCTGTACAATTAGTATAATTTACACCGTCAGTTTTATTTATTTTGGTTGTCCATTTTAATTATTAGCAGTATTTGTATGTATGTATTTGATCCTTTGTGTTTTTAGAAAGGGCTATAAAAATAAAATCGTTATTATGTTATTAATTACTATATTTACATCAGCTTAAATAACTTTTTATTGTCAACTCTGTGTAATAACCTTAATTTTCAACCTGAAACCTGGTTTATTAAGGGTTTCAACAGGAACACTGTAAACACAACTACGTTTTATGTGCTTTACAATGCTCATAACTGGTTTTAGCATATGAATGAGTGTTCAGACAAGGAGACAAGGAAAGTGCGTGTGAAAGGATAAAAGGAAACATAGCAGGTTGCTTTGCAAAAGTATAAAAAATGATCTGCAGCCTGATTCTCAGTTATGTTTGTGAGATGTAATTAAAAACGCTAAACATTGAGAATCTGTCTGAACACCTTCTTTCAGAATAGTATTTGACTAAATTAGTCTCCAGGCAAACTCTGCCAGAATGAATCTGCGTTTGTTCCCGTGGTTATTGAGGACACAGACGACAGAGATGTTGCACAACTTGGACAGCAACAAGAAAGTCTTTTATTGAAAAGCCAGTTACGACAAGCAGCAAACTGAAGATGAGTTTGTCCGGAGGCTCTCCTCACACAAGGGTTGCCGTTGTTCTGTGGTTTTTCCTCGCAGCAACTTCCCGTGGTGACATCCAGCACCATCGTCAGGTGTCGCTCCTGCAGAACCTACATCAACCCCTTTGTTTCTTTCCTGGACCAGAGGAGATGGAAGTGCAACCTGTGCTATCGGGTCAATGATGGTAAGATCATCTGTAAGAGCTGCTGTCAGGGAGAACATCAGAGGCAATCAACAAAACAAATACAGCTTAGCAACAAAATAACAAATCTATTTATTAATTATGTATTAACCCTGGTACATATTTTAACCTTTATGACTGTGGACATTAGTAATGATCGTCCTCCTTACTTTTCCTTCACACAAAGAATTACACACAAAGTACAGTGAACTGTTTAATACAAGATGTTTTGTGTGTGTGTAGTTCCAGAGGAGTTTATGTACAACCCAGTCAGCAGATCGTATGGAGAGCCACACAAAAGACCCGAGGTCCAGAACGCCACCATCGAATTCATCGCTCCTTCGGAATACATGGTAGGCTTCAACAGCTGCATTGACATTGATCCTGTTTAGGTAAGAGTGTGTTGGCCCAGGATCAGCCCGGGACGGTATTAGTGCCAAAGCAAACCTAATTAGACAATTATGTGATTAAGTGCACGCATGTAATTGTAATGTGAACTTGAACTATGTGTTGGCTTTGATTTACCCAGCTGAGGCCACCACAGCCTGCAGTTTACCTCTTCGTTCTCGACGTATCCCACAATGCTGTGGAGACAGGCTACCTGAAGGTTTTCTGCCAGTCACTGCTGGACAACATCAATGCGTATGTACAACATCATATTTCCACTATTTAGAGATTTTAAGAAGGCACAAGGGTAGTGATTTTCAAACTGCGAGCCGATACAGAAATTCAGTTTAAATGTTTTGACATTTCATGTGTGGATCGGCTGACGTACTTATAAGTCCTTCAGTGGGCCACTATTTAAATAGTTCAGCCATAAAGTGGCAAAATATAGACAGATAGTTGTTAAATTATTGTAATAGTTTCAAGTAATATAATTTAACAAAAGTAGCAAAACGTCATCTTGCAAGGTTGAAACGGTGCTTTGTAAATACAGATGAATGTCTGTAATTCATGATGCTTGAGTGCTAGCTCAGGTTTCCCTAAACATCCTTTCAATTATGAAAACCTGAAAATAGATTAAAATGACTGGAATCCTGGTAATAAACTCTGTTGTCCTAGCCTCAGATCGCCTATGTAAACCAAGGTGTATTTTGCTTTAAACTCAACTGTAGGATACACTTTCAGCCATTTGTGAGGAAGTGCTGTGCTGTATTGTCAGGAATAGCTCTGGAAAACGTGTGTGTGTGTGTCTCATAGGCTTCCTGGAGACTCGCGAACAAAGGTAGGCTTCATCACCTTTGACAGCACCATCCACTTCTACAACCTCCAGGAGGGGCTTTCCCAGCCTCAGATGCTCATCGTGTCTGACATCGAAGGTGAGACACAGCCGTTTGTGAAGGCCACTCGTCATTACTACAGCAACTCGACACAGGCTGCACGCAGATTTACTGCAAAAATCTAGAACTGATGACATAAAGAAAGATATCAAGAGATCACACACTATCTGCGACTGTCGGTGCTCTGCTTTTGGTCAAATCATCGAGTTGGCTGCACCACAACAGTGCTTCTGTTTCATGTATTTTTAAATGAATTATTTTATGTTAGCTGCACTATTATCTCATCACAATAATATCAGTATGTATGTATTACATTTGAATATCTTTGTGCTCCACAGATATCTTTTTACCAACACCAGACAGCCTTCTAGTAAACCTCAATGAATGCAAAGAGGTAAGAACATTTACCTGTTACAATTCTACTTATTCTTACTACTGGATATTTAAACTTTGAGGCCACACTCGAGACTGACGGAAAACTTTAGTCACCCTGACTCTGACCGCTTTACAGATGGAAGAAAAATGAAATGAAATGAATGTTTTCCCTCAGGGATCAATAATAGGTCACACAAAAAAAGACTCACTCCCTATATTTGCCTTTCAGCTTGTGCAGGATCTACTGAAGAGCCTGCCAAATTTATTTGAAAAGACCATGGAGACTCAGTCTGCCCTGGGTTCAGCTCTGCAAGCGGCCTTCAAGCTGCTGTCGCCCACCGGAGGGCGCATGTCTGTTTTCCAGACCCAGTTGCCTAACCTCGGTGTGGGGGCGCTCCAGTCCAGAGAAGACCCCAACCAACGGGCATCTGCCAAGGTGAGACCTCTTATATCCCGGACAAGCCTCACCATCCATGTCCAGCCATCGGCTGTTCAACAATAATGAAATCTTTTTTGTGTAGTCACCTCGGGTTCTGTGTTTGGCCCTCGTAGTCTGACCTGTTGTGTTTTTCCTTCAGGACATCCAGCACTTATCCCCAGCGACAGATTTCTACAAGAAGCTAGCTCTGGACTGCTCCGGGCAGCAGGTGGCGGTTGACCTGTTCCTGCTCAGCTCTCAGTACTGCGACCTGGCATCGCTCGGTAAGGAGAGGGGAGGATAAATGCTCATTAGCCGCTGCAATCAATAAAAACACAACACATTTATGAATCATTAATAATGGCATAATGCCAGATGCCAGCGCAGGCTATCATGTCGAAAACAAAACTATCAGCTTCTCATCCACCCTTATTGCTCTCCTCTTGTGTGCCTTTTCTCTCTCTCTCAGGTTGCATATCCAGATACTCGGCAGGAAGCATTTACTACTACCCCTCCTACCACCACCAGCACAACCCGGCACAGGTTGAGTGCTTCCAGAAGGATCTGAAGAGATACTTAACCAGGAAGATCGGCTTTGAAGCTGTCATGAGGATACGCTGCACCAAAGGTCTGTTTTGAATATTTATTTTTCAGAATTTTAAAGGTTTTTAACTTTTTAACATTCCCTGTTCTGATTTTTTTTGTCCCTTTTCATCCTATTATATGATAAGTATAATAAGGATTTTGTGCTGGTTGCTTAAACTTAATCTGCAAAGTGTTGAAGTTTGTTAGGGCCCCAGTTAGACCCCAGATGTTGTTGTTGTGTTTATTATACATGCTACTTGATATCAGTCCAGTTTGATTGATGTTGTCCCTTTTGTCTCTCTGCAGGTCTGTCCATCCACACGTTCCACGGAAACTTCTTTGTGCGCTCCACAGATCTGTTGTCCCTTCCCAACGTGAACCCAGACGCTGGCTTTGCTGTTCAGATGTCCATCGAGGAAAACCTGGACGACATGCAGGTCGTCTCTTTTCAGGCAGCGCTGCTCTATACGTCCAGCAAAGGTACACACACACACACACACAGACACAGCCAAACTTTGTTTTGGATTTTTCAAAGCCATTGTGAAAATTAGATTATTTAAATACTGTGTTTTCTCTCACAGGAGAGCGGAGGATCCGTGTCCACACCTTGTGTCTCCCTGTGGTCAACTCTCTGTCAGACATCTTTGCTGGGGCTGATGTTCAAGCCATCTCTGGACTGCTGGCTTGCATGGGTATGTACCCCACTATCTAACACCTTTTTTGAAGATACATGTTTTAGCACATAAAAATTCAGCTTGAAATAATAACATGTCGGATGTTATTGCCACAAAAAGTTCAGTACCCAGTTTCTCTCACTCAAAAGTCACGGAAAAGTCCACTCAGTGTGTGTGTGCAGTGGAGGTTTTACACATCACACTTGTATAAATTGTATATTGACCCACAATTTGTTATGTCACAAAATGAAATCCTACATTAACGTCTCAAACTCAGATTTAAGGTGAGCACGGCAGATGAACATAAAGCATCACGTTCTGACTGTCACTGTGCAGAATGACTGAGTGTGTGTAATGATGAGCAAAACACTCTTTCAAAGGAGGGAGCATGCAGCATGGTTATTTCAGAATGGTGTAGACACTGTGGTCGAATATATATTAAACTTAAATTTCATCAGAAATGAGAAACATCTCCTAATGCTCTGCATAATAATTGAATGACATCTGCTTTCATTTTAAATTGGGCAAACCTGCAAAACACTTACCCTCGAATTGTTTTACAGTTAAACTTGATAGGAAAAAAGTTTGCCTGTGTCTAAACTCACTCTTTGCAGTGCTAGCTCTCTTACCTGATTTAAGCAAAAAAATGTAAAGATGATGTCAAACCACGCAGTATTCTACAAATGAGTATGGATTTTTATGAAGCGTCGCTCTGAAATCAGTCCCCATTGATTCAGTTAATAGTCTTTTGATTGGCTTGATACTAAATCATTGCTTGAGTTTTCATCCACTTCACTGTTATTAGCACTGACAGATGGAGATGAGTGGCGACAGCTGTGGTTACCGAGCAACCGTCGCATACTGAGCAGTCAGATCTGTCCTGGCTCATCTCACATCTTACAGAACAGACGCTGATATTTTGCTTTCTTCAGAACATGGCACAGATTGGCTGCACCGCTGTCATTTGTGCCTTTCTTCTTCATCTAAACCGCTTCGTACCGAAACCTTAAAAAAACACAACATGTCTTTAAAAAAAAAAAACACACTTTATGCCATGACAAGAAAAAAAAAAGGTCTGGTCTCCCAGCTTTTAGTTTGAAGTGTTCAATTTCAGCTCTGTGAAGTGCTTTAAACACTTTATTTTTCTTTTTATATATAATTGTGCTTCAAATAAAGACGAGCATTTCTCTACACCTTATTCTTGTTTAAAAATCATTCACATTATATGAAAGTTATGGAGAGAGGAAAAGAAAAAAAAAAGTGATCTTTTGGTGTTAAAGGCGATGCATTGAAAAATTTGGGTGCACCTAAATTTTGTGCTGGTGCACCAACAAAAAAGTTAGGTGCAACCAATGCAAAGATTTAGTCTGGAGCCGTGCAAACAGCAGCTGCTGACAGCTCTCTCTCTCTCCAGCTGTGGACCGCTCGGTGACAGCCAGTCTGAGTGATGCCAGAGATGCGATGACCAACGCTGCCATTGACTCGCTGACGTCGTACCGACAGTCTGTGTTGACCATCCAGCAGCCCGGCCTGCTGTCCCCGGCCTGCCTCAGACTCTTCCCCCTCTTCATCCTTGCCCTGCTCAAACAGGTTAGTTAGTTCATTTTGGATCTTGTGTTGTAAACCACACTATCGAGTCTTTACTGATCCTGTTTTGTGTGCATCTTGCAGAAATCCTTCAGGACAGGCACCAGCACCAAGTTGGATGACCGGGTGTTTGCCATGTGTCAGCTGAAGTACCAGCCGCTGGCCTACGCCATGCTGATGATCCATCCTGCTCTGTACCGTATCGACGATCTGACTGATGAGGTGAGGAGGATGAAATTTCCCCTCAGTGCCTTCAGATTTTTGCAAGTAGTGACACTACTAAGTGTAGTTTCAGCAGAGAAACACTGTTTTTGTACGGAAGTTAAAACACTGCTTGGCTGTTAAGGACTATTTTTCTTTCAGTCCATAGCTTTATATTTTCCACTTTAATTTGAAGTGCCTCTCTGTTACTGAGTCATTTCTTCTGTTTCCTGCATCCTCAGGGAGCTTTGAACATCAGTGAGCGGACCATCCCTCAGCCCAGACTGCTGCAGCTGTCTGTGGAGAAGCTCAGCAGGGAGGCAGCTTTCCTAATGGATGCTGGAACGGTATGATTCTTTCAGTGCTCATAAACCACGAGAAAGCTGATGTCTGAACGTAGCTGAACTTTTTGTCAATCCCAAAGACGCTTCAGATCTAGCTATAATGTTAATAAGAGTAGTACGCAGTAATTGTGATTGTTTTTAACGTGTACTTTACTCTGTGCCAAAAGGTGATGTATCTGTGGATCGGTCGGAACTGCAACCCCAACTTCTTAACACAAGTCCTGGGAGTTCCCAACTACGCTTCTGTGCCTGATAACCTGGTAGGAAACCACACATCATAGCTACATTCATTTTTCATTCCTCTGCTTCGCCCCAAACCTGTAGTTGAGGGTGGCACAATGGTCACATCTGTTAACTTGCACACCGTTTCGGTCTTTGCGTCCTCCTCCCTGATGATGAAAACTTGCTCTCCCTCCCCTCACAGTATATGCTCCCAGAGCTGGACACTGCCGAGTCACAGAGAACCAGAGCTTTCATTGGATGGCTAAGGGATCAGAGGCCGTTCTTCCCCTCCCTGCATGTCATCAGGTGGGCAACAGACAGCATCCTGTATAAGAGAGTAAAGTAGCAAGGAATGTGGGGAAATTAAAAACCAGCCAGCTTTTTTTCTATCTAGACATCTTATGGTCCCCTGTTCCACCCTGGAAAACAATGTGGCTGAATAGATCAATTTACAATTAACTCAACAGAGAAATCTGAAAACTGAGCAGCAGTGAGGTTACTGATGAGGTTTTGTTAAACTAGAACAGAGGAGGAAAAATCAGTAACTGAGTTTTTAGAACAAAAGAAAACATTTGTCAACACTTTGAAGGAAACTGACTATGACTGACGTGTCTTGACCTTTTTCTTTCACCGCTCTCTTCATCATCTACCTCTCTCAGGGACGAGAGCCAGCGGAAAGCCAGCTTTATGCAGAACATGATCGAGGACCGAACAGAGTCGGCCCTGTCGTACTATGAGTTCCTGCTTCACCTCCAACAGCAAATCTCCAAATAATCTTCAGTGGGACTGTGGAGGCGAGGGAACGCTGAAGTGAGGACGCGCATTGGTGTGTGTGCGTGTGTGTGTGTGTATATGGTGTGTATATGGTGTGTGTGTGTGTGTGTGTGAGCAGTGGGACTGAAGGAATCCTCCAGCTGTGGTGCGAAAAAGCTCCTGAACTGAACTGATGTAAAGCGTCACTAAAATCAAACTATGTGACGAACAGTGCGAGGACGGAGAGTGACAAAGAATCTATTCTGATGCTTATTTGGCACTTTTTTTTACCCAGCTGAAGCAACGCGTTGGATGGAGAAGGAAAAAAAAAAAAAGGCAAGAAATCCGCGATGATGTATGTCAGTGATTGAATGAATCTGTGTTTATTCTCATAGAACAATGTTATCTAATTGAGGTATCATTCAGATACAGTCCAGGCAAGAGGATGTGTGAAGTGTTTTTTGTTCAAAAAGCACAGTCGTCTTTACTAAAAGTTCAACGTATGTGTGTATGTGTATGCTTAAGACTAGGTTCATGAGAATGTTTAGTATGTTTGCGCTCAAAGACTGTTATTGGGTGTCACCAGGAGTGTTTTCTTTGCTCACTCGACAACACTCTTATATCATGCCCGAGTGACAGAAGATGTGCTTTTTATTTCTCAGTCATTATAATTGTGTGTCGAACAAATCCATAGACTATAAGGAAGAAATGTTAAAAGGTGTTTGAGGGGCTGATCGACCTCGCAAGTCGACGCTGCCTTGAATGTGTGGACTCGGCAGCAGGGAGTCGTTTTCATCGGACTGATCTGTCCTCTGTCATCTTTTCTGTCTGTGGACATTCAGAACGCCTCTGACGACATCGCTGTTCTGTTTGTTTATTTCCTCTTTTTTTTCTGATAATCTAATAATTTATGAGACTCCCAATCTGATTAAATTCTTATAATTGCCTTGTATGGGAACTCACTTTTTATTATTAAACCTCTGTTCAAATACAGACTCTATATATGAAATATTTTAATATAATAGGATATGGTAAATTCTTTAACACAGACATAACAAAGCCATTGTGATCTTTTACTCATACTTACTGATACTTGTATATTGAAAAGACTGCATTATATAAAGGTGAAGAAATGCTGATTTTAGTATAAACATTAAGGTGAAATGACGCTAAGAGAATAAAATGTTTGGGACTTTTTAAATGTAGTTTTGTGTTTTGGTGGGTGAACAGTGTTTATTCAGTGAAAATGAAGACTACAAAACACAATATGGACCAACTATAGTCAATTTTTCTCTTGACTGGGCATGAATTGAAGGCTTTTGATTTGGTCTGATTTCATACAGTTTGTAATCTATGTATTATATAAGCGAAAAATGTATTTAGGAACAGATAAATATGTTTTGGTCTTCATGCACAAAATTGTCTTTCATAAAAAAACAACTGATGAAAATAAAATAAAAAATAGCCTGTGTTTGTACAGAGTAAATTGCAGAGGTGTGGAGTCAAGTCACGTGACTTGGACTTGAGTCAATAATCAAATAGACCTGACTTGACTTCATCTCTCTTGGGTAACTTGATCTCCTTTGCAAACCCTGAAATTCAAATGATTTTATTAAAGTGTGCAGGAGATCACCTTTGAATCGTTTGGCTGAGCTGGATAAAGAGTGCAGAAAAGCAGATAAATAACTCATTATGCACTTCAGACTCACACTGATGTACAGTAAATACATTTAAGGAAAAACTACAAAACATGCAGCTCAAAAATTATATTTGTGTCACAGGAATAACAGATCAGGGCTCAACTGGTTGTTTGGCTTTGTTTAAAAAAAACATTTTAAACGTCATTCATTATCTCTGTAAATTAGCTGTAAATTGCTATATATTGGGCAAAGGCGCACATAATAAATGAGGTGAGAAGACCTGAAAGAGTTCAGACAACAATGGCTTTGTTCCACTTCTTGTAAAGTGTGAGCCACAGCAGTAACGGTAACAGATGAAGCATGACCACAAACTGATGCAACAATACAGTTTTTGACAATAATTATTTCCCACCTCTATATACCAAAACCACACATACATGTATTATTCTTGGATGTACAAAATAGATACTTTTTATACTTCTACTTAATTATTTATACTTTATTTTATGTAAACACACACACATTTCCTGAAAAAGAAAATTGTCTTATCAAACCGAAACAATGCCAACTTCACTTGAGTGTGAAAACCTTTAAAAAAAACTGTCTGTGTTGTAACAAGTGACCAGTAGAATCTCATTTCATACATTGTCTCTCATTTTCTGCCTTTAAAACTGAATCTACAGAACAAATCAAAGCTGGCTGTTCTTATAAATCTGTCTCACACCTCTGCGGGATGGTCACAGTACATTAACATCTGATGTTTACCAACCTTATCAGTGCACTGTTTAATTTTGAAGTGCATTGCTCTTTCATGTTTACTTTAATGTCAGGTTTAATGGGTTTAAAATGTGACACACATTGGTATGCTTAAATTCAGGCTTTGACAGATCTGGATCCGCTGTCTAAATCATTTTAGTTTTATCCATAATTAGCTTTTTGATGCTGCAAGTTTAAAACCCATGATGCACTTTGACAGATGAAAGCAGGAAATAAGAAAACCAAACCTCTGTTACACAAAATAATGTTTGGTTTTTCAGACTTTTCTCTCATCTTTGCTTTGTCTTGTGAAAAAAACGTTTAGTTTCATATCTCAAGGCTTCAAAAAAAGGCCTCCAACTGAAAACAATCCAGTCAGGGAAAATCACTCTTGCCAACTGAACTTTGAACAGTTTAGTTGACAAGGGGTTGCAAGTATATGCTGCTTCATATTAGGGTCACAAGCAAAAGGTTGGGAACCACTGCTGTAAAGGACAGGGCCCAAAATAAACAGGGGTTATTAATGATCATGCTCTCGGGTTAGCAGTGGAACAAGTGGACAGTTTGATCCATGACAAGTTCCAGGTCCTTTCCAGGTTCCTGCAGAGGCCGCTTAGTGTTTTGGTTCAAAAATCTAATTTATTATGAAAATGTGTATGCGTGCACAAATGATTTCTACTCCCACAGCTATAAATTGCGGTTGACATGCCCTTAATCAACTGTTAGCATTTCATTACCCTAGTCTGCTCCACCAGCCTCTCAGTAAAAAAAAAGAGGTGCAAACCCAAATTAATTAACAATAAATTATTCAAGTCACAGTCTATATAACTGCACATTCTCTATATATTTATATAGTTTCATAGCTTTGGTGCTGGCTCCCAGGTGTGGTCTCCCACAAACTGAATATCTTATATATTGAGCGGCAGTGTACGGAAGCCCTAAAAGGCCATACATACATACATTTTATTCCACTAGTTTTCCTGTGATAAAGAGATAATTTCCTCTGTTTTCCCGTGATAACAAGAGAATTAATTCGAGATCTCGAGAAAAAACGATGGTCTAGTGTATTAAATCAAGTGCGCACGTATTACAGAATGTATGACAAATGCATGTAGTCCATGATACGGAGCGAGCAAATCTATTACGCCACTGTAAAATCCCTTTGATCCAGAAGTTCTGACAAAGGTTAATACACATGATCTCAGGACCATCCTGACTGTTCACTCACTCAGTATAAAGCATATTTACTGTATCATTTTTGAGCAATTCAGCCTCAAAGTTAATTTTTTTGAATTGAAAAAGGCATTATGTACAATATTTACTCTACTGTAAAATCTCTTTGATCCATAATTTCTGACAAAGGTTGATACACTTTGGCTAATCCTCACTCCAGTCCTGAGATCAAGTGTATCAACCTTTGTCAGAAATTATGGATCAAAGGGATTTTACAGTACATAGGTTTGCTCGCTCCGTATCATGGACTACATGCATTTGCCATACATTCTGTAATACAGGCGCACTTGATTTAATACACTAGACTAACGTTTTGTATTCTCGAGATCTCTAATTAATTATCTCGTTATCACAGGAAAACGGGTGGAATAAAATGTATGTATGTATGTATGGCCTTTTAGGGCTTCCGTAGCAGTGAGCTTTTGGTCATAAGAAACTGTGGTGAACGTTTCATGCTGTTTTCTATGGAAGCCTTAAGCAGTCATGCATTCATTATTTCCTCCATTTTCTCATGATAACGAGTTAATTCAATTTGTTTCCTCGAGATCTCAAGATAACAAAACTTTCATAATTAATGTGAGATTGATCGAATATGATAGGCCTGAGATTCCAATCACATATGCCATAATCACCTGATGCTGTGACGGGCTGATCGATATACTCCTGCTCATCTGGCTACACTGAATGTTTCCCACAATGATTTAATGCACTAGACTTATCATTTTGTTTTCTCAAGATCTCATATAATTATGTTGTTATCTCAAGAAATCAGAGTTTTGTTATCTCAAGATTTCAAGACAATTATCCCATTATCTCAGAATAACAGCATTTGTTATTTCGAGATAATGACCCAAGTAACTCGAGATCTGGAAAACACATGAAATTTAACACTTTATCGCAAGAAAAAAAAATCAAATGTATGAATGTATGACCACTTGATGTTTTCTGTTGTTGTCAGCTCATCAAATAATTTATCAATTATTTGAGAAAATAATCAGTATGTTAATAAAACTGAGCATTGGTTAGTGCTCCAACACTTTCTTTTTTTTTTTGCAAATATTATATCATGAATGTGGCATGTGAAATGGTGCACGTGTGACACTCACTAAGCCTAGGAACCGCAAATCACTAAGGATATTAGTGTTATTAAATCATATATATATATATATATATATATTATATTATATATATATAATATATATATATATATATATATGTGTGTGTGTGTGTGTGTGTGTGTGTGTGTGTGTGTTGTGTGTTATATTAATTATATTTTTATAAATTATTAATATATATATATATATAATATTATATATATATATATTATATTTATATATATTATATATAATATATATATAATATATTTATATATTATAAAATTTATTTTTTGTTATATAACAGTTTAGCCTCCAAGTCATCGCTGAGGGCTTCAAACTCCACCAAACCACTTCGTCATGCTCGGCAGTGACGCCATCACAGCGCGTCCTCTCTCCAGACAGTTCACGGTTTGATTCAACGCTTCAGTCCTTTGTGTTGTCGTCGGGGAGCCAGTCGACTCGTCTTTTTACACGTCGTTGTGAATTTTACCGCGTAGTTCACGTTAATTCATTAATTCATCCCGACATGGAGACCGGAGAGGCCGGAGAGGAGAAGACGGGCTCCGTGTCTGCGGCGCAGAGGAGAGCGGAGATCCGGAGGAGAAAGCTGCTCATGAACTCGGAGGACAGGATGAACAGGATCGTGGGCTACGCTAAAAACGAGTCTGAAAACAACGGTATGATATGAAAGCTGACCCGGTTCACACTGCACGGCTGTCTTTTCTACTCAAACATGTAGCGACAAGTCCAGTCAGTTGTGTTCATGTAGACCAGCAGCATACATTTGCACTGATATAGTCCCCAAACACCTTTAACAGGAGCAAACATGCAGGACAAGAGAGGACAGGAGACCATCTTCGTAAGTTAGGCCTTTGGTGTCTTACTCAAGGGCACACCGGCAGTCCCCAGGAGGTGAACCGGCATCTCTCTAGCTACCAGTCCACCCTCCATACTTTGGACCGTGCCAGACTTGAACTGTTGGGTTACTTAAACCACGTCCCTACGGACTGATGAACATAGACCTGGGAGGATGCTGAGCAAAGTCCAGGTGCATGGGAGCTGAGCAACACCACCTCCTGGAGATATGGAAAGAGGACAGACTACACCAGGGGTGTCAAACTGGTCCACAAAACCGTTTTCCTTCCAACCAAACAGCAGCACACCAGACTTGACTCATTTAATCAACTGATCTCAGTCTTCAGAGAGTTGATTGGTCAAACTGTGTTCTCTTGGTTGGTTGGAACTAAAACCTGCAGCCACACGGCCCCTTTGTGGACCAGTTTGACACCCCTGGACTACACAAACGCAAGCACATAAAAAAAAAAGAAAGAAAAACACCTGGAATATGAGAAAGAGACTGACAGACAGACACAGACAGACACGGAGGGAGGGATTGGCTGATGGCCCGGCAGAGAGGACATGGAGGTGAAAATAGGCAGAGAGAGAGACGCACACAGCTGTGCTTGTGGGACACAAACCGAGAGTTAGACAGATGAACGTGCACTGAAATGAGCCGAGATAGATTCACTGAGACTGAGAGCGACACACTGGATGGATGATGCTAACGAGTACAAGGCCTGAAGTAACCGAGGAGTAAGCAAGTAACTGAAAGTTAAGGCAGACAAATGATCTTAGGTTTGGATTTAAAGGTGGGAAGTATGACGAACTATCAGAAGCAACCATATAGTCTGCTCCAACATGGTTTCTTCTCCTATTATAGCAAATATTATACCTTTGTGAAGTGTCGATCAAACAGCATTGAGCCAAAATAATACTGGAACCTGAAGCCAATTCGTGTCACAATTTCAGGGTTAAACGTCTGGCACTTACTGTCCTGACTGTGTGTACAGACTGTGGTTGATCGACATCTTATTCGCTGCTGATGAAGTTACAGTTTAATCGTTTTTAATAGTACAAAGAATTTGGTGACATCACCTAATAATGGTCTATAAAATGTTGGAAAGTTTCAGTTTTTCAGAGCCCAGGGCATCATCCTTAAATTGCTTGTTTGATTTTCCAACATATGAAAATATAGACTGGAACTCAACCAAGCTTGTCATTTCCCCATATAAATAACTTTTACAATTATTAGACTTATTGTTTCATCACTAGTTCAATCTTCGAATGTCTTACATCTGCAGCTGGAGTGTCCCGGCGTCCCACAGAACCCCACTTCCACCTCGACCTCGACAGGACGGAGCCGTGGTCGTCCTCCTCGTCTTCCCCGAGACCCTCTCCCTTCCTGCCAGAGGCTTCGGGGCTTGGCAGCCGCTCTCACAGTGCCACCCCAGAGCGGAGGGGCTCACCCCTGCTAGGCTTCAGTGAGCCAGCGGGAGGCTCTCTGGAAGATGACATCGGAGGGATTCGACAGAGACCGAGGGGGGAGCGGGTGTCGGACGATCTCAGCGGCTCTCCGCGTCGAGGCTTTCAGAAGTATCTGTCCCGTTTCGATGATGCCATGAAACTGCGGGGTCAGCTGACAGAAGAGAAGCCAGCCCAGGACCAGGGCTCTGAATCAGAGGAGTTTGATCCCTTCAGAATCTTCAGGCTCATCGGCAGCGTCCTTCTCGCTGTTTTTGTCAGGATGTTTGTCTGCAAGTATCTGGTGAGTCTGTGATAGCTGTGAGAATAGCCCAGTGCTCATTTCACATCCTAACTGATGACAATGTAGACACAAGGCAGCCTGCGACAGATCATTCACAAGGTTTAATGACAGTATGTGATTATTCTCATATGAAATGTTTATAATGGTTCATATAAAATGACAAATTCTTACATTAGTTTGTATATGTATTAAATTCTTACTCAAACAGACGTGGCATTCATTTTGGGAGAATATCACATACACTTTAGAGGCATGATATCAGCCCACATTTATTAATCAGTGCATCTGACTACCAGAAACCTGATATTATTTTGATAATGTGACTCTGTTTTTTCTTCTAGTCAATATTTGCTCCATTTCTGACCCTTGAACTGGCCTACATGGGGTTGTCCAAATATTTTCCAAAGGTGAGTTTGCGCTTGATATTTTGTTATATAAAAGAGAGCCAACAGGTGATTAGCGTAGCTTAGCATAAAGACTAGAAACAAAGGGATACTGCTAGCCTGGTCTCTTCAGTTCAAAAATATACCAGCCAGCTGGCAGTGATTTCTCGGTGTCTTGTTATTATATGAGGTTTCTAGGCAACCAGCGGAGACTCTAGGAAGTCACTGACCCTACCAAAAAAATAGTTCCAGTAGCTCCCTCTAAAACGTATATATCTTTTTTTTCTTTTGTTTTCGATCATTCCTAACCATCCAAATGACGTTTTTCAGATTTTATTGACTAAAGAAGTTGCCACCATGGATCATAGTTCTACTTCTCTTCCTCCAGGTAGAGAAGAAGGCCCAGACCACTGTGCTGACTGCTGCCCTCTTGCTGTCCGGCATACCCGCTGAGGTCATCAACCGCTCCATGGACACCTACAGGAGGATGGGTGACGTCTTCGCCGACCTCTGCGTTTACTTCTTCACGTTCATCCTCTCACATGAAATCCTGCAGCTCTTTGGTTCAGAGACTCCCTGATGGACCAGAAGAATCTCAATAACCCCAATCCTACCCCCTTCTTGATGTCCTCTCCCTATGTCTCCCATAGCAACAAGGCATGGTCATTTACGTCAGCTGATTTGGGTTTGTTGTCGTCAGTCTGCAAAACGAATCCTTGCTGTCTTATGATCAGGGCTGCACGTCAGCTCGACGAGTGCTCATTAATTCAAGGCTTCAGGATTCCACTAAGGCTAAGCTACATGTGACCAGAGAGTCTAGAGTTTCTTACAGAGCTCTAAGTCATTTTGCTCTGGACTGAAGCTGAGAAACAGAAAAACAGTATGTGTTTGTGTGAAGAATGTACAATGGCGTTTATCATTCTGAGTGATATTTATTTGGCAGGTCCAGCATAGAAAATGATAAATGTCTTAGTGGAGTGGCCAACAGTGCAGTTCATCATCAGTCTGTCAGCCACAGGCTCAATTTAACTTATGAATGGGGAAACACTAGAGTCCTTCAGGGGTGGTTGATATTTCTGAAAGTGCCGTTACATCTTTAATTTATAATATGGCCAGTGTATGCTACAAAATAATCAAATTAGTGTTCAGTCTCATTGTCTCTCAGTTATATGCATTACATCAGTAAAAACTCTTCAAAATCTGTAATCCAGAAACTTTAACGATGCTAGTTAGACGGTTTAACAGTAATGTCACGATGTACTTGAGTACATTTCTACATAACAGAAGCAAGGTGAGAAGTTAAACCAATAGAGAGCAGCAAAAACATGATTTCCAGCTACTGTTACGTTGTTTGACGGAAATTGTTTTCACATGGGATCATTAATTTAAAGTGAGATTATGTAACTTTTGCTAAACAGTGGCCACTTTGGTCATAAGCAGCAACTACAGGATCATTATAAATGCTAAAATGTAGTGCAACAGTAACAGTTTAGATTATTTAACATTAGGCACCATGATGCATTGCTCTTACAAAAAAAAAAACAATGCTGCATTTTACTATTTATATGAAGTCAGCTTTATATTTCAAAAAATCAAAATGCATAAACTGGGTGCATAAACTGTGCACGGTGGTGTCATATTCTCAGCGATCAGCAGCTGTCTGACTCAGCTGTAAAACCAAATCTGCTGGTAAAATTACAAGAACTGCTGGAGAAATTTGGAGGTATCTGATCTCTGGTTTACCCCACTATGAATATCTATTGGTCATACTAGTGAGCCCTGCAGTGCATCAGGCAGGGTTGGGGTCAGCATTTTCTGTTCATGTCATTCAAAACCTAAATCTAAACTTTGGGTAATTTGAAGTGGGATTGTTGGGCTCAGTTGAGCTCGGTACAGAAGTTAAGCTAAAAAAAAAAAAAAAACCCCAAACAACAAATATTATTTATGATATACTAGACTTTATTGGGGAAATAAATGTAAATTTACCTTGTAGAACACAAGAGTTGCTGGTCTACAACTGCTTTGATTAGTTAGTTAGTGTTATTGTGTGACTTTTTGTTGTGGGATCCAAACTAATGTTAGTTGCTCAAGATGGCAATATACCAGCAACTCATGTTCTGCAAGGTAAGATTATATATTTCTTTGTCAAGGTTAAAGACTGGTAGTTTTGGAGAAAGCTACATAACTACTACACTTTATGTTGGAAAGGACCGTCTGATGTCACGGTGGGAAAATATTCGAAACCTTTTCTTGTTTGTTTTAGGCAGCTAAAATACGTTTTGTCGCTGCCCCCATCCCTAGCAGTGCATGGCTTAGCTTCTTTTCATCCGTTTCTCCTAACTGGGTGCATGCAGACCTCATACCCAAACTATCCCTTTACCTCTGAAAGGGAGCCTACTGAAAAAAGACACATTACATTTCATGGTAACGTAGGTTAATTAACCAGCGAATGATTTTAATTGGTGTATTGAGAACTTGAGCTCTCCTTTAATGAGTAGGTAAGACTCCTGTGTGTTTGTGTTTTCCTCATAGGCAGCACTTTAAGTTCTATTTTCTGTTGCAACTTGTCATCCAGCGTTCAGAAGGGTCCACCTGTGTTATGGACGAGTTCTCTCTTTTAAGTTGTGAGGTCAGAAGAAACATCTAGTGATTTAACTTGGAGTGTATTTTTTTATTATTGCACGGCTATGAGCTTAAAAATCGCAGTAAGCTTCATACAGTATATGTACGTGATGAAAAGTGTGATGAAGCGATACAGGAAAGCTCTGTGGGAGTTTGTACGCGTATTTGTGTTGAGTATTTCTGGTGTCCTGCTCTGCTTTGTTCAAGCCTTACTCATACATACTTTATATACAGTATACTATACTTCTGTGCTGGTATGTCCTCTCTCCATATTTTTAATTTCATCCAAATTAATTTATTACTGTAAATTACTTTTCATGTAAATGAATTGGTGTGATTTATCCTACAACTTGTCTGACCTACTTGATCGTTTTTGATAATGTTTACAGAATAACTGTTTTTAACTGCTCTTGCAGTATCTTGCGTATTTGAATTTCAGTAACAAAGTGTTAACATCATGTAAACTGTCTCTGCTTAAAAACCTATACAGGAATGAATAACTGAACAATTCATACCAAATAAATACTATATGTGTGACATCTGTTTTTAGTCTCATCCATTTTCTTTATGGGATTATGTAACTGGGACATTGCACTTTAATGAGAACCTACTTTCCTCTTATTCTTTGTTAACATCATGGTATTGATTTTGGCTGTATTGTTCAGCCATATTTAGAGGACAGGAGTGTTGCGTTTCACTGTAATAAATATTTTCTTTTTTTTTTTAATTGAGGGAATAGTATTGATAAAAATCAAACTGCATGCAGACTGTTATGTTTATAAAAGCCTTTCGAAGCAGGAAATTTGGAGGTTCATTGAGAAAGAAACAATTTTCTAGAGATGAAACAAAACAAAAAAACGATAACCCAGGCACAGGTTGAGAGTAACTATTTAGTTGGTATATCAATGCATAACATCAACCATGAGACTAGTAACCAGTTGTCTTCCACCTATTCATTATTTTCTAAAAGTCTTAGCCATCGCTATTTAATAAATACAGAAGCCCCAAGCGGTCATACATTTTATTTCCTGTATTTTCTTGTAATAAGGACTTAATTTGTTTTGTCCAGATCTTGAGCTATTTATGTCATCTTGAAATAACAAATGGTATTATCCTGAGATAACAGGATCATTTTCTTAAGATCTTGAGAAAACAAATCCGTCTTCTCAAAACAACAACAAAATTAATCTTGAGAAAACAAAATGACATTTTCAGAAACATCATTCATGGTCGCTATGTCAGAGGAGCAGGAGTATGTCAATCAGCGCGCCACATCCATCAGTCAGCATCAGGTCAGCATGGCATGATGTCACGTGTGATGGAAATCTCAGGCCTGTTACATTTGATTCGTCATCTTATTGTTGTTATCTTGGGAAAAAGACAGTCTTGTCATCCTAAGATCTCGAGAAAACAAATTGAATTAACTTATCACGAGAAAACGGAGGAAATAAAATGTATGAATGCATGACTGTTGAGGGCTTCCATAGAAAACAGCATGAAACGTTCACCACAGTTTCTTCTATCTATCTATCTATCTATCTATCTATCTATCTATCTATCTCAATGTACAAAAATGTAAATATTTATAAATGGAATACTAGCATTAGGGTCAACAATACTTTCTAGCCTTTACCTGGTGAAGCTTTGCTCAGAGCTTCCAAGTGGTTCTAATGTGTTTCTATTTTCTTCTTCTTCTTACGTATAAAAACATAATTTCAGTTTCTTATTTTTGTTGCAGGTAACAAATAAATGTTTTTTTTTGTTTAGTTTTTTTTTTTGTTTCACACCCCTAGCTTTAGTTGTTTGGTTTCTGTGGTTCTTGGAGTCAGTGAAGTTTTGTAGTCCTCCTGCACTCCCGCCGCGCGGTGGCGCACTTCGCTGTTTCCCGTACAAGTTCGTGAAGTACTCTGTCTGTCGCAGTTTTCTTACGACACACAAACAACCGTCCACCGCGCCACAGTCGTCGTTACAGCCGTGAACTCATTTCAGTGTTTTTACGAGGCCTAACTTCACGGCGTGACCATGGGACGAGAGTCCAGGTATGTGGAAACTATCCTGACAGTTCTCTGCTTTTTCACCGTGACTGACTCGTGTGGCTGATGAACCTCAGCTGTTTTCATTTGCAAGGCTAATTTCGGTTAGCATGCCAGCTACGACGTACCTGCGTTCACGCGTCTCAGCCGACAGCTGACCTCACACATCCCTGAAACATGAATTCAACTCACTTAAAACGTTTTTAAAATGTAGTTTTTAAAAGCCAGCTGACTGTCCCGCTGTTTGTTTCTCAGACACTACAGGAAACGCTCCGCGTCTCGGGGACGCTCAGGTAGCCGATCAAAGAGTCGCTCTCCGGACAAACGCTCCAAGAAAGACGACCGGGACCGAGACCGGAGCAGGAGAGAGCGCTCACGGAGCCGGGACCGACGGAGGTCCCGGTCCAGAGACAGAAAACGAGCCAGGTGGGTCTTCTACAGTACTGCATGTTAAAGACTCAGCTGTTCACACTTCTACAAACCTAATGCTCTCAGTTTTAGATAAACCGGCCTAACTCAGCTCTCAGACCACAGTTTTGTCAACACAGACATTATGAATATAACCTATAATAAAAGAAATACCTGTCCTGAGCTACGTATAGAAATACGTCGTGTTGTGTCCCTCTTGTCTTTTCTGTTTTTCATGTCATATTTACTTTTCGTTGTGCAGGCGCTCCAGGAGTAGAGAGAGGAGAAGGTCAAGAAGCAGAGAGAGGAGGAGGTCCGGCAGCAGGACCCGAGCTCGCAGGTCCAGATCTGGAAGCCCCAGCAAGAGCAGGAGACCAGATGAAAAGTGAGACCCTCGAGACTTAACTGACAGATCTGTTAACCCCTGCAGTAATCAAGTGGGATTTGTAAAGTAACCTTTTTGGTGCAACTTTCATATTTTCAAATTAAGGTGCGTCAAATCGAACAACAGCAAAGACGGCAGATATCGGTGATATGTCCCCGTTTGACTAAAGAAAAGTTTTTAACTTCCTTTCAAAAACTCACAAGAATATTGTTCTTGTCTTTTTTTTTTTTTTAAATCTTGATTGTTTTGTGTTTTTTTTTCTCTCGCAGGTCGAGGAGTAAGGAGAAAGACAACATTGATCCTGTATCTGAAAAGAAAAAGGTTAAAGAGGAAAAAGAGGATGAGAAGGTCGAGGATGTGAGTGTCATTTATGGAGGCTTTTGCTAACCTCGCCACATGAAAAGTAGATGGTGGAAATGTTTCTGATCTTTACTCTGTGTCCGTGCAGCAAGACTTTGACCAGAACAAGCTGGAGGAGGAGATGAGGAAGAGGAAGGAGCGCGTGGAGAAGTGGAGGGAAGAGCAGAGGAAAAAGGCCATCGAAAACATCGGAGAGATCAAGAAAGAGCTGGAGGAGATGAAGCAGGGCAAGAAGTGGAGCCTGGAAGACGACGACGGTGAGTTTTAATTCAAACCTGCCCGAGTATTTAGTACAAACAACCTGCTAGGAGTAAATGACACTTAAGTTCACCATCTTTTGTTTTATTTTAGAGAAATATAATAAGGCAAATTACCAAAAACGTACCAAAATTCCTCACTCTCTAAGTGTTTTAATTATATAATCGATTATTTCCCATCATAAGTTGATTTTCTTTTCTTTTTTAAGTATAAAAAGGATAGAATTTTAGTGAAATCATTCTTGTAATTTAGAAACTGTATTCAACAAATGTTTGGTATGTATTCTTAACAAGTCATTAAATCAGTCAATCTATTCAGTGAATTGATTAACATACTTAACATCAGCTTAACGATCGACTGACCGGTAAAGGCCGTAGCTTTATAACTCGCTCTTCATTTCAGATGATGACGAGGACATTTCAACTCCGATGGAGGCCGATGATGATGAAGATGGTGACGGGAAGGGGGAGAATAAAGAGAAGGAAATAAAGGAGGAAAAGAAAGAGGAGGGTGACAAGGAGAAGGAGACTCTGATGGAGCAGCAGGCCGAGGAGGACGACGTGGATCCTCTGGATGCCTACATGGAGGAGGTAAAACAAGAGGTGAAGAAGTTCAACATGGGAGCTATGAAAGGAAATGATAAGGTGAGTGAGTGAGTCATTAAAGGGGCTTTAAATAATGTATGACTATAGTTTATAGTTTGCTTCTATTAGAAACCAGTAAGAACTGCAGCAATATTGACAACTTTAAATTAAAACCACAGATCAAAATGTGCATCATACTGTGTTATTTAAAAGCCAGCAGTGTGACCACCTGCCAAGAATTATAATGTAAATACAGTCCGACATCTTGCCGTACAATATTTAAACTTTTGTGTTGTTTTTTTCATCTTCAACAGAAAGGGGCAATGACGGTAACCAAAGTGGTGACTGTTGTTAAAACCAAGAAAGGGCCTCATACTCACAAGAAGAAGGGCGAGCTGATGGAGAATGACCAGGACGCTATGGAAGTGAGTTGTTTCTTAACCCTCAATCAACATCTCTCTCTTGTGGAGATTTAAATCGCGGTACTTAGACTCATAAAAAAGATTTCATAACGTTAGACTTCTAACGATCCAGAATGTGCTGTGTGTTTGACAGTACTCATCAGAAGAGGAGGAGGTGGACCTGCAGACTGCTCTGACAGGCTTCCAGACCAAACAGAGGAAGATCCTTGAGCCTGTTGACCACGGGAAGATCCAGTATGAGTCATACCGCAAAAACTTCTATGTGGAGGTCCCTGAACTGGCCAGGATGACTCAGGAGGGTCAGTGAACGGAACACCTCTATACGCCATTGTAGTATTAAGAATATCTTTCTTTGTATATCATCACCACCCATTTAACACCTCTCTCTTTGGCTGCTCTTAATCAATACACAGACGTGAATGCATTCAGGCTGGAACTGGAAGGGATCACCGTTAAAGGGAAGGGCTGTCCCAAACCCATCAAGACTTGGGTGCAGTGTGGAGTTTCTATGAAGATCCTCAGTGCTATGAAGAAGTGAGTATGACTGCTGCTGTAAACTTGGCAGCCTCTCAATGGACATTCCTGAAAATACGTTTGTACAGTCAGTTTGTGTTTAAATGGCTCGAGCAATGATTTTAGGTCCACGTTCAGAGAACAGCTCCCTTTTTTTGTAGTAGTATGAAATATATTCAGCCGGACATTGAGTTGTAGGTAACACAGCAGTATCAAAACATGTCTTTGTTAAAGCACTATTATATACATTAGAAACATATATTCAGATTGTGCTTTTCAACCAGAATCTGACACATCACATTCATGTTCATTTCTTTCTCCTAAATGTCCATAGGCATGGCTACGAGAAGCCCACCCCCATCCAGGCCCAGGCAATCCCTGCAGTCATGTCAGGCCGAGACCTCATAGGCATCGCTAAGACCGGCAGCGGAAAAACCATTGCTTTCCTTCTGCCCATGTTCCGACACATCATGGACCAGAGGCCCCTGGAGGAGTCTGAGGGACCCATCTGTAAGGAACCAATCTTTTTTTATACTTCCTTTAGGCATCACTTTGACATTTACAGAAATGTCTCTATTTCTACTGTCTGTATTCAAATGGAAAAAAATGTATTGTATGATTTCCTACTCTTGTGCTTTACAAAGACTTGGTTCATAGCACAAATGTAGGTCAAAGGAAGACTAAAATAGGACCCGTTTAATAACCCATAATAATCCCTCTCCCAGCTGTAATCATGACTCCAACCAGAGAGTTGGCTCTGCAGATCACCAAGGAGTGTAAGAAGTTCTCTAAACCGCTGGGACTCAGGGTGGTGTGCGTTTATGGAGGGACGGGTATCAGCGAACAGGTAAACAAACAAACACACACACACACACACACACACACACACACACACACACCAATGTTGTCTATTCATTTGATTTCCCAGGTGCTTTAATTGGATTACAATGATTTGATGTCCAAAACAAAGTAGTGGTGAATACTGAATAATAATAAACAACGTCATTGTCATGGTGCTGGACAGTCCTTGTTAAATGATCTCGATTAAGCAATATTAACATGAGGATGTGCTTTAGCATCATTATGGGCATGACAGTAATGTAGCCCATAAGCATCACAGAAGTGCCAATAATCATGTAATAATACAATAGTCACCAACAAATGAAACATATAATCAAAATGTATTCATATTATGGAACAGTTCACTCTCAAAATAAACTTTTCTTTCTTGCGTTCCCTCTGTTTCCATGGAGATGCATAGGTCTGAGAAAAGTGAGAATGTGTGCAATAAAAATCGTCTGAGTCTGACAGCACATTACTAAATGACTGGAGTACTCTTATGTCGTATATGATGGTATATAGTGAAACGTTTAATTATATGCACTACTGGTCTGTAAAATATTTTGTAAATATTTGAACTTCAGATTGCTGAGCTGAAGAGAGGAGCTGAGATCATCGTGTGCACACCGGGAAGAATGATTGACATGTTGGGGGCCAACAGCGGTGAGTTCACACATGTTAACCCTCTCACTGCTTTGTTCTGATAGGATGTCAAGCATTTTTGATTGTGTCTTGTGAAGCTTTTTGCTAATGAGCTTGCATGGAACAAATGATTAAAGTACATAATGAACCAAGTCAGTACCACTTACTAAACTGTTGACATTATTTGACCACCTTTTGGGATCAGTCATATCTACAAGACAGTGATGTGTTTCCTGAAGATCAGGGCAAGTACAGGTAGGTGGACCTGGTGCTGCCTCCGTGGTTCCTCAAACTCCGAGCCAGAGATGACCAGAAAAGTTTGATAAATGTGTTGTAACATGGGTGTATCGGGATCTGTAATTTGTCATATTAAATGAGAGTAGCTTGAATGCTCAACCAGGATTCTACAGTGTTATTGTTTTAGCAAATATACTCATAGATAAATTCAAACTAAGTAGAAGAGATTTAAAAATAAAAGTTCCAGTTGTTTTCTTACAGATCACACATCCAAATATGTCGTCTGTCTCTGTGGTTAATTCTAATTTGGACATCATGTGGCATCTTAGAACAAATATCATTGTAGAGCCCTGGACAGCACTGAGCATTTGTATAAAAATGTGAAGAAATACATTGAAATGTGTTCAGAAATGTTGTTGTGCGCTATGTAAATATCTTTTGAGCAGTCATTATACTGTACTGGAAAGGGTTTTTTGTTTCCACACATGCGAGGTAATCTGTAATATGTTTCCCTTGTAGGTGAAAAGGCGCTTGGTCAGATAATGCTTGATGGGGCTCCATGTCTTGTATTGTATCTTGAGGCTGTTTTCTGACTTTTACAGGTCCCCCATTTCCCTGAGATGGTACGCAAGAGCAGAGTCAACAAAAACAAATAGCATTTTGAAATCTTAAAAAAAATCAAACCCTGGCCAGACTAGTTCTCAGAAGATTGTGCTGAAGTTAGGATGTTGTTTTGTTAAGTAATGTCAAGTATTGAAAAAGGTTCTCTGTGTTTACTAGATTAGTGGGTTTTTTTTGTTTTGTTGAAGAAGGCAGGGCTGGCTTTTCTTGAAGTTAACAGTTTTCCTCACACTCCTCTCCCGCGGTGTGTAGGTCGAGTCACCAACCTGCGCAGGGTTACATACGTGGTGTTGGATGAAGCAGACAGGATGTTTGACATGGGCTTTGAGCCGCAGGTGGGTGTCAAGAACCATCTTCATGGAAACGAGTATCTCACACAGATAATGCCAGTTTCTTCGGTTGCCTTCAATTCTAAACAGACATAAGATGGAAAAAAAAAACGAGACTTGACTAGACAGAATTCACTTATCTCCATCAGGTGATGCGTATTGTGGACAACGTGCGTCCAGACCGTCAGACAGTCATGTTTTCGGCCACCTTCCCCAGAGCTATGGAGGCGCTAGCTCGTAGGATTCTGTCCAAGCCCATTGAAGTCCAGGTGGGAGGCCGCAGTGTCGTCTGCTCTGATGTGGAACAACATGTGGTAAATATTCTACTTTTCAATTCAATTCAAGAGTTTATTGTCATTGTCCACAGGCGACGAAATTGTGTGTGGAGCACAACACAGAAAAGTAGTTAGTTAAAAGTTAAAGGTGCCAGTGCCCCCCTCTCCAGTTCCCTTAAAGTGCAAAGTGACAAGATAAAGTGACATTTGTGCCCTGTATCTTCTTCCTGAGGGCAGCAGTCTGAATAGGTGATTGGCAGGATGGTGGCAGTCATGCAGGATTTTTTTTAACTCTTTGTAGACAGCGTGTGGTGTAGATGGTACTGATCTCTGGGAGAGACGTCCCAGTGATTTTCCCTGCTGTTTTAACCACATGCTGGAGTGCCTGCTGGTCTGCTTTGGTGGCGCTTGAGAACCATGCCAGGAACCCATACATCAGGACACTGCTAATGGCACTGCTGTAAAAGTTCACTAGCAGTGGTCTGGAGATGTAGTAGCACTTTAACTTTTCTCTACCTCATTTATAACAAGTTATGTATAGGGCATGTTTGGTTTCTTTTTCCAGTACAGACAGACTCCCTGCTAGCTTATCAATATCCTACTTCATTTTTTGTTGGAGTATCCTGTTTTATTCAAATTCATATTGCGTTTCTTTTTGTAGCTGGTGATTGATGAAGACAAGAAGTTCCTGAAGCTGCTGGAGATCCTGGGTCACTACCAGGAGAAGGGCTCCGTCATCATCTTTGTGGACAAGCAGGAGCATGCAGACGCACTGCTTAAAGACCTGATGAAAGCCTCGTACCCCTGCATGTCACTGCACGGAGGTAAGGGGTTGCATTTAGGTCTTGATGACACTTGGATAGTTTTACATTTCGGATTAGCAGTTTCTTATAGCAATCTCAAATATGTCTCGTATTTGGTCTTTTCTTCATCCCTTTCCTGACCTCCTAGGAATTGACCAGTACGACAGAGACAGCATCATCAACGATTTTAAGAATGGAGCATGTCGCCTGATGGTTGCTACGTCTGTGGCAGCCAGAGGTCTGGACGTCAAGCAGCTGATCCTGGTGGTCAACTACAACTGTCCCAACCACTATGAGGATTACGTCCACAGGGCCGGTCGCACAGGCCGAGCCGGCAACAAGGTTAGGAACTGAACCTGTTTTGTGTCAAGTGTGTTTTTGGAGCATGTTTTTAATCCTACGCAACTTTCTATTTTTACACATCTCTAAATCTTGTTCCTTCTTCCAGGGCTATGCCTACACCTTCATCACTGAGGATCAAGTTCGCTATGCTGGTGATATCATCAAAGCCTTGGAGCTGTCCGGCTCTCCTGTCCCGATTGAACTAGAGCAGCTTTGGGCCTCCTTCAAAGACCAACAGAAAGCGGTAAGACAAGAGACAGGGGGATCTGAAGTGGCAATGCGTGTGTGTGTGTGTGTGTGCATCAAAGGTAGATTTTTGCATTAGACCGCATAAAGTGGCAGCAGGAGATCATTTTTTGAATTAATAAAATTGTCTTTGAGCTTTCTTTACATGGCATAGCATCATATCAAAAATGAATAAGGATACATCTGTCTGTGGTGTCTTAGTTAGCAAGCAGACCCAGTTTGATAAATATGGAGTTTTAAATCTCTATCTTTGTTTCTCTTTTTTGCTCCTCTCCTTCATCCTTGCAGGAGGGTAAGACCATTAAGAGCAGCAGTGGTTTCTCAGGAAAAGGCTTCAAGTTTGATGAGACAGAACATGCTTTGGCCAACGAGAGAAAGAAGTTGCAGAAGGCTGCACTTGGACTGCAGGACTCTGATGATGAGGACGGAGCTCTTGATGTGAGTAACCCTGAAATTTTACTATTCACTGCTACATCATTTAAAAATCTGACACAGATTCTAAGCATCATATGAAATATTTATATTTTGGTTTCTTAAGTGTGCTGTCCTCCCAGTTAGAAATCCTTATGTTAATTAATGTCACCATTCGGTCTCCTTCTCTTCAGATTGAGGAGCAAATTGAGAGCATGTTTAACTCCAAGAAGAGGGTGAAGGATCTGTCTGCTCCCGGGGCGGCCACCGGTTCCGCAGGAGGCGTTACCACCACAACAGCTGTACCCGGAGGGCTGCCAGGACTCGGACCCACATCTGCTGGAAACATCCAGAAATTGGAGATGGCCAAGAGGCTGGCACTCAAGATCAACGCTCAAAAGAACCTGGGCGCTGAGGCTCAGGTACGTCAAACTGAGATCAGATATATTATATATAGTCATCGTTGGTCCAGGTAATCATAGACCTAATTTAGAGAGACCGTAAGTTCTTAATGATCCCACTCGCCACCTAATCTTTTCTTTAATTTGTTTCATGTGTCAAGATTCTTTTCCCCCACATGGACCAAACAAAGTGAAACTAATGTTCTCTTTGTGTACAGGATGTGATGCAGCAGGCCACCAATGCCATCTTGCGGGGTGGCACCATCATGACACCGTCTGTGTCAGCCAAGACCATCGCAGAGCAGCTGGCAGAGAAGATCAATGCAAAGCTAAACTACACGCCCGTGGAGAAGCTGGAGGAGGAGCGGCAGGCGGCTGAACAGGCCGAGACCATCAAGAGATACGAAGAGGAGCTGGAGATCAACGACTTCCCTCAGGTCGGAAGCACACAGTGCAGGCCTGTGCTGACATATACAGCAGATTACTGCTGCTTTTATTTCATGGATAAATATTTCACAGACTCTAAAAGCAAATATATTTAGTTTTAGTCTGAAGTTTCATTTTTGTAGTAGTAGTGGCAACACAAAAACTGTCATCAGTCCTTGAATTGTGTTATGATGCTCAGAAGTGTGTAACATCACCTCCTGTGCACAGACAAAACCTCACGAGAATCAACCAAAAATGTTTGAGCTTTAACTTTGAAAATTGTGTATTCATGTAGGACTAAACATAGCAAGCTGAGGAATCAGGCCTCACCTGTGCTTCGTTCAAATTCAAAGAAAGTGGTGTCGTCTTGCGGTTTTGTTTTGATGGATGGCAAATGAAGAAAAAATTTAGGAAAAGTCTTTATATGTTCCTTTTTTTGTTCTTCCTCAGACGGCCAGGTGGAAGGTGACATCTAAAGAAGCTCTGCAGAGGATTGGTGAATACTCTGAAGCCGCCATCACCATCAGAGGAACATATTTCCCTCCGGGTAAAGAGCCCAAGGAGGGAGAACGGAAGATCTACCTCGCTATTGAAAGTATGCAACAGAGAAAACATTTTTAATTCTTGCTTCTTTAAGAAGTTCTACATTTTCAAAATGCCATTCTTTCTTGTGCTTTATATTAATGTTCTGTTTTGTTTCTTTTAGGTGCAAATGAACTGGCTGTGCAGAAAGCTAAAACTGAGATCACACGGCTAATCAAAGAAGAGCTCATCAGATTAGTAAGTATCTTCTGCCTCGTGAAATCAATATCCAGTACTCCATATCCTACTGACATCAGGATAATTAGGAGCTTGCTTCAAGTTTTGAAAGATGTCGCTTATTGTTTTATTATTTTTTGTCTTCTTTTCAGCAAAATTCCTACCAGCCGACGAGCAAAGGCCGGTACAAGGTGTTGTAGAGGAGGAAGCGAGGCTCGCTGGAGGAGTTCAAATGTCTCAACAGTCTCCTGTCGTCTCTACAGTGTCATCAAAGTGATTGAAGGATGTTTTAGTTTATATTTTTAATGATGCTTCCTTTAATTACCCAAGTTACTCATGATTTGTTTTTTGTTCCCAAGTTACTCATGATTTTTTTTTGTTCTGTCTCCTCTCTGCTTCACTTTAGTTTCAAGTAATTTTATAGACCATTGTGTCTGATGCCTCTGGTGTCATTGAACCATCACAATTTTACAATAAGCTGTTTGGCAATTTTTCAGTCATCATTTCTTTGACTCCGTTGTATGTACAGCCACCGTCTTTATGAAGAGGTCCCCAGTTTTTACTTTCCTCACAATAAAACAATGTGTTGCTAAGGAAATGAACTCGATTTGTCCAACTGTTTTGAATCTGGTAGATACTGTGTACCCTTACCGACTGTTTGAATTATTCAGCAGGTTTTCGTTTGTATATTATTCATCAGCAGTGGGGTAGTGCTGTTTGGTGAGCACTAAAACAGCATTATGGCTCAATTTAAGGACTAAAACCTAAAAAATAAGGCAGCTTTATCGCTGCTTGTTGGATGTAAATAAAGTGTTTTGTGGATTTTAAAGTAAAATGAGCGTTTTTGGGGTGTCAGAGTGGTTCAGGAGGAGGGGAAAGGGGAAGAAGGGGGGAAAAAACCCTTCATATGCCCTGTTTGGTGCTCTGCGCATGCTCAGACTGCGCTCCCCGTCTTATTAATTTTTAATGGAAAATGGCTGCGTTTCTTATCCAAACCTCTGGATGTGCGAGATAAAACCTCGTTTATCTGAACCATCCTGCGTCTCTTCGGCGTTAAACACCGACACAAACCTGATGTGTTGATCCAAACGCGTACGCTCGCCGATGTCCTGTGCTATTTGGGGGGTGGAAATGGTTCGAGTCGCGCTTTGAAGGGATGAAAGATCATTTTTCTCCTTAACCATTTCTGCTCCGAGATCTGCGAACAATCGAGGTACAGTAACCTTTATAGTTATCGCTAACGTTAGCGGTGAGGAGGTGTATTTTTAGATTTGGATACACGGCCTAGATGTGAAACAAGGCAAATCGGATATGGCCACACTTTGGTCAACATTTTTAAACCCGTTTTTCGGGCCAGAACCAGGCTAGATTCAGCCGTGTTGTGTGGTAACATTGCACCGGTGCAAAGTGACACGGAGAGTAAGAGGTTTTTGTCGTCTGGATGCAAATCTGCTGAATCCATGTGCATATTTTTTGTGAATGAATATTACTACAGTGTAGTGTATGTGATAGTAAAGTCCACACCTCCCTGCATCCTGCATCCTCTGCAGATCTCATCAGCAGCACTCTGTCCTTTTTTTGTTGTTATTGTTGCCATCGTTAGTTATGAGTTTAAGCCCTGACCTTAAACAGCATTTCTGTGTGTAAACAATCAGAATGCAAACTAATTGTAATCAGCAGGTTTTTAATGTGCATGTTATGTTAGTGAGGAAGTCCTCTATAAGGAGGTCAGAGGTCAGGGTTGCAACCAGCTGTTTGGGATTCAGGCACTACTTTAATAAAGGTTTATGATATAGTTGTTAAAGTTCTAACCCAGGTCTTTTTGTCTCCACTACAGTAACACAACCTAAATCACACTTTTAAACATTTATGTTCTTAATTGGTGTGGTTTATTCAGAATCTGAAAGCTGTTTGGGCGCAGCAGTAGCTCAGTCTGTAGGGATTTGGCTTGGGAACCGGTTTCAAGTCCAGCAACTTTCCAGACTGGTAGCCGGGAAGGTGCCAGTTCACCTCCCGGGCACTGCTGAGGTGCTCCTGAGCAAGGTACCAAACCAAACCTCTAACTGCTCCAAGGGCGTGCTGCTTTCCACCATCTCTCCACATGTGCATGTCTATGAGCCCTTTGTGTGTGTGTGTGTGTGTGTGTGTGTGGTTCTAAAATGCATGTGAAAATTTGAGTGAAAAAATTATTTGCCCCCCCGAGGGATCAGTGAACTATCTATTCTATTAAAACAAGCCATGTTAAACTGTTTGACTTCTTTTTAATTATATATATGTATATATGTACTATGTATATATGTATTATTGTGTAATTATATCTATATATTATATATATATTATATATATTATATCTCATATTATATATATATATAGTGTGTATATGTGTGTTTATCTCAGGCTGCATGGCGGTACCGTGGTTAGCACTGTGGCCTCACAGCACTAAGTTCAAACCCTGGAGTTTTTCTGTGTGGAGTTTGCATGTTCTCCCTGTGTCTGCTCGGATTCTCTCCGGGTACTCCAGCTTCTTCCCACAGTCCAAAGACACTGCACTCAACAGGTTAATTGGTGACTCTAAATTGCTACAAGAATTGTTACAATAATTATTACAAAACCCCATTCAAAATGTAACCATTTAATTGAGAAACAGTCTCATTTGTAGTAATAATAATAATGACATTAGTATTAATGATAAATGTGAATATGAAGTTTAAAAAGAAAAAAGAAAACAGACTTGTGTGCTCCCACACCTTCAGTGTTAATTTCTTAAAGTCTCATGATGACTTTTATGTGTCTAGTAAACTTGCATAACGAATCAGTTTATTTTGAAAGCACCCAAATATTGTGCAACTGCTTCTCTCTGTTCCAAAAACAAATGATTTGTTTCTATTTTTCGCGAACAACTTCTTATTGATTAATGCTGACAGAAAAGAACATATGTACATTTTTACAATAATAATGTGCAATAATATTGTGCATGTACATAACAATACCTAGTGTGCAAGTACAAGCATGCATATATATATATACTTGAACATAATACGCTGTGTATGCATGAGCCGATACAGATGTACACCTGCACATGCGTACTGTTAAAATGGAAAATTATGCTGGGAAGCTATGAAATCTGTCGAGTTGGGGAACTTCACACTATATTTAGCACTGAGCTAATGCCATCAGTACATTAAACTTGTGTGTGGGATATCTTGGGTTAGTGTAGAGCTAAAGAAATCCAGAATTTGTTGTCCTGCACACGGTGTGAGTGTTCTCGAGACTTTATATCTGCACTAAAGTTAAATGTTGATTTAAGTTTTGCAGGCTCGAAGCTAAACCTGTTCAGGACCGTTTCTTTAGTCCCAAGGGTTTCCATAGAAAAGTTCAGGGAAGAAGGTGTGTGATGCTTTTTATCAGAGGTGGGGGAGTGAACCAGATGTGCATTTGCCAAACCATCATGTTAAGTCTTCATCTTTAAAGTCTTGAAACGTTAATTGTGATTCTAAACAAGAGGATCGAGAGCTCAGAGCGAGCCACACAACACAACAGGTGGTCGGACTAGCCATTGGCTTTCTTTAGACTAGTTTTAGGTAGCGAGGGTATAAAGCTCTAAATGAGTCCAGGTTTCTTTTCTATATGCAGGTCAAAATATTGACATCTTCATATGATAATATATTGTGTATATATATTCTGTGTATGTGTCATCTGTGTTTGATTATTACAACTTCTTTCTGACCCCCAGCAGAAGATGATGCGACAGGTGACAAACAGTGACTTCTGCATGAATAGCAGGCCGTCGTGCCTAGCAGAGGACGGCCACCATCCCGCCTCCCACTTTGAACTGTGCACCTCCCAGTCCAACAAGTTCTACCCACCTCCCCCTCCGTCTCTCCAGATGACACTGGCTCCCATGGCCCTACCCGCCCAGAGCCACAAACCCATGGTGTGTCAGAGACAGGAAGCGCTTGGGGGTGACCCCCGCTCACCTGGAAAAATACCCAGCATTAAAAGCACTGATCAAACGCCGGATGATGGCAAGAAGAAGAACAAGGCTGTCGGGAAGACGGGCAGACGCGGGAGGCCTTTGGGAACCACCAAACTAGCCGGATACAGAACCAGCACAGGGCGACCTCTTGGCACGACCAGAGCTGCTGGTTTCAAGACGAGCCCGGGAAGGCCGCTGGGTACGACCAGAGCGGCTGGATACAAGGTCAGTCCAGGACGGCCTCCTGGCAGCATCAAGGGCCTCTCTCGCCTCAACAAACTGGCTTACGGTAGCACCTGCAGCGGAGCAGCTTTTCCCTATCCCCTACCACACAAGGAAATCCTCTGTGAACCTTCCTGCAAAGAGAAGCCAGCTAATGAGTAAAGGCTCTACTCCGTTTCTACTCACCCTCCATCAGTTGAATAAGAGACGCATGAGTACAGATTCCTGCCAGATACTGGGGGCGATTGTGATCTCTCCCAGTCTGCCGTGAGGCTGAGTGGAGGACATTTTCTATTATTCGTGTTGGTGTCATCTGTGTGCCTGCCACCTGATATAATACTGTTTTTTTTTCAGTGCTACCGCTGGAGATCTATGGTGCGTGGAAGCTTTCACTACACATCGCTGTGTCTGTTTTCTTGGAAGAAAAAAAAAAAAAACAGATGTTCATTGAGCAGGGGCCTTTTATCTTACTAACAACTATAGTGGTAATTCATGACAAGTTTGTGTGATTTATGTAGCATTTGAATGACCGAAAACGTTCATTTTAAAATGTTTTATTATTGTAAACAAAGGAGACTGATTGATTGATTGATTGATAGCCATGATTGTGTGAAATCTAAAGTAGCTATGTTGTCAGGCAACAGGAAGGTTTGTTGGAAGTGTGGTCTTTCATTTTAAAAAACAAAATGCTGTATGTAGCACCTTTTATGTGTCATATTTGTAAAACGGGAATGGTATCTTGGGTTGGGGGTCAAGTAGCTTGTTCCATGGTCCCTTCTATGATCTACAGAAGATCTTCCGGGCTAACAGCACCTCAAAACTGAAATCCAGTTAATCCAACTTTTTCCACTGGGCACCTGAATTAACATGACCCCCGTTAAAGGACTAATGTGTAGAATTTAGTGGCATCTAGCCGTGTAGTCGCTCATTTCAATTCTGGACTATTGTAGAAATATGGTGGTTCAAAATGGCAGACTCTATGTGAGAGGAACTGTGGCATCTGTAGATATGAAAGGCTCATTCTGAGGTAACAAAAACATAATGATTCTCATTTTCAGGTGATTTTACACGAACAAAGCTATCCATTTTATATTCTGTAAACACAGCCCCCTAAATCTTATATACTGGACCTTTAATATCTTTGTGTTCACTCTCTAAATGTCATCTTGCGAAATGTCTACATTTGCATGCAACTTAGGGATTGGCGTGAGAAGTAACTCTGTCACCCAAGTCCGAAGAAATGTTTTATATTTTAAATCTATTTTAAATTGCATTAATATCTCTAGCAAGAGTTCATGAAAAAAATGGGTTAATGTGGACCCTGGGTTGGCTCTTTTGCTCCGTGATCACCACAAAAAAAGTTGTCTGTGGTTAAACTTTTGGATGAACAATGTTTATATGTTCTTTCTACTGCATTGCTCTTCATTACAGTTAAAACCCCCTACTAGCTTGTAGTGTAGAAATGTTTTTTCTAGTCTGATTTTATTTGCTTGTCATTCAAATGAGTTCTGCTACAGATACCAAAATTCTACATTTTATAACTCACATTGCTCTTCCTATAGGTCTCAACACAAAGCAGCCGAAGAAGAGATTTGCTTCAATGCAATACACAAAAATGTGATTTATATCTAGGAAATATCTGATAAAAAAAAATAAATTAAAAAAAGAGAAAAATCTGATCAAGCATTCAGTTTTACCGTTTGATGCCTGACAGGTCATTTTGCCACAGACACACTCACACAAGAGAAAGGACGCAAGAATTGCCATGTATGTTCAGTGTCATTCATCATCACATGCCACTGATTGGATTATTGAGTGTGAACAGACTTGGCTAAAAACTGAAATTCAGGTACAAATAAAAAATATATGTTGCTTTAATGTTACAAGAAAAATGAGCAGGTTGATATCCAAATAATAATCTCATCTGTAACATGAATGTGTTGCTGAATGCACTAACTATGATTGATATGGCAGTTAACAGTGTAGATATAAAATGTATTCACACAAACGATCTTTAAAAGAAAAAAAATATATTTGATGTGATATGTGTTTGACATATGTCCTAAAATGATTTAAGATTCATGTTTTAATTTGCATTTTAATGCTGAATCCTAAACAAATGAGACTGTCACTGACAAGACTGACAAGCACTGCTGGCCTCTGATTATATTTGGCAGACAGGTGGCGCTGTTCCCCTAAAGCAAACAGCCAAAGCAGTGATGGAAAAATCATTCCCCTTACTTGCTTTGTAAAGAACAGCTAAGAGCCACATTTTTAGAGCACTTACGACAACTATCACACGTCAGACAGACTACAAATCATCTCAATCATGGTCTCATTTGTTTACAAAGAGGTGTAAGAATTTAAGAATTATGGTTTAATTTCGACTGGGAAAGGAATGGTACAGCTTGTCAGTCTTTCACATTTTGATTTTAACAATGACAAGGTCAAATCATGTCTGTTTTTTTATGTTGCTATTTATTATGTTGTTTTAAGTATAGTACCATAGTCCTGTAGAACACTTGAACTGTTGAGAAAGCTGGTGTGTTTTCGTCGAATGCTAATGTAAAATAATTTTGTAGTTTTCTTTGTTTAATATCTGTCATTTCACAACATGCTTAATGCGCCAAAAAACAACAAAAAAACACAGCAAATCACATGTAAGTCTAATATGATTGTGATCCAAAATAACTGATTGGCTATTACGTGTCACTGTTTTATGTTCAAGTTTTAATTTTTTCAAAACATAAATCTGATCTGCCCTGATGAACATCCAGTTTTTTGGTATTATTCATAAACATTTAAAATCCGGAGAGTTTAAGAAGCATTTGCACGTCCCTGAGTTGCTCTGCCATGACAACATTTTAAATAGTTACATTTGGTGCAATAATCTGTTGTATGTATTGTACTGTGAAAACTTTGATACTATCACTTTTTATTATCGTTGTATTTTTATACTCGTGTACAAGGCCTGTCACTTGTTTTGTTGATGTGTGTGATGTTAACAGAGGATATTGAAATGTCACATACAAACATGATTCTCACCCTCCTTTACCAAAGAATATGATGTTATCTAAATGTAGGCATTGACGCTATTTGATTTTAGTATTTAGTATTCCAACATAAACTTAGCATGAAAGTTACTGTGTAAAATCTAAATGGAGACACACTTGGAGACCACTATCCCGGAAAATATAATACGATTGTTTGGATTAGTAAAAAAACAAAAAAAAACTTAAACTGTCAGTTTCTTGAATGCATTGTAAATTGCTATACATTGACAATGTAAACTTAGTTCCTTAGATTTCATCATATTTATATCCATCGGTCATTCACTTTGAAAATAGTTCTCTTTTTTATATATAGTTTTTATGTAGCCACGTTTGGTATTTAACTGATAATGTTTTGTTGAGGTTATGGCTGATATGATGCCTGACTGTCTCACATTCTGACATTTGTGTTTCTTTTAGGTTTTAGATACACGTGGTGAGGTGTCTTCACAGAAGACATTTTGACATGTCACAGGAAGAAATGCACAGGCGAAATACTAAAAATTAATGATGGCTCAATTCAATTTAGCTGCTTCAGTTTGCTTCAGAGTCCTGAGTTGATCAACGTCACAATGTCATGACGTACTGGGACACCCATTAATGTTAGTAGGTAGCAGGTAACGCCTGTGCTTCTTCTTTTATGACAAGACAAAATGTCTGCTGTAAAGCTGAAACTTTTTTTGTCCATTTTCTTGACTAAGCGGGTATCAACACCTTGTCTCTAGCATAAAAGAATGATGAATTTTGTCAACCTTCAACAGCTACAACTCCCACAAGGCTTTGACATTGTGCTGGTGGAACAGTGGGTATAGCCTCTCTACCACTAACTTTCTATAAATTCATGCAATCTCACATTCCTTGGTCCGATACATAGGTATTGACACCAAGGTCTTGGGTTTGTGGGAAATGGTGTTTGGCAAAGGGGACTAAAGACAGCAAAGTTGTGTTGTAATAGCTGTAATGGGAGTTTTTAATAATTTGTGTTATTACAACACAATGATTTTAATTGAGAGGTTTTAGTTCCTCTTCGACTCCCCATTGCTTAATGGGATATAGTGTTGTTGTTTTTGTTGTTGTCGAACACTAAAAATTGACAATTGTCACATTTGTCATAGATATTCATTTATTTTAGAATCTGGACAGAAAACTATTAATTACTATTATTATTATTATTAATTAATTTAGTTTCAAATGTTAATCCAACAGAGCCTAGCTAAGATGGAAGGAGTGGGACTTCTGAATGCCAGACCTCAGACATCAACAATAGACTTTTATCAGGGCAGCCATTTTGACATGAAATAGTAGGTAAACACAGGTGTTACCAGTGATATGAATTAGGGTTCTGTTCCATTCAGGTCAGACAGAGCCAGGGTGCTGCTGTCCTGTATGTTAGTTCATTGGAAAAGGCTCTGCGGCAATAAATGGAATAGAACCTTAGTTAGAGTCATTAGAAAGACTTGCGTGGACCCTGCTTCATGTCAAAATGTCTAGACAGCTATTTATTTCCTGATTTTTCACTGATATTTTGGATCTTGAACCTCAAAGGAGTACATTGCAGAAGGGATAAGTGGTTAAGGGATGATTAAGGAAGGTGTATTAACTAAAATGGATTCAGTAACACAGTTCATTTACTCCATAATTGTCTAAGTGATTTTTTCTCTCACCGTCTTCAGCATTTAATTAACAAATAGTCTGTTATCTGTAGATGATTTTTGATTTGCAAAAAAATATTACCTCACATTTTGTTTTGTAAAAGTCATGAAGCCCTGTTATTCCTAAAGTGTGACTGGCGAAGCCTGTAAAGCTTTGTATTATTCCCATTTTATTCCTGCATGATTGTTGTGGAATGTTCAAAAGTTGTGTAATAAATCTGAAAGTAACACACTCTGCTGAAATGTTGTGTTAAAATGCTTTCCTTTGAAACAGAGCCAACATTTCATAAAGTTAAAATCATTTCAGGATGGTGCTATTTCTGGTGAAAGTACCTGTCACCTCCGTCAAGTGGATGTAATGTGATTTCCTTCATTCATCTCTGTGTGTTTGTCTGTTACTAAAATATTAAGAAGAAACAGATTATTGGTTTGTTGACACAGGACACACATGATGACATGTTAATTATTTATTTATTTTCAACAATGACTTTTCATAAATGTTTCTACCACGTAAAGACATTTGAAATCACTCTTAAAAAGATGATCAGAAAACTATTTTTCAGGTTAAATTTAAAATCATATCAGTTTAAACAGAGTATCCAGTTTCACACATATTTCTCATGTACTTATCATGTCCAACAAACAAAACAGTAGTATTATTTTGCAATATCATTGCAACAGCAGCTCAGTAGTACAGAGAGCAGTATGTAAAGTACTAAAGAGTAAACATCAGGCTATACAAATGATGTTCATGAAGATATGATACAACTAAAATTACATTCAAGGTTCTGTTTACATCGTTACATACATGACTTCTTTTAACTCGTGTTGACATACTTAAGTCCATTTATATAATGACCAAATTCAATTTTAAGCAGGACAGAAACAGATTTTTCATTTTGATATTTCACATATACAATATTTTCCATGCACAGAATATAAAGAAAATGTTTAGTAAATATAACATATGAATCAAATGACTTTCATTTCAGCATTTCATTGAACTGACACAATGAAAACATAAAATGAAGACAAACGTCACAGTCCCACCCACTATGTTTGATCTCTGCAGTGCAGACACACCTCAATATATACTGCAGCAGCACAGCTGAATCACTCTCTGAACTACTTCAGGTCACACAACTCAGCAGTGTCTCCACTAAGGCCTGGAAGCCAGAATCCAGGATAGAGAGGCTGTGTGAACGTGGTCTGGACTCTGTGGAGGAGAGTCATGGTTTCAGTGACGCTGTAGTAAGACAGAGTACCTGCCCTATGATCCAGATAAACTCCTATTCTGGAGGACTGAGGGCCTGAGATGGAAGTACTAATATTATTATGAATAAATTTATAACCACCACCTGAACAATCTAACGCCCAGGATTTGTCATTATGTCCAAATCCACATTCAACACTAGATCCTGTTCTGCTAATATTCTTGTAAGCAACTGCTATAAGAACTCTCCTGTTCCACTTCACCTCCCAGTAACACCGTCCAGTCAGACCTTCTCTACTCAGGACCTGCCACCAGCGAATAAATCTGTCTGGGTGACCCAAATATAACTGGTCTACCGCCATCAATGTTGCTTTTCTGTTTCTGTCACACAATAAAACACGTATGTTTGCTGTATTTGGATCCAGAGTGATTTGACAAGAATATTTCATAAATTCAGCTCTGGTTTGGGGCTCTCTTTGAGGCGGTATAACATCGACATCAGTCACTGCCACTGAGATCTTTGTCCACTCCTCATTCAGAGCAGCCTGTAGTTTATCTCTGGCCTTTGACACAGCTGCTGTCACATCATCAAAAGAGCACAGAGGATGGATATCAATGGTGGGTAAGTCTTTAGAGTCACTCAGATGTGACAGAGAGCGGTAGTTGTTCAGGAAATGGAGGTGATCCTCTGTGCGTGAGAGCTTCACCAGCTCAGTGTCTTTCCTCCGCAGCTCAGTTATCTCCTGCTGCAGCTTCTCCTCGAGCTCTTTAGCTCGACTCACTTCATTTCCCTGCTGGGATCTGATCTGCTGCTTCACCTCAGAGCTTCTTTTCTCAATGAGACGGATCAGCTCAGTGAAGATCTTCTCACTGTCCCTCACAGCTTTATCAGCAGACAGATTGATAGCCTCCACCCTCTTCTGAAGCACCTTGACGTCTTTCTCTCTGTCCTGGATTCTCTGTTGGATTTTTTGCTGACTCACCCCGAGCTCCGTCTGCCTCTCAGCCCTTTCAGCTGCAGCAGAGACTGTGTCATGGCCTTTATGATCATCCATGGAGCAGAGATAACAGATGGACTTCTGATCAGTGCGGCAAAAAATCTTCATCACCTCGTCATGACGAGAGCAGATGTTCTCCTGAAGCTTTGAAGTGGCTTCAACCAGGTTGTGTTTCTTTAATGGAGCTACATTGTAGTGAGGCTGGAGATGTTGCTCACAGTAAGAGGCCATGCACATCAGACAGGACTTGAAGGCTTTAAGTTTCGTCCCAGTACAGAAATCACAGGCCACGTCTCCAGGTCCTGCATAGGAGTGATCAGGTGAAGCAGCTTGAAGTCCTACTTTCTTCAGTTCCTCCACTAACTCTGCTAACATGGTACTTTTCACCATGACAGGCCTCGGTGTGAAGCTCTGCCTGCACTGAGGGCAGCTTTGTGTTTTCTTCTTCTCATTCTCCTCATCCCAGCAGTCTTTAATACAGCCCATGCAGTAGCTGTGCCCACAGGGAATAGTCACAGGATCCTTTAGAAGATCCAGACAGATTGAACAGTTGAGTTTCTCTCGGTCCAGCTGAAACACTTGCTGCGCCATTTCTACTCTAAACGTCAGTGAATGTCAGTAAGTTTCACTTTCTGTTACCGGATAAAAGCTGTGCTCTTTCCTTGAAGCTTCTTCACTGATCTGCAGGGCATGAGCTTTTCAACTTTACATTTCATCACATGGTGTTCACACCCATCCTTACACTGGCAGATCTGTGAAAGGGGAGGGAAAGACAAACGTCTGAGCTGAACGGACTTGGAGCAGGAGGAGCCTAGTCTAGCTAGAAAATAAAATCAGGGTGTAGTTTATAAAGTTGACTGGTGCAAATATTGCTCTGTGTCTACTGTTACTATCTTAACGAAATTCCAAACATCATTTTCACCTTCCTTCAACAAAGAATACGATGTTATCTAAACGTAGGCATTGATGCTCTTTGATTTTAAAAATATTCCAACAACTCACAAAATAACCTCAGCATAAATGTAAATGAAGACACTCTTAGACAACAAAACATGCTCATATACAGAGTGTGTGCACATTTGGAAAAGTTTCGTTCTTTTTCTTTTTGTGGGAGGGTAACCATCCGTTGCACACCCCCATGTCTGTCTGAATTTTGCCCTTGTTGTTCCTGAACACTAAAAAACAACTACGTAACGATTTCATATTTGATCAGTTAGTATTAGTATTAATATTAATTAAGCAACTGAAACCCCTGCTCCACAATTCCTCCAGCATGGGCTAAAATGTGAATGAATGCGGTTCATTTTTTTCAGCAGAGAGAGAGAGAGAATATGAATATGGACATGTTGACATAATATAAAAACTTTGATTATGAAGTCTGTTCTGTTGTTGTTGACTATGGAGCTGCTTTTACACACAGAGGTGTTCACGTTTGTTCACGTTGTTGTACAATGTTGCTTTATAGATGACTATAGCTTATAAATTATCCTGACCATCAAATTAATAAAACATGAATATCGCATTTTACTGTGACAGTCAAACTATCCAGCGTCCCTCCACATCATCATGGAAGCCGTACTGTTTGTTATTAATCATTAATAATTTCGAACCATCCATTTTGCCATAACTTGTTTATGTCTATGTTTATATCTGAGACAGGAAGGTGAGCGACCATTCTTGTTCATTATTTCATTTCTGATGTTGATAATAAGTCATATTTTTCCACGTTTACATATCCCGCATAACAAAAACACGCAGTAATCTCAGATGAGCATTTTGTAGTCCATCATCTGAACTTTGTAGTTCTACCACGGACCACGTCGATAACATCCGCCGTCGCATAATGACGTAGCCTAAAATAAACGCTCCCCTTCCGCAAAGTGTATCGTTTATTTTCTTCCGCCACACCTCGAAACGTTGTTTCCTATGAGCCGAACATTACGACCTCACATCTCAACATGTGAGGAAAAACGCTCATATTTGTATCTAGATACATTTAAAAAAAAAACATGACGGGGATTTGTAAGAAACCTTACATCTCGTATGTTTTATTATTCATGTTGTGTCATTCTGATGTTTTGAGGTTTTCGTCTGTAGCGGCACAAGGTAAGAGACAGACGGGCTAAACCGCGTTAGCGAAACACTGTGAACTGACAGCAAACTGTTAATTAAACTGTTAACTAAACTGTTAATTATCAGTTATAACGATGTTTTTCCACAGCAGCCGTTTGGACATGAACTAGTAAACACAGTTGTTAACAATGATACTAATTAAGGTTCAGTTCGGGCAATACATGGAGCAGGACCTTAATTAGTGTCATTGGAAACACCTGTGTTGACTATTTTAAAATGGCTGATGTAAAAATTTGGTGTTAATGATATTAACACCAAATTTAACGGCAGTAATAAACGTGCTGATTGTGTCAGTGTTGTGTTCACGTATTAACAACAAGATGTCGGTTTAACCAAATGGACCCTGTTCACTGCTCCAAAATAATTCTGAATATTTTACATTACTGGACAAATTCAACTTCATGACAGCAGTGTTAGACTCTTCGTTTTGCCCAAGTGGCAACTGCAGATACATACGTTCATTCTGGTAATTGTAATAAATTGCTATTTAACTTCATTTATTCTGTTTGAACACTTTCAGTGCACCTTCTCTTTGGAAAAAAAACAGAAGAGGTGTTATTACAAATGAGACATTATCTTTAAGGGCTATAGTTTACACTATCAAAAGGAAAACATGACGGACAGCCATGAGAAATATTTTATGTACTAAACTTGATCTATAAATGATCTTTTTTCAGAGAATGATGAGTCACTGGAGCTCATACTGTCAGAGGATACATTGCCCGACTTGGAGAACAGTCCAAAGTTTGTGGAGTCAGAGGACCTGGACTCTCTGCCCAAGAGGCAGTTCAAGACAGCTGAGATTGCAGATGCTGTGATGGGAACCGAAGCTCCCATTGATCCATCTGACATCGAGTCCCTCTTCCCCAAAAATGTGAAAGACTTCCAGTCAGGTTTCTCCCCGCCTTGTGATGAGAACAGTGCGCAGTGTGGTTCGCCTGCCCTGACTACACAAGGAGCATCACTGGACGAGAAGAGCCTTGAACCGTCACAGCAGGTTACTAACTAGAAGTTACTAAAGAACCATGCCTCAAAATCTGTTACAATATACACAGTGATGAGTGCAGTAGTGCAGAAGTTGACATCTCCTTGGTTGTTTACCTCAGGTCACTCTTGACATAGTGCATGCTGACATCACACCAAGTGAGGAGCTGAATGCCACAGAGAGTGCCAAGACGTACAAGGTGAACTGTGATAAGAGGAACATCACAGGAATGGACAGTTTCACTGTGCAGGTCCTCAACGCTTCACAGGTATTGATGCTGCCCTATGAGGCTCACTGCTCGAGGAGTATCAAACACTCTTAACACCTGAATGCTATTTCCTAAAATTCTTCTTACATTTAAGACAACTTAGCTCTGAACAAATTCTTTAGATTGGCTATCATTTTTCTAATCTTTCATCCATAATATTGGTAGCTTATTATAGTTATAAAACGTCCTCCCCATGCCTGAATACCAGTATCAGAAATGTTCCTGATACGGTCTGAAGTGCTGGATGGGATAGCTCTCTTAAGCTAATAATTGCCAACATATCAGGTAGATTTTACTTCATATTGTTCATTGAATGGAAACCTTTTTGGTAAATGTTTGAAGAATTAGAGCAGTGAACAGAGAAAAGGTCACTGGTCAAGATCAACCCAGGGTTTGTTTGACCTGTCTTTGTATTTCAGATTTTCTGCAGTCTTAATAGCTGTCTGTTTTCCTCATTTCTATCAGGACCTGATGGACTTCCTGAATGCAAACAGCACAGAGTGCTCTGTGGTGCTGTTCTTCACCGCGTGGTGCCAGTTCTCCGCCAGCCTGGCACCTCACTTCAACGCCCTGCCCAGAGTCTTTCCCAGCATGCACTTCCTGGCACTTGATGCTTCGCAGCACAGCAGGTGAATGGTCATGTTTTCTGCTATTAATGTGTATCACCCCCCTCTGAGACAAATATCAGAACAAATGAAAGCATAGCTAACTATACAGTGAGATACCAGTCCAGTAATCTAAACTTTGTAAAGATTAAACCTTTCAGTTTTTGTTGAGACTGTGACAGATGTTTTGATTCCATGAAATGATGGATTGTGTTATGTTGAGAGATGTTTGAAATATTTTGTCTCCTCTATATATATTCTGCATGTAGATGCAAAAAACATTACACCCTTGAATATAATGTCTTTTGGTCTAAAAAACACCACAGCATTCAGTCAACACCACTAGGAAAGTCTCAAACCAAACCTTCTATTTTAGATTGATTATTCTGGACATTCTGGACACTCTCAAAGTTCATCAGAAGTGCCTGAGTCGGTCTCACATTCTGCACAACTCAAGCTGGTGGATAGACTTTAAACCCCAAGATAACACCACAAATACTATACGCCCAAAATTAGTCAAAGAGAATGCTTTTACTCATGGAGGTGTTTTTGTCAGCATATTCTAGTCTGGAGACACCGATGTCTGTTTACACAGATTGGAATGGCAAGCCATCTATTATGTCTAGGAAGGCAGCAATAGGTCAGTGTTGAGATAGATTCGCACCTACTGTTCCCAATCAAAGCCAAACAATTAATAGTGCAGAGGACCTCAAGGCCCACATGTGACCTTGTATAACCTAAGGATAGAAAATTCCATAACAAGGTGAATATTTAAAATTGAGTCATCATTTGTAATTCTTGTGTCTTTCCTGTCTCCATCTTCCAACAGCCTCTCCACAAGGTTTGGGACTGTGGCAGTGCCCAACATCCTGCTGTTCCAGGGGGCCAAACCCATGGCTCGCTTTAACCACACTGACAGAACACTGGAGATGCTCACCTCCTTTATCGCTAACCAGACAGGTACAAACAGAGTAGTAACAGTCCAAAATATTGCCGTTTTTATGTTTAAGGCAGTCATATATTTGTTCCATGATCTATTGATCGAAAGTTTTGTATGGATTGAGCATGCATGCCACGCATTTATTGGTTCTCTAGGACAGGGATTAAGACATTCCTCTCTAATACTGGCTTTGCCTCTTTTGCTGGAAAACTCTGCGTCCATGTGTTCAATTTTTAACATTTCCTGGGTGCTTGATGCATGAAGAAACAAGTTCAAATTGATGTCATGTTTCTGAAGTAGTACACATGAATATTTGACACATTACTTTTTAGAATCCCCAGTGAAATTCTGAGACCGAAGATTTACAACAACAAAAAAGAAAAATCTTGTGTGTTTTTCTGCATATATTTCTATTATTTACTGGTTTGTCATCTTGGGCACTAGACTGGAATGCTCCTGGTGGTTTGAATGAGCTTGGACAGGGCAAAATAGATTTCTTATGTACTGCACCAGCACTGCTCACGAGGCATGCTGTATTTTTAGATGAACTGTTTACATGTTTCAGGGTTTGAAGCAGGCTCCGATAGAAACGTGATGGATGCAGACCGTCTTGGTCCCCTCCCCAGCGTCCCGGTGAAGAGCATCGACTGGCTGCTGGTCTTCTCTGTCCTCTTCATCACAGGCTTCACTACGTATGCCATCCTGCGAACAGACAGCATCCGCTGGCTCATACCGGGACAGGAGCATGAGCATCAGGACTGATAACACACAAATACACACACACACACACACACACACAGACTGCAAGTCATTGGATGTGAATGATAAACAACTTTGTTTGCTATTAAAAGTAACATTTGTGAATTTGGTTATGTTTCAAGTGTTTGATGAATAAAATTAATTTATGTGTGCCATTGCTATTTTTTAATAAAGAATATACTGATTTGTAGCTGATAAAGGTCCAGCATGTAGACTTTAATGGCACCCATCACCTGTTATTCTTGTTTCAAGCATGACTTAGAAACTATAGTGGCCATGAAACTTGTTAAAAGCGCTTAAGGTCCTATGTATAGCCAGTATTTGGTTTGTCCTTTCTAGGCTGCTGTAGAAACATTGTGGGCCAACATGGTGGACTCCATGGAAGAGGACCCACTCCCTCTGTAGATATAAAAGGCTCTTTCTAAGGTAACAGGTGATCATACACTTATGAGTATTATATTAAATTTCTGTCAATAGATCCCCTTACATGTAACACACTGGACCTTTAACATTGCAGGGCCTGGAGAAGTAAAAGCTATAGACTTGTCTGTTTCTCTTCTATTGTTTTTATTAGATATTTTGTTTTTAGCCTGAAGTACAAAGTACAACAAACTGACCTCAGCAGGGAGGGGTAGGAGGAGGATATATGTCTGTATGAAACGCATCTAGTCATAACCAGACGGAATTTTAATCAGGCAATAAACTGAACAGCTATAGTAAAGTGTGAGAGGACAGGAGGGGAGACGCTTAGCAGAAGAGGTGAAAGTGGAGAAGTAGTACAGCTGACAGCACGCTGCTTATGTCTGGGTTAATGTTTAGCCTGAGGCCGAGCAGCTCATGGCCCTGCAGCCGTCTGTTAAGGCTGAGCAGTCTGCTGCTGACCAGGAGCAACTCGTCTAAAATGGTGAGTGCTGCAGTGACAGTCCAAGTGTTGTTGCATTTATAAGCATCTTATCTACGTATTGTTTACGAGGCCATACAAACTCCTGAAATAGCAAGTGGCGATAGTCAACAGAAGGGAGAATTGCTTATGGGCTTTTATTCAATTAGGCTTTAATAGTTTAATAGTCGTGGTCTTGCCTCCTGAACGTTACTACATAATTAAAGTGAAATATTTCAACGTTAAGTCCAGGTGTGTGCATGGTACAGGTGCTGAACTGAAGAATGGGTTGTAAACAGGTCACAAAGAGTTATATTCGTATAATTGTGAGTGTGAGTTTGCATCTACGTAAGACGGTATTGAAAAAATAATTAATTTAGCGTGTTTTTGTGTATTTTAAATGCACATATAGAGAATAAACCCTGAGTGATAATACAGTTAAATATGAATATAACAGCAACATGAGTGCACATGTAATGTCTGTGTTGCTGTTGCTTGCTCGGGCCAGCGTTACTACCCATTATTAGTGATAGGCTGCCACCTTGCGGACACGGTACTAATAGCACCCAGGTAACCAACGTGACAAATTAAGAAAGTGGCAGTAAGAAGTTAGGTTAGAAGAAATGTTTAAAAAATAATCACCAAGAACCACTGATTAAAATGTGATCAATCAGTTAAAATGTCAGTTAAAAAAGTGACAATTCCTGTTTTACTACAGACCATGCGTTCACATTAAATGCTGCTTTTAGAGCCCAGCAGATTGAAAAATAATACAAGTTAAAAAAAAGCTAATTAAAATGTTCTAACCACACAAATGATGTACACATTTTGAGTCCTGTGTGTGTTTGTCTTCAGTCGTCAGACTCCCACTGGCTCTCCTCTGCAGACCGGGATCAAGTGGTGATGGAGCTCAGGGCCACAGGCTGGGTGGAGGTGGACGGCCGCGATGCCATCTTCAAAGAGCTTCATTTTAAAACCTTTAATCAGGTGTGTGTGTGTGTGTCTGTTTATGCTGATGTATTTTTGACATGGTAGAGCCAATATTAGACCATTTTTGTAAGGTGAGGTTACTTTGTCTTTTACTTTGGTTTATAGTTTAAGTTCAGATAGATATTGTATACAGTGAGGTGTATCTAATTTCCTGTTCTTGCGCTGATGTAATTTACATATTGATGATTTCAAACAGACATGCACAGAGATGAACACTTAGCAGGGCTGATTTTTGTTTCTGTCTTCAATAATTTAGAATTTCGCCATATTGACGGTACTAAAACATCTGAGGACACTGCTGCCATTAAATGATTTCAGTCAAGATTTGGATATAAACGATTAAAATACAAATTTTCCCCTCTAATTATTGACATTAATAGGAATAATTAATTTACTTGGCCAAAATAGTGCAAATTGCAACTGTTCAGAGTGTGTATGTCTTAAATTCAGTTTGCCACCGACTGAACACACACAGAGACAACTGACATCTGCGGCAGTCTTTGTAGTTTTTTTTTATTCCAGGCGGCCGGTAGAGTCTGTGAAGAAACTCGTTTTTTGTAGTCTTTGTCGAAATCTGTCAGCCTCTGCATTCTGCCACGATCATCAGTAGGCTGTAGTAAGCTGCCTGGAGGTTTGTTTGATGGGGATCAGGACACAGACCACCAGACGCACGGCCATCGGAAACACACAAATTCATCTGTGTTTATACTCTGATTGGTTGCAGGTGTAGCAGGAAGGCAGGTTCCTCTCTGCTTTCGCTGGTTTCATTTGGTTCATGGAGTTTTCTTTGTTCATACCTGCAAAGAAAAGCACTGATGACAGTTGAAAGGGTGTTATTGTGTTTATAAGAGAAGCTATTATCCCTACTAATATTTCAATCAATGGGGCTCTAACTAAGAAAGAGCATACTAGACACGTAAAAAACTGTGGAAAGTGGAGATATTAAAATTTGAGTTATTGCATTTGAGTCTTTATTAGTTCAGTAGTTTAGTGCGCTGAATAAGCTTTTTTCTCAGATCATGACAAGAAAATCACTTGTACTTTGTCCAGATAAAATACAGCCTGAACTAAACAAAGTTATGATACGAGGAAATATTAGACCAGCAAATAACCACACCGGACAATGAATCTAAAATATTCAGTGCCAATTTTTGAAACTTGACAGTTTTATGAACATTTTGTTTAGTTTGTCTAATACCCAGTCCTAATCACACCAGGACAGATTAGGTCATTTCACTCACTTTGGCCCTTCATGTTGCTGAGGTGGATTTGCATTTCAAGCCACTCAAGGACACTCCACATATATTATGTAAATCAGAAACAAAACTTAAAAAATATAGTTCTATGTTCTACATGTCTTGATGAGGTGAGCAGTCTGTACATGAATATGAATCACAGAAAATGCAAAATATATTATTATAATATCTATCTATCTATCTATCTATCTATCTATCTATCTATCTATTTCTGTAAATTTTAAAAACTTAAGCTTAGTTTGGGGCTTTCGACTGTATCCCTTGCTCAGTTGCTATTGTGACAAGTACATAATTTGATCACGTGATGATATGTGCTTGAACAGAAACCAATGCCGCGATCTTCCCATCATCTATGGCCAATTGGAAGTGAAGTGTTTAATTCAACATGCTTGTTGTACCAGACAGGTGTGGTTCATCACATCACCGTAAGCCAAAGTCTCAACACTATCACACTTATTGTGACCAACGTTGCAGTTCATTCCCTACTTCTCGGGGGTAAAAGAAACACTTTAAGTTATTCCTAAATGCTTTTTGGCACAGCATTGGGAGTCAGCTTGCTACTTTGCCTCAGCCCTGTATTGGGCGAAGTAAACTGCAGCATCTCAAGGCCACTTAGCGGACTTCCTCTAATCCTGTCGTTAGTTGTTTTAGCCCCTAAAATAGTCTGTTTTTACACTTCCCCATGTTTGAAGTCGGTGGGGCGGGCGCTGACCTCCCCCATCTGCTCCTCCTGGCTCTAAAGCCTCTCCTCTTACCCCGACACGTCAGGCTGCATTACTCTGAGACGCGCCAGGCGGCCAGTTGGCAGCAATTGGGGTTTCGATCAGAATGATTTCTTTCACAAACAATCAAATTGGTTAAAATGTTTCATCTGGTTCGCAAACCGCTAACAACCCTGTCATTCCTTCTGCTGGATGTGCATTGCTTTCTGTTTTTTTCTTGCTTAGTTGCCACCCTCCATTCCCCATCTCTGTCTCTGTCTTTGTCTGTCTCTTATTCCCATTCTGTGCCCCATGTTATTGGGGAATGAGCTCATGTTGTTCCAATTTTATATGCTGGCAACTCTCTCTGTCTGTCTCCCTGTCCTTCTTTTTCACTCTCTTTTATTCTCTCTCCCGCCATTGCATTTTCACAAACTCTCTTGCTCGTTTTTCATGGCTGTTCTTAAAGGGCTTTTACCAGAGGGGAATGGAGATGAGGAGCGACATGCTGGCTGATTTCCATTCGCCACTTATCTGCCAGTGATGGGCTTGAGGAAATCAGATCCCGGGAGTTTATAATGAGAATAACAAATCCCCTCTCTGTGGGTTAAAATTCTTCCCCCTGTGGTCTCTAGGGGGCGGTAGAGGTGTGTCTATGCCTCCTGTGTAAATCTGTTGAAGCATAAGGAATACATGAGGCACATATCCACCACTCATAGCTGCAAATGAACTAAAAAAAGAAGATGACAGCTGGATTTGCTTTTTTTAAACTTTTCTTTGATTGCAGCAAATGGAAAGTGTTATGATGCTGTTGTGACCAGCTCGGTAATTTATCTGCGGCATGTGGGTAAACGGTGCGTTCTTAGTGGCAGTGGTCTGAGAAGTAAATGTGAGTTATTTTCCTCATCAAGCTCGGTAATATTTAATCAGGTTTGAGATGTGAAATCCTCTCTCTGGAGTCTCTTTGGTCAGTGAGAATCCCTGCAATCATATGTGGAAACATCTGTGTGTGTGTGTGTGTGTGTGTGTGTGTGTGTGTATAATACTGTAAATTTTGGTTGGAATTTGTGCTTGTTTTTAAGTTGCAGTCACTGATATTGTTTGATCATCAAGCCTTATGTTATGTGTGTTTACAGATGACCATCTGCTTTACATTTCAGTGGATGAAGTGGAAACATTCATGCGACACAAGTGAAATGAGTAGCCTTAAGATGCAGTTTGCATAGGAGAGGTGAGCTGTGCATGCTCAACTGTTGTGTTCTGCTAGCTGAAGTTGACAACAATGGCATTCCATCTTTCCCCTCAAATATTTAGTTATGCAGTGATTCGGGGGGAGGCAGGGAGCTGCATTTGGGATGGAAAAATGGCTGGTTATTATCTCTAGTCTCTCCTGCAGTGTGATTAAGTCCCTCCCCAAGAGTCCAGAGTGCACAGAACTGTTTTTATTTGAAGGTTAAGCAGGCAAATGTCCACTCATGAAGAGTTAGTTCAGTTTTCCAGAAATTATTAGCATGTTAGTTAGCAGAGTGACACAAAAGGGATGAATGACAATTTTAATAGTTGATGTAGTGTTTGGAAAAATGCCAAACATGAGGATTTGCTGCCTTTTTCTCTGTTATATCATTTTAAATTGGATATTGGGTTTTAAATATTTAGATTTTTGGTTTTAGGCTGTTTTTTCCCACTATTTGACTATTTAGATGCTTAAAGACTAAATTATTAATTGACCAATTAATCAACTGATTAAAACACAATTAAACCCTAGTTTTAGCTCTTTTTATGGATAGTAGTTCACTCGTTCACAAAGTATGGTACGTGTACCATTGGTGGCATGCAACCTCCCTCTAGTGGTATGTGGAGGAATAACTTGAAGGTAATTATGGTCATAATTATTATGTTGTGAGCTGGTGGAGGTAAAAATCAAAGTTTCAAAAACACTCCCATCGCGGCTCCAAATTGGAAATATTAGGAGGAGAAATGCAGATCAGGAGTAACCCATTTTCCACCAAATTAACTCTTGTTCTTGAAGTGGTTTCAATCTGAAATGATAGTAAACAATAAATATTCTTATTATTGAGACTGTACTGCCTCCTCCTGCGTAAACTTTCATTAGCTGCATACCATCGGCCTTAACATCTGTCATAGTGCTACTTGGAGAGGCTAATATTATCTGAGGTGGTACATGATGTAAAAAGTTTGACCTAGTTAATTTAGGAGAGATGGTGCAGTTCATCAGCTTAAGGGTTGAATCTAAATGTGCAGTAATGGTACAGCTACTATACAGCTGCTATGGCTACCAAAGTTGATGTCCAAATTAGCATTCATGAAAGATATTTGGATTGTAGGGGGTGTAAGATTCACATGATTAGCTGTAACCAATAGAATAATGAAACAATATATTATATTAGAAAGCTATTACGTGTCCAAATGTTTGCTGAAATAAGACGACGAAAATAAAATAAATAAATTCACAATCATAGTCGTGCAAAAAAAAAAAAATCTAAAGAAATAATGCAACAAAACCAAAAAAGAATATAACACAAACTTAAGACAAACAGCACACCAAAGTTGTGGTTCACCACAGAAAATAACTGCATTACAAGCGCCGGAAAAAGCTGCAGCGTCCACACATCTTCTGGATTTAAGTTCCAATTTTGAGACTGAGGAGAGAGCGCTGCCGTGTGCTGACACCTCCCTCCGCTCCACTCTCACAGGCTGATCCCCCTTTTTATATTCAGTCAGGGGCTCCCTCTCCACCAAATCTCCCTCAAGCCTCTGCCTCTCGTTACGGGCCTTGCTCTGCTTGTGTTGAATAAGTTGTCCTACAACTAAAACTGAGCCCCTGGGTAAACCAAACTCTGAGCCATCCCCCTCCTGACACACACATACAGACACACACACACACACACACACCATACTCTAGGCCCCTTGTCCTTGATATCAGGTCGTTGTACTTCCTTTGTGCAATTAAACAATTATTTTTAGTGCTTGTCAATTAAACATACTTAGAATGATGAAAAACAGTTATTTTGTTCAAATATCTAGTAAATTTAGCTGGTTACAGCTTTAAAAATACTATGATTTGCCTTGTTTTCTTGGTGTGACACAGCTGTAAAATGAATGTTTAATTATTAATTGAAAAAAACTATAGATAGATTTAGAATTTATTATATCTATTTTTTTTATCTTATATTTTTTATTTTTTTTGTATGTTTTTTCCAGAGTAGCCAAGCATTTCTGAACTATGGAGTGAGTGTGGTGAGTGAACTGACTTTTAAAGAGCTGCTTAACTTTAAAGAATTTAGTCAGTGGACAACTAAACAGTTTATATTTGTCTTTTCCACCCTGCAAAAAATACAAATCTGATGGCAACGCATGATTTTTTTCAGACGTTAAATGTTTAAAATGTTCACGATCAGTCCATCAGCCTATAAAACTCTGAGTATTTACATACACATGCGTACATAATCACCCTGCACAAGCGCTCACACCATATCTCTTACTCAAAGTGAGAGGGCGGTTAATCGGCTCAGCGGTGTTCAGTTCCCACCTCCGTCTCCAAAATGGAACTTTCCCTGGGAACTGGAGGCGTCCTATATTCATCTCGTCTTGTGAAAATGACTGGAGGGAACCGGCGAGGTGTGGCGCCCAAGCGGAGGTGGTTAGATAATCTGGCTATCAGTCCTTGGGTAAGCTAAGATGGCCCTGACGTCTGCTGTCTTTTGACGAGCCCAATGTCTTTTTAAGCCCTTGCTGGTAACCCTGCAGTTAATGAGGGGGTTTGCATAAGTTGGCCTTAACGCCATGCTTGAGCATTACATGACACTCTTTACATAAATAGGAGCTGACGTGCATGAACATTTGTTACACAGGGTATTAGTCACTTAATGAGTATTCACAGCGTGCATCACCTTTGTCAGAGTATCAGATTGAAGCTCCTCTGTGGTTCTCAACTTTTAAGAACGTTAACTTGAGAAGATTATGATGTTACACATACCCAGCAGTGCTCTCTTGGACTACATGAGAGAACTTCAGCACTTGGCAGCTTTGCTTCATAATTATTTAATATTTTGCTTTAAGTTACATGTCAACTTAGCCGGCAGCCGTGTTCGGCCAGCTGGAAGCTTGTGAAGAACTGTTTGGGAAAGAAGAGAAATGAGACATAAGAGGTGTGGTCATCATCATCATCCTCATCACCGCCACCACCACCACCACCACCGTGCAATTCACAGCGTTCTTGCCTTTCACTGCAGAGGAGCGAAGGTTTTCCAGGGGGCTGACGCTGACGCGAGTGATGATTGGGCTCGCAGGGTAATCATCGGGTAGTCGTGGTGGTGTGTAATGGAGGAGAGCGGCTTGTCTTCATGTGTGTGTCGGCACATACTTGTACGTATGCCGAGAAGGTCTGCATGTGTGCATTCGTACATACATCAGTGTGCTTGTGTGTGTGTGTGTCTGTCAGAGGCTAGTGAAGAGTAGGCACAATCTGCATGCACTTAGACCTGGCAAGACAGAGCAGGCGTTTCTAAGCCCCTGGACCGCGCGGCGGTGGAAAACCGATCTGTAAATAACAGACACATGTGTTTGAAACTGAGTCCTGTATTCCAGCCCACGGCCGCAGTGAGAGAGAGAACACCACTCTGCTCCGACGTCAAATTGTCTCATCCAGTGTTGTATGACAATCATGCCGTAATAGCACCCAATCGGCTCCTCAAAAGCAGGAACGTGGGGAAAGGGGGCATAGCGGGGGTCTGCCGTCGGGTGTTTCTGATTATTTGAGATGGAGGCCTGCAAAATATCATGTCAAATTATCTGACTCTGACAGCTACAGCTTGTTGGGCCAGTTGGAGAGAGAGCGGCTGGCTGGCTGAATGAATAGATGGATAGTCGACGGGCTGGCTGACCTGTTGGCTCGAGAAGTGTGCCCCGTACAATACAAATGGGGTAAACAAAGCACTTTGAGAGGGAGAGTCCTTGACCTCTGTTGACATAAGACCTCAGCTGGGAGTTGAGGGTCGGTTTTATTTTCTTGTTTGGCCCAAGTTGAGGATGTTGAGATGACCTAGAGGTGACAGACAGGCGTAGCACCGGCACTTCACCAGTATTGTGTCCTGCTACTCCCCTTACTGCCCCCGAGGGACCACCACCTGTGAGAGAAGTCCGTTGTAGGGCACGATTTTTCAGGCCTTTACAGGATTTCAGGTTTTATGGACATTCAACTCCAATTCATTTGTAGTGAGAGATTACCGCTTTCCTGACTCTTTCTCTCCTCATTTTCGTGGGACACGAAGAGTCTTTTCTGAGGGTTCATGTTGCAACTTAACTGAACTTGTCATCTTCTGTTTCACATTTCACTCTCCTCCAAATTTGATTTTGTGCTGTGGTTCGTTTGCACATCAGTGAGGTCTAAATGGGGTCCTAATTTTTCAAGAAGTGTGACTTCTCTTGATAAAAGCAGCACAACCCGCATATTGTCCAGCACTTTGAAGTTTGGATAATGAGTATAAGCTCTGGTTGTGGTTGGTTCGCTGTCAATTCAATTGTTTCAAAATGCAAATAAAAAACACCCTTATTTGGATACTAATACAGCATTTGTTCTGAATCATTGGTGAACTTCATCATACAATGAGCGGGCTTTGAAATAAAAATATACTTCTTGAATTAAAACTGAATTGAAGTGACCAATAATTGGTCCAGACTAGAAGTTCCTTCCTATGCCAAGTTTGGAAATCTGTGGAAACATATCATACAGATGTGACTGCAGATGTTCGCATTTTGAGACCCTTCGCAATGTCAGTGAATCCACAATTGTGTTATTGTGATAGTGTTGCTTTAAAGTGGTGTGACCCAATTGGCAGACATGTAGTGTTAAAAGGGATCCTCCCTGTTGTATTCATTGTCCAGTATTCACACATGCTGAGCAAGGCCAGGAGCCTCAAAACCGTTCATCTCCAGCGGGAATAAATATGAAACTGTTCCAATAAAATAAAAAGCTATTTTCATACAGTCATGTAACTTGGCCATAATCAGCATTTGGACCGCTGACCACAATCCTCAAATCCAGCCAAGAAATTCTACAGACATAAGTCTGGCTGATCCTGGAGTTTTGAAGTTAATATTGATATTTTTCCTGTAAATATAACTCTGAACACGACGCATCATCCGATATTCATTTAACAGTTTTGATAAGGATCTCTCAAATCTGGGTATTACATTGCAACTGAGATGACACATACAGAACAGGACATTTTATATTTGACAAATAAACTTTGTGAGACTGTTTCTAAATGAACTAAAATATATATTTTGCATGTCTGTACCGCAATTTACAACTGTTACTGACGAGCAAACATTGTAGTGCTGACAAATTTGTGATTAAAAACCAGCTTTAAAAATAAAAGCGCACAATGGCAACATTTATGTCCATTTCAATTATGTTAGTTGTTATTGACACAAAAGCTAAAGTCACATTTCACATGGCAACAGATAAGATAGCTATCAGAGATCCAACTGTAACATTTTGAGAAGAAGCTATTCATAATATTGTATTTACAAGCATCAAAAGTAGTGGATCTGGACCTGAAACGTCGAGAGAGAGTGGTTCTACCAGTGATAGTTGCAAAAATAAGATGAAGATGAAAATGGCTGATTTGTAACTCTTCACACACAAGTTTGACCAATCAAAAGTGTCTAGAAATGCCAAGGGACGAGTTTTTGTTTCATAACAGAGTCCAGGCTGGAAAGTGAGCTTTTGAAAGAACATGGTGTTTTGAAATGGGACAATGTGCAGGAACCCTTAAGTGTTCACACAGAATCCTTTTACCTGTCACTCAATGTTCCTCAGCTGCAGATTAGCTGGAGCTCGGCCCTGAGAGAGAGAGTGAGAGAGAGAGAGGACATGTTTGGACAACACCTGACATGACAGGCTGCTTAACCATCTCCATTAGAGCCAATGAGAACTGAGAAAAAGCAGACCGCCTCGGTCTCCAAATTGGTGCCAGTGGGGTCAAGTTGCAGGAATATGCCAATTACTTAAATTGATCAGGAGACGGTTTCCTTGATAACCAATTTGATCAAGCTGCCGATCGTGTTACACACGCCGCGCTGCACGGGCACCGAACAGGACGTCTCAGAAATTGGTTACAACTCACTAAAAAGACCAAACGCAATTTCTTCCACGAGAGTAATTCTGTTTCGTCATGTCAGGTGGTGGACGGGGCCGCAGCCATGGCCTGTAAACAAAGGCGTTTCAGTTGATTTAATTAGGCAGGGAGGAAGTATTTAGGGGCTTAATTGAGATTGCAGTGGGAAATTGCTCTGAAATAGGTCTACCTGATTTTTTTTTTCTTCCCTCTCTTCACAGTGAGCATGACGAGGGATTTCACTCTCCTCTTTGTAGATAATTAGAATAACCATAATCATTCCCTGGATGGTCTGTGATTGGAGAGAGCCACATGTTGGACTCAAAATATGAAGAGTGTGTATGTTTTTGAGCGGGTGTGCCTGAATGCTGCCTGCTTCTTACATGAGTGTGGAAGTATGCACATACATGCCTTCGTGACTTCGTGAAGGTTTCCAACATGCACAGAGACGCCTCTCTGTGCCTCTGATGGAAGCATTGGTCTTTGCGCTCTGAGTCTGTGATACAGGTTTTACTCTTTACAGTTATTAGTCGATCACTCAGTTGGCGAAAATGAAATAATCTATTTTAAATATCAATTAATCATCTTGTGTATTATTTATTTATTTATTTATTTATGTATTTTTTTAAATGTCAAAATTAAAAGATTTTTTGTCCTCTAGATTTCTATGATTGTAAACTTGGGCTTTTGGGCCATTTTATAGACTGAAAGACTAATCAGTTAACGGTATATATCTTATGACCTCATTGGCAAGAGTGACATTTTTGGGTACAGTGATATTTGCTGTGATGGAGGATTTTTTGTGTATTTTAAATGTTATGTTCAATGATTATCTGTATATTATTGAATTGCATTTTCGCAGTCGATCGGGGGGCCACTGACGAGGTTGTTCCCCATTGTTTATTTTTTTTTTGTAATAATCCATTTAATCTACATACACGCTGGAGCCGAACAACTCTTTCCATCCCCTCTCCTATCATGTCTAACGTACTGCTCTGCGTGGTTAGGAAGGAGTGGTGCTTTATATATGTCCCTGGAGAATGACAGCGTTCCTCTTGCAGCTGAGAGTTGAAGAGCCACATAACCTGAACCCTTCACAAACTGTCAACCTTTCCTTGGCAACACTTAACTTTAAGTGTATTCTACTTAACAGTATATAATCATTTAATAAATAAACACATAAAATGTAGCTTTAGGCATAGATAAGTGTTTATTAATGTTTTTGTAATAGCAGTGGGTTTGGCAGTGATGGCTAGGTAAAGCAATGAGTATACACTCATAGTGTACCACTATATATATAATATATATATATATATATATATATATATATATATATATATATATATATATATGTGTGTGTGTGTGTGTGTGTGTTTTTTTTTTGACAGCAGTGCTTTGCTCTACTAAAGATGTTGACCGCTGTCACATACAAAGTCACACAAAGAATTACATAATGAAGCTTTTTTCTTATTGTAATAGCTATGCAGTTTAAGCAGAGAAATCCACTTCCTGTATTATTTTTGATTGACACTTGATTGTTTCTTCCGAACCAGGCGTTTGGCTTCATGTCCCGGGTAGCTCTGCAGGCAGAAAAGATGAACCATCACCCAGAATGGTTCAATGTTTATAATAAGGTAAAAATCTTTTCAACATTATGGTCCAAATCACAATTTTTAATACATGTTTTACTTACTGCCGTATTTACTATGCTATGGACACACCGAGATCAATCAACCACAGATAAAGTCAGATTTTTTCATGTCAAACAATCCTCCATAATTCTGGAGAGGTCTTGAAACGCACTCTGTAAATCAGAATAATTAAAAAAAAAAAAACAAAGACAAACAAACAAAAAGGAACAAAAAAAAACACAGTAGCTTCACACTGTAATCCCATCGTTTTTCTTATGAATATCTCTCTGCCTCCCCTCCACGAAGCCCCTACAACCCCAACACTCACGCACGTCCTTATTTTCTCTGCCTCAGAAATAAAGTAGTGGTTGATATGACAAACCCAGTCCCTGAAAATCTCACAGCATTAGGCTGTAGCCACTGAGTTACTGTGTGGTGGACCGGGCTGCTCTGACAGGAATGCTGCTCCTAATCCACTCTTTATTAAAGTGGCTGTAGAATGGTGCTACAGGTCTCTGGGCCCCCACAGCACTTTCCACCAGACACTTACACATAAATCCCACTCTGACTGAGGTTCAGCCTCGACAAAATAGATGATGTATATTGGGCTACTGCTAATATTTTATTAACACTCATTCATGCTCTGCTCTGATTTCTTTGCTCCCAATATTAAGATGTGTTACAAACATTTTTTATGGGTCAGAGCTGCTGTACTAGAAATAACCTCATTGGTTGAGTCGCAGTGCAGCGCCTGCCAGATAACAGGAAGATACCTGTCACGCTATGTAGATTAAGACTTAAATAAATAGTTCAACATTTTGCCAAATATGCTCATTGGATTTCTTTCCAAAACTGAGATAAGCAGATCAATATCAAGTGCAAGATGTGGCTAGTCTAGTTTAGCATAAAGACTTGGCTTGTCTCTGTCCAAAAATATAATACCAACCAACACCCCTAAAATTCACTAAACAGAAATGTAAACACAACAATTTGTGGTTTTAGGGGTGAATTGTGGTGCCAGAACTACTTTTTGACACCAAGAGCCAACCACAGTAACAGTGTGAGGCTCCCTGACGTCTTGTCATCACATTAACGTCACACTGAGCCCAAAACCTGCTCTCATTGTCTGAATGTGGGCGACCGACTGTATCTGGAGATGCTGAGCAAAAAGTACATCGTAGTCAAGACATACCTCCATCTCCTAACTCCCAATGGAAATTAGCTTTAAACAACAAAAATATGAGGCACAGTTACATCTGCCAATCCGCAGCAACATCAGCTTCCACAAACATGAGGGGTGACACTCAAATGAATAGTTGACTGAAAAACTGAGTATTGATGAACAAATACTGACTCTAACTCTTCAACATAATCCAAGTCTCCTATATATTAATTCACTATTCAAGACCAACTAATGAAGGAGCTCTTTGACCAGATATCCTTCTTTGTCAACTAAATTGGTGAGATTACATGCAGATTTCTTTTTTAGCTAAACAATGATCGCAGCACCAATTATCCTAATAATTATCCTGTCGTTTGCATAACCTGTTATTGCTTTGTGATTGCAAATGGTGTGTCTGTGTCTTCACAGGTCCAGATTACATTGACTACACATGACTGTGGAGGACTGTCAAAACGGGACATCAAACTGGCCAAGTTTATCGACAAAATTGCTCTTTCAATTTAATGTTTTTGTCTATACCCAGAATGTTTCCCTTGTATTTCTGCCTTCAGTCACAAGATAATTTATATTTTGTTTGGCGCATATTTTGTACAAACATTCTGTAAGAATAAAACTTTGATTTTGCGAAACAGTCTTGTAATTGCTTTAAATGAATATAGTCCCACTCTGACTCTTGAGTAAGGTGAAATTTGCAAGGCTTTGTAGAAAACGTTGCTCTGTGGTTTAGATTCAGGATTTCATCACTAACTGAATCTAGCAGATTTAATTTCATTGTGTGTGTCACTGTGTGGTTTTCTAGTTTTTAGCTGTGTTTATTTTCACACATGGATTTAGAATGGAGTGTAATTGCTGTGCAGCACTCTGTCCGGATACTTTCCCCCATCAGTTCTCCACCAGACCACATGTTCTCCTGTTGGCCCCGGAGAACGGAGCAAAATGAGGAAAGGGTCAAAGTCAGTAGGAAGGGGATTTATTTGATTTACGGTTTGGTAAGGGATGAGTCAGATAGGGCTGCTGTGTTTTCCTGACTGGATCGCCATCAGGAGAAGATCAGCAAAGAGAAAAGAGTGTAATAAAAGCCAAATCAGTAGGGCTGTGATTACGTTGCCAACCTATGTTGCAAAAAGCCTCCTTCTCTGTACTTTGAGCCTGTAGAAGGGAAGTTAATGTTTTCTAGGTATGGTATAGCTCGAAGCAAGGTGCTGGGCACCTCAAGTACTCTCTTGAATGGTTGTTGTTGCACAGGGAAAATCCTAATTGGTTGATCTTTTTTTCCCTAAACAATGAGTAATTATGAAGGGTCTGTCCATCCTGATCAGGTCAAGGTAAAACAAACCCCCAGATACTAATTCTGCCAACAAACTCACTGTATAGCTTGCCAGTATTTAGATAAGAAGATTCATGCCACTCTCATGCTTTAACAGTCAGTGTAACATTGTTAGCTTAGCTTAGCACAGACTGGAAACAGCTAGCTTGGTTTCAGTCAAAGGTAATAAACGTGTCAAAAAAAAAAAGGCAAGATGGCAGTTTGACAGTCCACTGGGGGGGTGATGGCTTTGGGGTGCGTGTGAAGGAAGGAAAGTTGCCACCACAATTGCAAAATGGAATGGACTTTCAGGCCTTGTATCCACACATAAAAATGCTACAATTCACCAACGCGTTGTAAAATTAGGTGCTTGTTATAATAAAACAAACACGTCTCAACCAAAATGCCCACTAGGATTAGGAACACATCACTTAAATGCAGCTTCTAAATTCAACTCATCCATAAACACGATATATTGAAAAAAAATAACCTCCCATCCCCACCCCCATGCTGAAGACCAAAGCCGTGAAACTCTGTATTTTAACCCTGCTTGAAAGTTGTTCCTGAAGTTTAGTTATCCCATTACATTTAGGCCTTGACTAACATGGTAGCTTGAAGGTTATGGGCTATAAGCTGGTTGCATTTACATTAGATTAAATAATTTGTCAAATTTTCATATGATTTTGTCTTTTCACAGTGAAGGCCATACATATGTAAGTGAGACTAAAGCACATGCTCAGCATTAGATACTCTATATCATATTGCAAGCATGATTTTGGAGCACTTAACCCCCTGTTCATTCATCTGTATAGTCATGTTCTGACTATCTTGCTGCATGGCTGGAAACAATATCATTTCATGTCCTTTTAATGTTACTGACTCAAACCATCTTACCTTTTTTGTACTGTACGTAAAAATACAGATACAACAATCTAAAAGTACTCCATTACAAGTAAAAGTTCTGCATACTGTATCCTATTTAAAAATAATAAAATAAGACTTACTATTGTACAGTACTAGCAGGTTAAAGTTTGATATGTAAAAGTAGTTATTCTGCAGAAATATGTGCAAATGTAGAAGTAGTATTTTGCTGTTGTTGTTACTTATCACGGTGGAGCTAGTTTTAACTACTGTATACACAGTTAGGTTGTTCATTGGTTCCCAAACTAGGGGCTGGACCCCCTCCTTGAGGGTCATGATATACATCTGAGGGGTTGTAGGATGATTAATGGGGCAGGAAAGAAGAAAAAACACAAAGTGAAACCGTCTGAGTGGTTTAGAAAGGAAATCTCTCTTTGGCGCAACTGTGAATGACTCATCTCAAACTTGACTGCTGACGGTGACTTTGCGTTTTAACAGATAAAAGTGAGAGTGTACTGATCTTCTCATCTATAGCAGAAAGCGAATGAATGCCAAACTCTTCCTGTAAGTCCAAAAAATATAACGAAAGAGGGAAAAAATAGAAGAAAATGTCCATCGCAAAAAGTCGGAGCATCTAAAACATCTAAATTTCCAATCCTCACATGTGAGATGCTAGAACCAATGAAAGATCTTTGATTTATCAAAATCGTTGTTTAATAATTCATTTTTATTGACCAATTAATAGATTAATTGACTAATTGTTTCAGCCGTATGTGAAAGCCTTTTAACTGCTAGGCAACCATCATCTGTCCTCTGTGGTGGAGGAAGGAGAAAGAGGAAGGGGTGGCCCCTTCAGATAATTGGCCTCAGCTGATGGACAGAAGCAGCAGGCAGCCAAGCCAGCCCTCCCATTAGTGAACTCCCTGGATTCTGGCTCCTTAATCCGTTTTCAGCTTCACCTACTAATTCTGCACCGCCAGCAGTCCAGCCTGCACACATACACACACATCCTACACCCGCCCATGAGAACCAGAAGGAGACAGACAGACAGGGGAAGGAATGAGGAAGAAAGAAGAGGTAGAGAAAGTGGGGAGGGCAGTTGAAGGGAGGGGGATAAGAGATTGCAGAGGTGGAGGGGAGTAAAAGACAAATGGAGAGAGAGTGGAAAGGAATAGAGTCGAGTATAGATGAGTGGGACAGGCCAGGTGTGGGGGGCTTTTTTCTGTGTAGACCCTGAGATGGAAAAATAATAATTCTCCTCAACATAAATGTCTAGTGACCGACTGAGAGCGACAGAAAGGAAAAGAGAGTGGGGGTTTCATCAGTGAGTGAGAGAAGAAACCACAAGCAGGAGAGAGACTTTTTGGGCTTTTTCCAAGTAGCGTGATAGCGGCCCATATTTCTCCTTAGAGTGTGTGAATCGTAGTTTCACTCCCTGGCCATATGGTGGATGAGGTTGGACGACCAGTAGTTGCAATCTGATACTGCCAAATAAAGATAACAAGGTCATAGAAAGTCAATCTTGACTTAAGTCTGCTTCTGGAGTCTCTAGGGGGAGTGTGCAGGCCAGCGTTTAGCATGTGGGCTCGTTTGTTGTGGGATTCACTGCAGACACAGTGCTGATAGTAATCACAGTGTGAGCTTCAAGCCAAAAAGCAACCAGGAGCTTAACATTTGCAGAGACATTTGTATGGCATTTGTTATTTGATTAAATGCACCCCGTTTGTACATTTCCCATGTGGTGCGGTAACTACTGGACAATTGCTGACTGTTCTCATCTGTGTGAATAGAAACATATTGTTGTCTGTTTTGCTGATGAATGGCTGTTTCACGCTGTCTTCTTCCATTTAAAAGACAAGTTGTCAGTAGTCCATTTTTTTCTGTGAAAAGGAAAACATATTTTCTCTGGGATATGAGGGATCACAGTAATGGTTGTCATACTGATTCCACCATGTAGTAAAGTATCAGCTACAGGCAGAGAGAAAACACTGTTTTTAGCTTTTTTTTGCAATGCATTTTTAAAACAGTCAAATAGGATTTTAAATGGTTTATGTAACACAAGAAGTAGGAGAATTTCCTCAGCTCATAAAACTATGTTTACTTATTCAGCTAAAACATGTAAAATCACCAAACTGGGAGATACAATGTATAATCTATTAGAACTTTAAGCAAAGTGAGCTGGTTTTGTTTCGCATATCTAAATATGTTTAACAAGATCTTTTAACAAGACTAACAGTCTATGTTAGCGGTGCTGAGATGCTGTGCTAAATGCAAACATGCTGGTGTCACACAGGTATACTGTTTTTTGCCTTTATTTGATAGAACAGCCAAAGATGACAAGAAAACAGGGAGAAAAAGAAAGGGGACGACACAGCACAGGCTGGAGCCACACCTGGGTCACTAAAGCAAATGAGTTAGCCTTTTGTACATGAGGTACACGCTCTACTACTTAAGCTGCCAGGATGCCCCCACCCTCACACAGGTATTCCATCCCCATGTTATTATGCTAATAATCAGCGCAAATCAGTGATAAAAACGAAATTTTGCAAGTATTTAGTCAAGTATTTGAAAAAATTAAAAACAACATGGTGGTGTTAGAGGAAACAGGGGATCACCAAGGTCAGTAGGCATCATCCTCTGAGGACCTTGAATGTTTGTACAAGATTTGATGACAATCAATCCAAAAGTAATGTGATAATTCAGTTTTACAAACACCTGCACTGCAGAATTAATCCAGAGTCTTTAGGGTTCTTGTAAACACTATCATACCATATAATGTCGCTTGGGACATCCATTTTCAGTGTAAAGTGAAAGTGGTCCAATGTATCTCCATTTTGTTTCACTACTGAGGAGGAATGGGGGGTGTCCATTGGTTCAAGTAAAGCATGCTCTTGAAGTAAGGGTCACATATTTGTTAGCGGCCGTTCTTGATGACTGCGCGTTTAGAAATCCGCAGCCATTTTGTCAGCAACGAGATCTCCAATCAACAACCGACTGAACACGTCCAGCAAAACACAAATATGTACATCGACATACTTTTGAAAATATGTAGTGTACGTAGGGATGGGAATTGATAAGATTTTTACAATTCCTATTCCATTATCGATTCTGCTGAATGATTCGATTCTTTATCGATTCTCTTATCGATTCTCGTTTGGGAAAAAAAGGAGAACAAACAGTTTGATCAGCATCATCTAGAGGAGGTAGTGAACTGGAGCGAGTACTAGTACAGCTGCCAGCCTCTGAGCCAGCCAGACTCTCTCTCGTCATGGTCATCTTCTAAATGTAATGCAGAAGGCATTTGATTAATGTGAACTGTTATAGCATGTTTTACAAAGCAGCACATCGCGCTAACATGGTAGGCAGTGTGTTATTTACCATTTACCATCCGTACCTTCCGTAGTAACCGCAGAGGTGGTCATAGCCTGGCTGCTGCCGCTGCTGCTAGGTTGAGATTCATCTCCAGTCCGAAGCGTGTCAAAAACACGACATTCATTTAAAAATATTGCATGTTGTATGCGCAAATGTTTCTGCATGTTCGTCGTGTTCCCTCCCAGCGCTGTTATCCCCACTTTGCAATGATTGCAAGTCGCCCTGTTGCCATCTGTTTTGATAAAATGCAGCCAAACTTTGGAGCGTTTGAACCGAGTGGGTTACTACTCATTGCACTGCACGTGCGAAACTTGCGTAAGTTACGTGCCGTAATTTGTCCTGCTTGCTGGAATTGAGCGTGCGTATGCGCAACGTGATTCATGCTTTTTGGAATCGATAAGAGAATCGTTAGATAAACTGCCAAACGATTCCATGGAAGTGAAACACATGGAACCGGTTCTCAACAAGAACTGGTTTCTCGATTCCCATCCCTAAGTGTACGTCAGTATTTGATGTACATGTGCATTCCATAAAGGTAGGTTTTTTGGTACAGTCACTTTCTGTCAAGTCCAATCTTTAACTGGTGATTTACCTACATCTCCCAGAATTCCTTAATTTAATAAATCCAGCAAGAAGGTGTTTCAAAGAGAACAACAGTTAAGCTCAGGATTTTATTTATTTTGTATTTTTTATCCCTGGCTATAAAAGTACTGTGCACACACACTGTTGTTAAGGAGTTTTGATGAATTAAGAAGTCAGATAATTGGCTTCCTTTAAAATAAATAAAGTACGGTGAACCAGATCTTTCATACAGTAGGCTCCATTCTTCACTCAGCCACCCACGGCTCTCTTTAGTGTGTTTTAAGCACTGACACACACAAAAAAAACTTGGCCGTGAAGTCACTACAGTTCGACTCAGCATGGACACTAATCCCAAAATGACTGTCATGTGTCAGCTTTATCAGAATTACTGCGGTACTGAGACAGAGTCTTGGCGGTAATTACATCATTTTCTCAGGACACATATAATTATAGTAATTCATGCTGTTGTACTTTGGCTTGCAAAAGCATGCAGTTACTGGCCAAATGCTCTTTTAAATGTTTGATCTAATATTTTCTAATAAATCTACAGCTCTGTAAATCAAAGTGTATCTCTTTGCAGTGCAGAATAAATTATGGCAGTTAATACTATAATCATTAGGTTGACATTGAGTTGAATAATTAATTAATCATAAAGAGAGCTTTACTTTGGATGGATGTTGCACATGGATATATGCAGCTTAAGGTTTTATTGTTAAAGTACAAAATGTAATGAAATGCAGGAAGAGAATGGAAATAAAATAAGCAGCCACCGGGCTGTTTGAGATACTTGGCTGATGCTTGTATCCAGGAAGGTTTTGAGCAGAGTTGGTGTCTTGTTCAAGTACTTTTTGTCATAAAAAGTTCGAGTTACTGTGAGCTTCCTTATTCAACCTGCTCTTCACCTTTTAAATACTGTTTAGTCATGCTGTAGGAATTAAGTCCGTACACTAACTTTGTTTTTTATGTTAAAAATATGCCTTCTTTGAACTCTCACCGTGGCAGGTCCAGAACAAAAAACAATGTGAAAAGTACCACACCTCTTTCATACAAGACCAAAACCAACACTGTCTGTGGCTCATAGCTTCAAGAACATTTGTTCTTACTAAATATGTAAATGGGTCACCAATATATACATTATTTTTTTAATAAGACTCTACACATTTTTTTTTTTTTTAAACATTTGGACGATGATGATTTTAATTCTACTACTTACTCGAATTGGAATGAATGTTGGGGACTATTTTAAGCTGTGGATTAATACATGTTTAGAGCTCTGAATGCAACAGAAGAGGTAACTACGGTTATTAGTAAAATTCTATACAGCACAGAGAAATAAGATATATCAGGCTTAGAAACAATGTCTTTATTGAACGAATTGTTTTTTGATAATGCAAATTACACCAACATCATCTTCTTTCTTCCCCCCAAGTAACTAATTAGAGTGGACTGCACCACTAGTAGGGTAGCTCACAATAAACACACATGTAAACAGACAATTTGGCAACACAGGTAATTACAATTTATACAGTTTTGCTCACATCATGTATACAAGGAGTTACAGTGTCAAACATATGTAACCACCAGTTTCAGAAAAGCACCTTTAATCAAAAGCAGACATACATGTGTCCCCCCTCCTTACTTCAAACATGGTAGAACCAGGAAGTATAAATAGATATGAGATGGTTGGCAGAACCATTTTGCCTGAGGACCAGAAAGAGGATTAGTACCAAAGGTAAGACAGTTGAAAGTTTCTTAGCAGAACTTGGCTTACTATCAAACAGTAGGCCGCAAATATGCCCGTTTGTGGTACAGGCCGAACCTGATGGTTTCTTTCACGCTTTGATTTGCACTGTTTTCCTTTTGCTGCCAAGAACTGAAACCTCACATGTCACACAAACATTAAAAGACCCACAGCCTGAACTGTAACACCATGAAATGGAGGAGAATCTCCATTACCCCTCTTTTCTCATCTCATGTTTGTAGCAACAGTTGGTAAAGTAGTCACCGACTACTTATTTATGCTAAAATAACACTAATCAGCTATTGACATATCACAGGACAATGACCCAGTCAGTTTTTTGTAGATTAGTATGTTTTCTTTTCTTTTCTTTTTTTTTTTATTTTTTTTTTTTATGTGAGGTGTGCCATTGTAGCTAAATGCTCGCCTCAGCATGGTTGATACCTGCATGACCTGTGTTTACTATGTGATATCAAATGATAGTGATGCTGTAATATACTGTAAATGAGAAGGTTATGGAAAATTATCTTCACAGAGGTTTCACCCCCATATTAATGATTATAAGGGTGAGAGTGTTTTGCCCTGACATGCCATGTCGGTTTACACTGAAATAAGACCTGCTTTGTGAATTGGATGAATGCTTTAAAAAAAAAAAGTGTTTTTTTTTTTGTTTGTTTTTTTAATTTGCTGAAGTTGTAACCAGTAGTTACAAATTCATCTTCATAGGAATGCAACCTCTGTGAGAGTCAGAGTTTGAAATGATCATGCACATGTCGCTCAGTGAATGAAGACCAGTGAAGTTCATGAAAATGGACCTGGGAAGTTCTGTGGCTCCAGCTAAACAGGTAAAATGAATCTCTTTTGTAAGATCTTTTTACAGGCAAGGCGCCACTGGCACCAACATCGGCTACTCTGAAACACAACGGCTTTAGGTTTCAACAGTGTGTGAAATTATCACTTGTACTATAAAAATACACTGTGTATATATTAGCTCTTTACACTGACCACCCCGTTTATACCACTGCAGTCGGGCCAAATCACAGAAACACTTCTCTGTATAACACAACAGCTTCAACAAAGACTGAACATTATGTATTAGACTGCATTGGTTTTAGCTACATGTGCCCAGTCAACTGGCTACTGTATGTGTATGATGAACAGTGTGGTAAATAAAATGGCATCACGTAACTGCAATGCATCGCTTGTGAGGTTAGTAAGAAATAATTCATATGATGGCTTCTCTAATATATCATCAGTATTATGCGTCCTATACAGCAAAAACTGAACAAACTATGTGGACACCCGAACATTGCAGCCATATGTGATTGTTGAACGTCTCGTTCTAAAACCAGTCATTAATGTTCTGCTAGGATAGTTTCAGCTCCTCTGGGAAGTCTTTCCACAAGATTTTGAAACCTGGCATTATGTTCTGCCACACCAAAACTGGGAAAATAATTTCTTTATAGACCTGGCTTTGTGCAGGGGTATGTATTGTCATGTTGAAACAGGAAAGGCATAAAGATTTCCACAATTGGAATTAACTGGCTCAGTCCAAAATATGGAAAACAGCCCCTGACAAAAGCGAACAAATGTACGTAAAGAAGTGTCCACATACTTTTGGCCATGTAATGATGAAGTCGGGTTCTTGGAAGTTGTAAATGTTCAGCTGCAGTGTTCTTTTAAGTACTTCCCTGCTATAATTTTAATGCAGCTTGTCGTTTTTAGTATACGCGCCTCCCTCTCATACATACAGTATGTGACTTACACGGGGCTTTATATTTGAACATTTAAGGCAGAACTGGTCATTTGCCATAAGTTTATAACCCCTGACAGCCTGGCTGAACTGTGGTTAGCTTGCACCACAATGGCACACAGCATGAGACAGAAAGTCAAACAGTGCCTTAATGGTGTGTGCTTTGGAGACGCCTCCGTTCAGCGAAAAACTGAAAGAATGAGATACGATAACCCCAAAGTGTGTTTGAAACAAACAAAAGCAAAACATGCAACATCTTGAGTTACTGTTTGTGATGTTAGTTTCATGGCAACAGTAATCCAAAAGCAATCAAATGTGAGCAGCAATTCGGGATTCAGCCTGTTGCTTCACTTCACTCGTGTGAAGGTGTTTTGTGCTCTGCGAGATTTAAAAAAAAAAAAAAAAAAAAACTCCATGTAATTGTTAAAGAGATGGGGTTTGTCCTCCAGGAAAACATTGTGCAACTGTGACAGTAAGTTTAACAACACTTACAACACATTTATTTTTCACTGTCAGACATGTTTTTTTGGACTGAATGCGTTTTTTTTTTCTCCCCACTCCAAGCAGCCATTACTTTTGATTGATTTTCAAAATCAATCTGCAGAAATGTGAAACACATTTTAAAATTGGTCTATGAATAAGTCATCCATCACAGCGAGGATCTGCTTTCATGATTCATTGGACGGTCACTACATTACAACACAAAAAACTTTGCAGATAAGAGACAAAATCTTTTGCACGTTTTAGGTCTTTGTGCAAATTAAAGCAAACCGGTAGTTTCCTGGAGGACTGTAAACACATTCAAAATGCTGAAAAACCTATGCAGAAAAAGACCAGCTGTAATGTAAAGCACATACTGTACACCTGATTTATTTATTTATTTTTTCTTTTCAGCGGGCTGCTGTCTTGTTTTTGGGGTGCAGCAGCTGCTCTATACGCCCAGAGGAGATAAAGTCACTCTCATTAAGAGAGATGAAGGCTGGTGCTGCCATGTCCTAATAGACCCCTGCTGCTATTTTTTGATTACAGGGTCACTATTGTTATATTATAGAGTCTAGGCAGTGCTTCTGAATAAACTACAGGTTTGGATCTAAACAGGGGCCTCGGTGTGTTTATAGGATGCAGCAGCTGCAGTGCAGGTTTCAGGGATTTCAGATGAGCTGCTGTAGGGACCTGGTGGCAGCAGCAAAAAACTAACAGAAGCTGAGCAGCAATTGCATTCATAGCTGAGGGAAGGCCTCGGTTTAGCAGTGCTTGTTTTGTTAATTGGGGTACACCAGATGGGCGGGGTTGTAGAGACTATTCAGCTGTCAGTCACAGTAGTGTATACAGTGCAAGGTTCTGCTTTTTATTACATCATGGTGGTCTTTGCTGACAAACAGATGAAATATGTCATTGTCTGTAATTGCTGTGCCTGCTGTGCTCCCTCCTTTGTGCAGCCATTAAGTATATCTGCAAACACTATTTGACTCTGCTCTCTTGGTTTCTTTACTCCTTTTCCTTCATAGGCCGCGACAGGTTAACCTCAGGCATGGCTGTGTTCATTTCTTAGGGGGCCCATGGGGTAAAAAAAACATGTGGAGCTCCGTCTGACCACAACACCTAACGGCCTCATGTCAGCTTCATTATTTGACCAAACAAACAGAAACCAACTTGTGGGTCATGTGTGGAACGCCAGGATTTTGTGAGTCTTAATTTGACAAATCAAAACATATCAAGGAGTATATACTTTGTTAAAATTAAAATAATAAAAGTCTTGTTCTAATTTTGATAATTAGACACAAATATGCTCTTTACCATTAACGTGTATGTGTATATTTTGTATATTTGATATATATATTCCTTAACTCAAATGACCAAACTCTGTCGATAAAATAAGTTGCCAGCTTCGCCCTGCTGCTAATTAAGCCTCGCCTTAGAGGCCACAGGAGCACCATAAAATCTTAAAGGGGACTCGTGGAAAGTCAGTACTGTTGTGTACATATATTCACAATAAAAGTACACAATCTAACGTGATGTATTTCAAAGCAACGTTTGCTGGTTGACTTCTTCTTGTCTTAGAGTAATACACAGAGTCCATTCTGGCTGCCATCCTTCCTCTTGATGATATGATCTGCTGATCTTTTCCTTGTTTTTTTTTTTTTTTCAGTTTAATATTCAAAAAGCTGCAACAAAACAGGGGAATGCCTGTCATCTTTTTCTTGAATCACTTACAACAATGTGATTTAGCAAAATGTCTCTTATCTTGTTCTCATATTCACTCTGGATTTTTTTTTTTTTTCCACACTTTCGGTATCGGTGTAATCTTGTGTATGTTTCCTGTGCAGATCATATCTTTCTCTCACACATACTTATATTACCATCAGTTATTCAGTGTTCAATTAAGTCATTTTTATGTGAGACATAATCCTGACTTGCACTCTTGAACCCACAAACACGCGGTTACATGTCACACATTTTCTGATTCCTTTCCTTCACCGCATCTCTAATAATTCAGGGGAGGTGAGCTTCCTTGCTTAGAAACACTTGTTCAAATATTTACCGGCTATAAAGCCGCGTGTTGAACTTTGCCCTTTCAGGTTCAGGCGCGTTCACGCTCCTCGGGCTCTAACCGGAAACGAGCATTTATGGGTGGCATTTACGACCGCGTGCGCGGTTTGTTTTTGTTGCCAATCACCGCGCGAGCCTCGAGTGCGCTTTGTCCTCTGGACAAACATTTTCAAATCAAAGCGGAAAGTTGCCAATTACCAGTGCGCATGCCCGCCTTGAGTAAACGTTCTGCCCCTCCGTGCACGCGGGCGCGCCCAAGCAAAGAATTTGAAGGCGCGCGCGCGCAGCTGATGTTGTGACTTGTCGTGAATGGTGAAGGTCCACGACACGAGAGCCTCCGTGGAAATGTGACAGAGTTGGAGGAAGAAATGGAAAAAAAAAAGCAGTGCGTCTATAAATGTTATATGTACATAAATATGATCATAAAAATCAATCCATAAAAGCACCAAAACCAACCTGCACCTGTGTCACTGACTCAGCAGTTAAGATTAAATATTGTAGCAATATTATAGAGCCACTATAGGAGATAAATTTACTCACAAGGCACCCGGATGTCAAGAAACTGACTTGAGACATATGGTCAAATATTTTCGAGCTGCTATGAAAGATTAATTTTCTGAAAAGGCACCCTAAGTTTAACACAAACTCAGTGGAGTATCACAAGTCAGGATGAAATATTACAGGAAGATTATTGAGGATCTATACGAGGATAACTGCAAAAAACTCACGTCTGAGTGACACACACACTCTCACTCACACTCACACTCACTCTCTCTGGTAAAATATGATAGAGCCACTATTTTAGATTCAACACAGGAAAGTCAACAAACTGGCTTTTAAGTGTCAGACTCACTCCATATTAAAGTAAAACATTGTAGGGATTTTATAAAGCCATTATAGGAAATAAATACAGCAGAAAAACACTTGAGGGCCAAGATAAACTTACTTTGAGTGTCAGACACACTAAACGTTATGGTGAAACTTTATAGTTACTTCAGCCACCTTTTTAAGGTCAACATGAACTTGCCTTTTGAGTACAGACACACTACAAATTACTACAAATGAAGAAGCCTCTTGGACGAGAGGTGAAAAGTCTTCATGGATCTACAACTATATCCAGTTGCCCGGATTCAACTCTCCAAGACAGATGACCTGGACGACTGACAACCCTCAGACAAATACAAATGAAAATACAATATGTGACCTCCTCCATCATTTTGAGTCAAACATTTTGATATGATTTTACATAACAGATAACTCACAGTGATAGAGCAGGTCACATATTATTGGAATATTGTAGAGGGATTTAGAAAAACCAACCATAAGGTGGACATAAACCTACTTTTGAGTGTCTGACAAGCTTCAGGTTTTGGTAAAGATAAATATACTGTTATAAGTATACGTAGACACAATACATAAAGACGCCTTGAGGTCAACACAAACTCAATTTTGAGTGTCACAAAAACTTCAGGTTATGTTAAAATATTTTTATAGGAGATCTAACATAAAAATGCATTGGGTCAAGATGAAGTCACTCAAGCCTTGAGCAATAATAGATATAATAGAGGAATATGAGTGCTGAAAATAAAAATGACAAAGTAACTAAAGAAATCCAGAGCTCTATAAACTTTTTTTTTTTTTAAACAGTGAAGCACAACAAATATTGTCATTTCTGTTCATTATAAGTTAAAACTCACATAAGAGAGTTTGACTTTGTATAACAAACCCATGAAATAATTCTGCAGGTATTATGAGCTCTGTTTTATTTTTATTGGTCATTAGATGGTGGTTTATTAAAGAGTTGCCTCATAATCCTCCACTGAGTGCACTATCAGTGAAAGCACACAATCATTCCTGCCACATTCGTGCTGCGCACAAATATCAGTCTAACGGGGAGTAATATAGATATGGGGATTTCTGCAGGTGTCAGAGAACAAGATATGGTATTGACTGAATTCATTTTGTTTGCACTCGGACAAACGTGCACGAGATTATCCCCGAAGAAGGAGACAAATCCAGTTTGCGCATTTGACGCAAACGAGTCTGTTTTTTTTTTTTTGTGTGTGTGTTTTTTTAAAGAGTTTCACATTTCTGCAGCTCAAACTTCATGACTTCAGCTCGCAGATAAGCTCCTTTTTAAATCCTGTGATTAGTGTAAAAAAAAAAAAATGCAGCTTGGATATAATTATCTAAAGATGAGACACACCACAGTATAATACTCAGGTGGGTCCATAGAAAGGTGCGGGTGCCAAACCTCAGTCTGACTGACTCCAAATGTAATGATGTGTGTTATTATGGTGTAATAAGAGCAAAAATAAATATAATTAGAAATCTATTTAGACACGCTTATTATAAGATAAAACACACCAGAGGCGCATGTGGGGCTATTTTCTGCACTGTGCGGTGAAATATGGCGATTATCACTCACCAAGTAACACTATTAAGTAAGGCTTTAGACAATGATCCTATTATTTCCTAGAAATGTAGATATTATTATCTGGACGTTTGCAAGATGCGCAGCTATATAAACTCCGGATTTATTTCCTTCCGCAAAGAAAGTGTAATTTAATGTGCAATAAAGCAAAAAAAAAAAAAAAGCAATAATACTGGAATAAGCTTCAAAATTAACACAAGAAAAATAAAAATCTCACGGTCAAAGCTCAGATAACTACCGGCGATTCGCATTAATCCTCACAGATCTTCATATTCCTGAGATAATCCCTTTTAAACTGAGTGGATCAATAGGCTGTCCATACAGTGCCAAGTTATTTATTTTGCTCCTCTTTGGGGGGGAAAGTTGGACCACTGCGGGCTCGTCTCGTTAAACAAAGACTCCTCTAAAACATACTTGAAATAAACCTCTCTTTTCCTGGAGTTTATTCAAACAAACATGTTACCATAAACACATGAAGTGACTTTTTTTTTTTTTTTTGAATCACCTTTTGTATACAGTTTAGGCTAATGAACTTACTTCTGCAAAGTTTTACATTATGGTACAAAACACGTTGCACTCAAGTTAAACATGCGGGGTTTTCTATTTCAAACAAAATGGGAAAAAAAACAAACAAACATTTCAAAGTAAAAGTCACTGAACGGGAGGCGTCGTGGAGTCAAACGGGCCGGTGGTATCCTGCATAGACGGTAAATAGAAAGCACACAGAAGCAGTATAAAATATGTACAATATAGGCAAATTTCTTTTTTTTTTCTTATTGAGTCTGGATTCATGAATCTACTCGACACTCTTTTTTTTTTTTTTTCTTGCAAATCCTGGTTTTGGTCGAGACCCCTGTCCCCCCTCCCCCCCTCCCATCCCAGTCAGTCTTCAAACGCAAGCAAGCACAAAAAAAAAAAAAAAATCCCACCGTCTGTGTTTTTTTTTTTTTGTGTGTGTGTTGTTTTTATATATATGTTAAGCCTGTATATATTTACATTTATGTATGTACAATGCAGCAATGTAACACGTCTTCATCATTTAAAAAAAAAAAAATCCAAAAAGAAAAAAAACCCTGGACATTTGCTGTGCAAGTTCATTGGTAAACACACATAACCCGCATAATCCATTTTTTTCTCTTTTATTTTGAAAATGACTGCAACTAATCCAGTTTAGTTGTCTTTGATTTTTTTTTTTCCCCCATCCGCAGGTAGCCTCTATAAGCTCTGACACCGTGTCCGTTTATCACATATATATTTATTTATATTTGCAGATATTCATGCCCCTCTTTTTGGCCCGTCAGCTGTTGTATTGACACGCGTTCAGACTCGAGCCGGGGCTCTGCAGGCCGCTGTATCCAAAAGTTGGATGCTGTTTGGATTTGAGTCTCAGGGTGGCCAGGCTTGAGTTGCAAGTGTCCCGGTAAACGCTATACGGAGAGCCCGGAGGCCCGTACGGACACGCAGACGACGACATGGCTGAGTTGATGCCTGACGTGCCGATCCCGTTCAGGTTGCTGATGTTGTTGAGGCCCGGTGTGGGCATGCCCGGCACGGCGGAGTGGCCCATCCCGGACGCCATGGTCATGGAGGAGATGGAGTTAGGCGCCGAGAACATGGACTGTGAGGTGAGGGGGCTCATGGAGTTGAAGAAGGTGAAGTTCTTGGTCGACAGCGGCGCCGGGGTGAGGCCTTTGTTGGTCCAGTTGTTGTAGGTGTAAGCCGGGTACATGTCGTCGTAAGGCTGCATGAGGCCGCTGAACTGCGGCAGGTAGCTGTTCTTGCACAGGTCCATCTGCTGGTTCCGCTCCCGCTTCCTCCACTTAGCCCGGCGGTTTTTGAACCACACCTGGAGGAGACACACACGGTTTAAAACTGAGATATTCACGACGAATCACCTGAGGAATGAGCGAGGTATTAAAAGTATTAATTTTCTTTATAAACCTTTATTGTTCTTTTATTTTCTACCCACTCCCAACGCGCCTTAAAACTCCAAAAATACCCAAATATCAAAAATATGTAGAAGTATTCCAAAAACAGGCATTATATTATGTTGGAATAAAATCCAACTTTCCAGAAGAAGAATAACGCTGTGCCTTTTTTTTTTCTTTCTTAAATATCATAAATTCTGAGCTAGGACTGGTGCAATAATACTTGTGTGCTTTACTTTTATGGCAGGGGGTATCAGACCCTTTCTCAGGCCTCCGAAGTGCTGCTGCTGCCTTCAGGGTGTGTTGGTATTTAGGCCACAGAACACACTCAAATAAAATACAAAATACATCTGAAAACAAAACTGAATGAATGATGTTATAAAGTTACTCCAGCTAACTTGAATAGTGTAATTTCCCCTTTTCCTTCTTTTTTTTTTTTAAAGACACTCAGAAGCCCTACAGCGAAATCTAAAATTTGAAGCTGAGCTCTCACATTGATTGTCTGTTTTTTTTTTATTACAACATCTGTTTAATGTTCAGATGTCTTGAGATTTGTTTGCAGCAGTATGTAAACACAGCAAAAAAAAAAAAAAAAAAAAAAAGAGCCTAGACTGTATTTTCAATTATGATCATTTGAGAAAAAACACACAGAGACTTGTTTGCTTCATGGTCAAACATTTCAGTTGTAACGCCATAAATTTCTCACAAAGCTCACCCGGTGCCTTCTTTAAATGGAGAAAAACATTTCTATTAGAGCTCATCTTTTCTCCCAGTAAACACGTCAAACTGGACTTGTTCTTAACTTTCTTTTCCAGTTCAGTTCAGTTTTCCTGCATCGGAACCAAAGATTTCATGTAGAGGAGCAGCAGCTGCTGCAGCTCCACAGTCCAGTGCTGTCATCTAGGCTGTAAAACCGCCTTTAATAAGCGTTGGAAAACAAGCTCTTTAAGTATATAGACGATAACAGTGGAAGGTACAACAGTCGCTTGGATCTAAAACTGCTGCTTTTTGTGTGGAAAGCCTCATTTTTCTTTTTAAAAGCCACATTCATTTTGAGTTGTCTTTGGTTATTTGCGCAGGAAGTGTTAAATGAGCTCTGCAGAGGATAAAAACCTAATTAAAGGACCAACTTTTGTGCACATGGCCTCATATAAAAATTCTTGGAATGTATTTATTAATTTAATCGTCTGCGTGAGAAACGTCCCCTTGATTTTTTTTTCATATCGAAAACCTTGTTTTTAAAAGCCTGCAGATTAAATCATAACATGATAAAGGAAAAATGAAATGAGTAAATGTGTGAATTTAGTGAAAAAGTTCCTAAATGACTTGATTCGAATAAAACAATTATAGCATCCTAACATGTGTCTGGACTTACAGAGCTATGGATGTGTTGGAAGTTATTAGTCCATTCTGGCATTTCATTTTAATTGTTATTACTTCATGTCTAGCAATGAAATTCTGCGTTTCATGCGGGTAAGATTCACGCCCACGCGTGTGTACGTGTGGGTGAAGTCACTATGTGGGTCAGACTGCCCAAAATAAAAGCAACACGTTTACAACATGAATCAAACACGCGCGGGAGGGATGAGTGTGAATGAATCAGAAAAACGTGCCTCTGGAGATCTTCACGCCTTATCGAAAGCTGACAAAATCCCCGTTAGTCGGCACTCTGCGAGTCATTTTTAATTCATAGTAGAAACAGTTTACAAGTGGTTTCATCGGACGAGCCCCACGGATGGCTATTTATAGCCGTGCAGGGAACAGGGTGCTGCGGACAAATTGTCCACAAAGACATGAGCGATGTGACAGAGAGCTGCGGGGGAAACACGCACGCTGCATTTCACAGCAGCGTCTCGAGTCCAGTGAACTCTGCTTCCTGTACCGAGCAGAAAATATAAATATATAAATATATAAACGCCATGTGAACAAACATAAAGTTAGAGCTATAATTGGAAATATCTAAGTCCACAAATATAATTCATTCAATACATTATCTGTCTTGATTAAACACCCGTGACCTTTTTAAAAAGATCAAGTCCTGACACAGTCCAAGCATTTAATGAAACGCTCAAGTTATGAATCAAATATATCCACGCAGCGCCGCGTCACGCCACGCTCTTTCCATCGTTGTATTCCTCCAAAATAAAAGGCTACTCTTGTTTTGTCAAATTCACCCTCTCTTGCTCTAGAAATAAAGATCTAAAGTTGTTCTGAGACTTTTTACTGTACTCCCCCCCTGACACACTTTAAATAGCTCTATGCATTTTTGTCAAGCAATTTGAGACGGTGGATTTTTTTTTTTTGCAAGGACGAGCCGCCAGGCGCCAGTTGATGTAAATGAAAACCAACTGCAATTGTTATGTGTTTAACGCACATTTCTCACATCCACTTTTTTTTTTTTTTTTTAGCAGCCCGCATGGATACCTGTGTAAAAACAGCGACTAGTGATGGGTCTACTTTTTTGTCAGCCAGAGTAAATGTCACCTTCATTGTCTATTTAAAGCGGCTCTAGTATAATAAGAATCCAAATATTTGATAACTAATGTTTTATCAGTCAGATACTGTTCAAATATGATTTTTTTTTGTTTTACCCTTCAGGTTTCTAAATGTGAAACATCCTCCCTGAATAAATACAGGCATATGTTGTTCCTATTCATTGCACAGCTCCAGGTAAGTTTTGGCTCCATGAACGGTCTCCTCCACGGGGACAAATAAGTGTCCAGACTGGTGATGATGTCATCATAAGACAAATCCCTCATTGGCTCCATTAGTAGCGCGGATACACCCTTAAAAACCATGTCATTTCCAACACATCCAAATAGTTAAAGACAGCTTTCATTTCTGCTAAGATGAACAATTTGAACATGAAGATGTTTCTTAAAACGTGCAGTTTTTTTTTTTTTGTCCTTCTTGTCCAAAGTGTGTGACGTTTTATGCACATGTTTTAATAAAGGAAGACTTTCTGGATACAGCCTAGCCAACAGTCAGGGATGACTGCAACTTCTGTTGAAAATCTCCCAGTTTTTTTTTTGTCAACGGATTTTCATTTCAGCGTGTTTCTGAATTATATCACACTTATTTCTGATTGACTGAGCTGTTTTAAAGTCGCTGCAGTAACTTCCACGGAGTCTGTTAAAAGGCTGGATTTTCACTCTTCCATTGAGGGCAAAGTGTAGACCTCAATGCCACATTTAATATCACGATGGATGTTGTCGGCTTGTCCTGCTATGAAAAAAAAAATTTGCTGGACAGAGGCTGACTTTCTCTTTTTTTTTGCACGGCATATTAGAATATCTCGGTTTAGACAAATTAATGCTCAGCTTTGCATCAAAACTGTAAGTGAGAACGTGAAGCTGTGATATAATTTAACGTAATGATTATTGTGAGTGACTCTGATATTAAGCAAGTTTTAGGATTTTTCTAACAATTTAAAGATTATAATAATGAATACATTTTCTTACTGATTTCAAAATATTTCCCTTAATATGTCACTATTTATTTGCATCACATGCGTTTGAGTTATTTAATTTATTTAAGTAATTGCTTAAGAATTCTCCCACCCCAAAACTCAAATTTATGTCAAATCCTCCTTACGCATGCATTACGCACACTCTACGCACGGCCGGTGGTCTGCCTGCTGGCTTCTTACCCTGACTCTGGCCTCGGTTAAGTTGGTCCACACGGCGATTTCCTCCCTGGTGCTCATGTCCGGATACCGGTTCCTTTGGAAAGTGGCTTCCAGCTCCTGCAGCTGCTGGCTGGTGAAGTGAGTCCGCTGCCGCCGCTGCTTTTTCTTCTTGGGATCGTCCGCATTCCCGTCATCGCTCCTGTGCTCAGCGCTCCTCTCCTTTTCTGTTGATCATAAATCGGGGTGAAATTACTGCGTGCTACAGCTGCAAGATAATTTCCAAAAGCATGCAAATAAAGCGCGATGAAGACGTGACTATTTGCACAATAACGGCCAAACGTTTCAGAGTGAAGTTAAGTGCAAGAACCCCCCCCCTCCCCAAAAACTTTAAATCCTCTTGAGCAGAAAAAGCCTGTCAGCGTGAAATAAGCAAAAGCAAAGCTATAAATAAATGATATACAAAGCTGTCCATAAAAAATAAGCTGAGAAGAGAAGTGACAGATTCAAGCCAAATATTTACAAACATGTCTGAGACTTTTGTATCGATTCTTTCAAACACACTTAGATGTGCCTCGTTGATAATATGACTGTCTTTACGACGAAGCTCTTATCTCTTCACTGCAATATTGTATGCGTGTCCTAACAAGATTGCCTCATTAAATCTAAGGGTCAACACGTGCAAAGGTTACAAAAATATATATATTTTTTAAATTTATTTGCTACAAATAAAAAGTAACTTAAAGCCATGTTTTAATATGAGCCCCTTAAATAATTTAAAATTAAGAATGAGAAATAAATGTCCTGTATTTACCATTTTTTTTTTATCTCATGTGGACTGAGACAGAAGAAAGATGGAAAAAAAAAATGTGGCAAAGCTGAAGAACAAAAAGCTTCTCAGAATTGTTAATACAGACCTTCTGGCTTTCAGTTTAGATTGGAGGACGGGCCCAATATTTATAGTTTGTTGTAATGCATTTACTGACAGCAGGCCAGGCTGTTCTGCACATTTTTCCCTGACAGCCTTCAGGATCCTGCCAAATGTTTGGTTCAGCAAGCGTAATAAACAAAAAATGGGGTGTAACTGTAGCAAAAAATCTAGACAATTTTCCCTGTTCCTTTTGCGCTCCTGCGCGTTAAATCTGAGGAGCAGAGCTTACATCTACTGCACGAGTGTTTTGATGTATGTTATCCACGTGCATGTTGCACCGTGACACACGGAAATAACCCGCCATAGCAGTGGGAATAAGCAAACACTGTGATATACAATGAACTGTCTCCTTTTTTCTCGTAGCGTTAAACCCACCGGGATGCCTCTGTGACAGTCCACCGTAAACGTGTTTATGGAGACGTAAAACAAAACTGTTATTGCACTCAGAAGAAGGAATCGAGTTGCTTAAAGCACTCTGACTGTGTACCTGCCAACTCTGTGTCTGAAGACTCGCTGCTTGAGTTCTCTAAAGTTTCTCGACTGCTGTTTGAAGTTCTCGGTAAATGAAACGCGGGGGCCACGTCGCGGGGCGGCGGTGCTCTCACTGCCTCTGCGATTCTGTCCAAATTCATCCCACCTTTGAAGAGAAGGATGCGTACAGAAGAGGAAAACGGGGGGTGAATCCTTTGGGGGTGCACAAAGCTTTCCTCAACAGCTGAAAATCCACCCGCTGCTAGACACACACCACGACATGAGAGGATGAACCATTCAGGGAGAATTTCCAACAGAGTTTTGTTCCTCCACGTCAAAAAAAAAAAACAAGACAAAAAAAAAACAAGACTTTGAGAGGAAAAAATTAAAAAAAAAAAAAATCACACCAGCACCCTTTCCCTCCGCTACAGCAGTGACAGCCCAGTGCGCTCTCCTTCTCTCCGCAGCAGGGAAAAGCTCGAGAGGAAGCTCCGGTTCTCCAACACACATAAGAGACACACCCATTTTGTGCGTTTAACCTCCCCAAAATGAGTCAGTCCCACCCACTAAGCCAGCCCGCTGCAAGAAAATACCCACCCAAACAAGATATTCTGACGTCAAGCTAAAACAAGAAGTGGAAGAAAAAAAATGCTTTTAATTCATTTGGCGGTTGGTTTTGTCACATGCAGATGAGCAATCAAGTTCTGGTGGAGGGAAAACACACAAAAAAATGACTAACCTAAGCAGAAAGAGACTATTCATATCAGTGAATTTATACATTTCTAGTTTGTTACATGTTACATATGACTTGAAGCATTTTTTGCAGCGGTCGTTTTCTTTTTTGTTCAGACTTCGTGAGCGCGCAATGCGACTCTTTGCTCTTTTGGAGTAAAATGGGCCTTTCATTCGTGTAGGCATGTTTGAAATTTGTCCAGCGCAACGCAGCTGGGTGCGCTTCTACACACACTCTCCACACAATGTACATCTCGGATATGTACAGAGCTGAATAAACATTTGCCATCTAACACGGGTAACTGCCCGGTTACGGTTTCTTCAGTATGAATAGTACATGATATGAGGATTATTGTGTGTGTGTGAATGCCACTGTGCCGCTCTATCAGCTCATTGTTTCACCGCAAATAAACAATCAGGACTGTTAAAAGGCTGGCAGACCGGAGTTCTCCTTACTTAACGCATGCAGGACCAACAGCAGGCCGCTTTCTGCTACATAAATGAGTGAATAATAATCTGTTGACACTTGCACCAAACAGCCACCAGTTTATAATCAATTCAAACTATTCTAAGCTTCAGCAGCATACACTCAGTGGTCTGGATCTTAACCTTTCAGCTCAAATTCATCACTAATGATCCGCAAATATGATCTAATGAGATTGCACTTATTTTTGTTGGTGCTGACGCGCAAATGGCAGCCAGTGGACGCGGAAAGTTCAGGACAGTTGGAATCCAAATCCGGTCAAGTCATGCTGTGTAATTTAGATGCACTTTGGAATTTAAAAATCAAAATTTTAAATGTCAGAATTCCAGGGTGTTTTCTGGTCTGATTATAATCTGTCATCCCTGGCACACACACACTGACTCATTCATTGATTCACACAGCGCAGCTAAAGTGAACCGTGTGGAGAACTGCTGAGCTTCGTCCAGATCTTGACTTGCAGCCGAATAAAACCTAGAAATGAGATGATTTCTATAAACGTTGGTGTTTGCAGCGCCTGCTGCTCACAAAAACACTTTATTTTGAAGTTAGGGTGGAACTCAGTGAGGCCTTGTTGTAATACTTTGAGGTTTACGTAGACCTGTTGCATCTTGGGAAATCAGGGGTGTGATGCGTTTCTTTTTTTGACAAATGCGAGCAGTAATTTATTAATAGTAATACCAGTTTGATGTTACGCATTAGGATTTATTCGGACACACATTTGGCCTACAGTTTGCGCATAACGGACCTTTGTGTGTGCACCAAGCGCTCTTGTGTGATTGCGCATGACCTGCAAAATTTTCAGAGGGCAAGCTTTTGCCACTAGGGTCCGAAACGTGTTCCCATTAAAATGTTTTATCTTGAATTCATTTGAAGTCAAACTGTTCAAACACGACGACAAACTGAACATCATGAGCTCTGAAAAATCAGTTCTGTGTGATTAAAGTGCAAAGAACAGATATTTTAATTGTTCGCGCAATCACGCCTAGCCAGAAAACTAATTGCCAAACACAACTCAGGTCAACTTAAACATTTCTTTGATTGCAGACTGTTGGCTACTCTCCTGCAATATGAGACTAGCTGGCAGCAGACTCGCTGTGGCTCGGCCTGTGGCCTACATGTGTCAGGTAAATGCGCACTAGATCAGGCCTCTCAGTCTGAGACTCGGACTGTCACCGGCGCCAGTCTCGAGCATTTTCGGCCTTTGTATGACAGTGACTTCTGACATGAGATCCCCGTCCGACCGGAAAACTCCCCGAAGGCCCTTTCAAAAAAGACAATTGCGCAAACTCTCAACCATCACCTGACGTTTTTTTTCTATCTGTATTTGTTCAGCCTCTCTGCACACACTGTGCTCTAATGAGCGGAGTTAAAGGGCACGTGGAATCTGAATATCTATAAAACTAAATGATGCAATCCAGTGATTTAATAGCAGAATTATTATTATTATTAGACTATCACCCTCTTGTGTGCAGTCATAGAGCTGTAACAAGTTCGGCCTTCACATATATCCTACTGAAGTGCCCCTAGGCAGGAAAACCATCATCCGCTGCCTGCTTACTCACGTTCTCAGCTGCAGCCAAGTGCGTAAAATGCTTCTGGAGTGATATTTGGCGCAGAAAACAACACAATTTCACCTGGAGTAGGTGACCCCAGCTAAGGAGGGTTGTATGGAAGTGACCTCGGGAAACTTGTGGCCACCAGGTGGTTTTTACTATGCATGGACTGGAGCTCTAAAACTGTGCGAGTTAGTTGCGGGGGTTAGTGGGTACATTACGCATCCGTGAAGTGTAGACGGCTCTGAGTGGATCAATGATGGAGGTGGAGATTTTAAGTGTAGTAGTGCGGTTATATCCCAAAAGTAATTTTCCTAATATTAAGACTATCACAGCAGCACTGTAAATAAAAAGAACACACAATAAACCCAGTGACCCCTGAAATCCTCACTGGAATATTAGAGGATTTACAGCACATGAAGATGTTCCATGGAGGAGTTCCTGTGAATGCTACTTTCCTCTGTCCTCCAGCAGATATTACAGGCTGATAGATGGGGGTAATCTAAATACCCAGCCTCCTCCTGCCTGCCTGCATCCCGGCCTGCGTCCTGCTCCTCCTCTCTGGAGGGCACTTGCGTGTGATGGATGAGTTAAAAAGCCTTTCCATCCGGCAGGACAGGTTAAAGGCCAGTGGCAATGCAAACACTCATATTTTTCCTCCAAGAAGTGAAAATAAACTCAGCGAACTCCGTTAATCACACACCAAACACACATGAAAAGACAGTCTTGGTGGAGTTTTTTTTTCCTCCCATAACTGTAAAGTAACCAAACAAAGTCGAGCTAACCACGGGGCCAAAAAACAAAGCATATAGAAAATTAAAGCTGGCGAGCAGATTCAAAGGCAGGACAGCAGTGGAGATGTAACTGGACACGGTGCGTAACCGGAGAAGGACAGAGCTGATTATTTCCTTGGTGATGGTTTCCCTGTTTGGTCCAAGGCCTGTTTGACCTAGAGCTTGACAACCACTAAACAACCTGACAGAGAGGATGCAGGTGTAAATAAAACAACGTCTAATGGCCATCACAGGCAAACACTCAGAAGACGAATCTATATAAATGCCAGAAAATGTGGGATTTTGTTTTTGAATTTCATATGACTGACTAGTTGATTTAATGCAGCTCGGCACGCATACATGCATCATTCTGTGTGTTTACTCAGCACCGTGTCCGTTTACTGTGGTTTTAAAGTAAAAATAAAAAGACTGATAAGTTGAGTTGTGGTGGAATTAGTCCTAAAAATACATATTTGTCAAGCACAAATGAGTTTATTTAGTCATGAAAACACACTTCTTAAATCCAATAAGAACGCACTTGTTTCTATTAGCAGCATAGATTTGACTTGAATAAAGGTTACAGTCTGAATTTGGTACAATTTGGTACAAACACAACCAACCCCCAAAGGCAGCCAGGTTGTCTTTAAAATAATTATTTCCCAATTCTGTTTTTTTAGTTTAACAACTGACTTTTAATTCAAAGTTTTATTATTAGAAATGATTATTTCCTAGACGGTTTAAATGGATTGCACACAGCCAGTCTCCGCCTCACATGTCTGTCATTTAAATGTCTAAAAGAAACTTCCAAAGTTTTCAATTTTTCATTTTACGCTCTTTCTTTTGACTGTGATTAAATCCAGGTGAGCAGAAAACTCCCCTTTTTAAATCATGTTGAGAAAATATTCTATGTATTCTTCTGCTTTTGGAAACTTTCCCCCCCTCTCTCTTCTAATCAGCTTTTTGTTGCTTGCTGTCATTTTGACTCGATGTTTTTCCACTTTTTTGTTTTTCAAATTCAAAACGACTCACCAGGAAATGGTTATGATGAAATACCAGACACACAAAATAAAACTCTGTGGAAGTAAAACTGAAAGAGATTGTTGAAAATGTTGTTTCAGTCTGCTTTCATTTTATTTCCTCACGCTCCCATTTGCATCTCATTATCTGCTGTATCTGCATATCAGCATGTACATGCAATGCGCATTAATTACAGGAAACATATTGCATCTAATCGTAAAAGCAGATGGCTGTGAACACACACAGCCCGTGTGCTGCGAGATTTACCAATAACAAGTTCTGACTTTGCGCCAAACCGAGGGGTGCAGGAGGTCCGTGCTTAAGGCTGCAGCATCCTTTTAAATAATCAACTGTGTAAAAACGTCTCTCAAAGAAAACATAATAACTGAACCGAGTAGATAACAAGTCATACCTGGGTCTCCACAAGAAATCCCATTCTTCGACAGATTCAGTTCCATTCCAGTTGCCTGAAAAAACAAAGGAGAGCGTTGCATGAGAAGAAAATGTTCCTGCATATCAAAAAATACATTTATTGTACTCTGTACTTTGCCAATATGTGTTCCAATTATAATCTCTGATACACTCAATTAAATAAAGTTCATTAAAACAACCAATAATTCTGTAATACAACACTGCTACACCAACTGATTCATGTTGAATTCTTTTTGGGTCCTTCTTAAACACTTTATTTTTTTAGAAAAATTTAATTATTATTTGAATTAGAATTATTTCCTTTTATTTATATATATATATTTTTAAGGAAGATTTTCAGGAAATGCAGACAAATGAAACGATAACTTTACTAAGCAGCAAACTCAAACTTTTCACCAACCATCAAACATTTTAATATGAAAGTTTTCACGCATTTTTATGTTTAACCCATCATCAAAAACGTTACCTTTACACACTTACACACACACACACACACACACACACACACACACACACACACACACACACACACACATACACACAGAGCCCTTCTTATCTACAGGAATCCCTTTGCTGTCTGCTGATGTCCTCAGTAAATCTTCACTCAGCTCCCTTCTGTCTCTCCGTGTTCACACGCTTCAGTGGCCGACCCGCCTGCACTTTCTATTTATTAGGATCATTTAAGGCATCAGAGATTATTGTATCATTTCAGTAGGAATGCACTGGAAATATAACAGCAGGCTACATCTGGCTAACATGATACTCAGGTTGACTCACGCTGATATTTTCTACATTTTATGCTGCCGTTTAACTCCAGAAATCGTTGCTGTGCGTAAACGCTCCATCCACTTATCCTCCGGCCTCTCTGCATCCACTAAAGCAGCTCTGACCCCTAATCAGCCGACAACACGCGCACTGTGGAGACTGCGCTGGTCACCATTTCATTTCCTCCATCATTCTTAACTCTGACTCGTGTTCGATTCATATTTGTCAAATCTGAAGCGTAAAACGGCCAAAGAGCGGGATGCCAGCCAATCTACTGACTCCTGCAGGGGAAAATGTAGCGACCTCACAGGCGAGGTGTGTGTTTTACTCACCAGTTAGTTCCAAGAAGAGGCAGACGACAGAGAAAAAATGAATAAAGCCCTCAGAGTTTCCCCATGCAGGTGTTCAGTAAATCCACTTTATGCGTCGGCTGCGCGTAAACGCTGCGTCCGCGGTAATCAGCGCTTTGGTTGCGTCTCTGCGGCGCTGCCTTGGTTTTCTTCGCCATCCGCAGCACGCCTCGCTGTGACGTCACTCCACCGCAACACCCCCCCTCCGTCACCCCCCCACCACCCCAAAACACGCACTCCCCGCCGTCGCCACCATCTCCCACCTCCCCAGTTGTCATCCTCTGTATCTTCTCTGCACCTCAATTCTCCTCCATCACAATTTTTAATTACACAACTTTAGTATCTTCACCTGGCGTCACCCTCATCATCTTCATCCCTAAAATGTATCCTCATCCTCATTTCTCAACCCTAATATGTGAGTAGCCCAATAATATTAACAATAGTACTATTATCATCAATAATAAAGATAATGATAATAACAATGATAATAATAATAAAATCATTTGACATGTATTTATTTATTCAGGTTTATTTCCTCCGTGTACCACCCTGCTCTCTGTGACAGTGGCTCTGAAGAAAAACAGTTTCGTTGTGAAAAGTTGAGGCTTAAGAGTTTTTATGAGCTCATCATTTGCGTGCACTTCACTTTTCTGTAAACTCACAGGTCGTCTTGGACTTGAAAAACTTTAAAAAATAATACGTTTTGTTCTCAGTTTTGCTCTGCCGACTCCCCCACCTAGAAACGCACACGTCTAATATTTTAGTTTTCAACTCTTCTAAATGTTTAGAAAACGTCTTTATTACAACTGAGTCTGAATTGATCACGCGCCTTCCAGGTTCTGTTGTTCAATGTGTTACTTTGCCCGTCACACACGACAAATCACGTCACAATATTTGAATTATTGGCAGCAGAACATGACCACAAATAGTCTAATTTACATCAGACCGTTTTTTGTTTGGGTGCGGAACCTAATAATGTTTTGTCTTCTCGACAATGACTTGATTCATGCAGGATGTTTAAAGCTTGTGACAGCGGATAATTATTTAAACAATTAATTGTTCATATCCCAATATTTACATGCAGAGTTTGTTCTGCATGAATCAAAACATTAAAATTCATCCAACATTTAATTTCTTATGGGGCGTAAATGTTGGGGGCGGGGGGAATTAAAGTTTTTATTTCTTTTTAAATAAAACGAGCCTGAAATATTAAAATGAATATTTTCTGAACGGATCACTGGGGCCTTTGTGTGTCGTTCAGCTGCTTCAGCGGCAGAGAGAGGGAGAGAAACAAGACAAAACACAACGAAAACTATGGATACAAAGCACTTTTATTGCAAATAAAGTGATGATTCGGGTCAGGAGTTAAGCGTTACAGCACGGCTGTATCAAGACACAAAAGGCCTAAAAAGGCAGTAACATGGCAGGATGCAAGTAGCCGAGCCCGAGATTAAAGTAGATTTAGCCTGTAAGCCGTGGGCGGACTGGATCACTGATGAAGACTTTTCATAAATAAAAACATAGAAGTGAAAATAAATCAGCTGCAGTTAAATATTTCAAATTATTAAATTTGCATAACTGTAAAGCATTTTTTTTTTCATTCATGTTTTCTCAACATCCTTGTTGCAGAGTTACAGTGACACACACTCAGGCTGCGTTTCAAACGTCCAACAGCCAAAATGTGCGCAGCCCACGCACGGCACAGTCCCACCACTGAACCACCGCAGCGTCTGTGTGGCAAAGAATATTTCCAGCTCCACATAGTTGCTTTACAAGCTCCTTCTTTTGGCCTGAGACATGGGAGAAAGTGTGAAATGTGTCCCACCCTTACACTTTTCCTTTTTAACTCGGCCAAGAGCTGCGCACGAAGCAAAGCCCGGCTCTGAGAGAGGGATCCCGGAGGGATTAAAGGGGAGCTGCGGGCCTCCCTCCAGGACACGGACAGACCTCCTTCCCATAGTTGCTTCTAGGAGATACCGAAGGCTCTCTCTCATCTATCCTCACGTCAGCTCAAAATGGACGCGTCGGTGTTGTGGCTGCACATACAGGTGAGATGCAATGATGTAACAATCAGGGCTGCATCGGTGCAGAAAATGCAGTTTGGACTCTTTTTGGATTTTGCTCTAAGGAGCTTTTTTTTTTTTTTTTTTAAAGATGATTTAACATAAATCATACCAAATGATAACAACAGGCTCAAACTATTTGTAGCACCTAATATCTGCACCTCATGCATGTCCTCCTGTTTCATTGTCATATTAGTCCCCAATACTGACCCCAGCTCCACAGCATGCAACTGTATCCACAGTAATGATAGGTAACATCAGCCTGTCTACCTGTGAGGCCTGCATTGCTAAATAATGAGTCGTGCCCCCCCCCCCCTCTCTATAATTAGGCAGGCAGGTAGGAGAATGCTGTGATTACTCAACGAGTGACTCGAGGAGTTAAGTAGTGCCCTGAAGGTGAGGCCGTGGCCTCATCTCTCCTGTGCAAATAGGTGGAGGGATTATTTAGACCGTGTATGAAGGGGGGGGAGGGAGGTGTGGGGGGTGTTTCTGTGGCCAGGGCCTGTCTGATGGTCACTCCCGCAGCGTAAATAGTTATTCCGAAATAACAGAAAGGCTGATGCGCACTGCGGAAAGGTGGAAAACAAGCTCACACCCCGTCAGGAGAAGAGTTTGAGTTTGAGTGTGTGTGTGTGTGTGTGTGTGTGTGTGTTTGTGTTTCTGAATCAGGGTCAGCTGTTTTAATCTGGTCTTAATCACAGAAAAGAGGACTTGCTGTTCTTTCTGTTGCCCCCTCAACCAGCGGCGCCCAGCGACCCCCCCCCCACTCTTCTCTCTCTCTCCCTCCCTCCCTACATCTCTCTCTATATATCTCTCTCTTCTCTCTCTCTCTCTCTCTCTCTCTCTCTCTCTCTCTCTCTCTCTCCCTCTCTCTCTCTCTCTCTCCATCCAGGACAATCATAATAAAGCAGAGCTGGTGGCATTAGTATGTAAGGCCTGTTTCCGCTGAGCGAGGAGCAGAGAAGTGCTTTTGAACCGTATGTCGTCCAGACTCTGTAGAATCAATCAGGAGGGTTTTGCGAGCTTGACGCTGGGCAGCTCGACAGGATGGAAAGCCCTTTTGTAACGTCGCAGTCGTTTTTCTAACTCGGAGCAGAGCTCGGAGAGTCCGCCTGCATGTCAACAAGCCAAACACCCAACCAGCCGGCCTGCCCAGACGCACAGACAGATACACAACAGCCTGTTAGACAGACTGCCAGCAAGCCATGATATTTACTGCATAAAGTTTCCACTACTATGGATATTTATCTACTTCAAAACATGTGAGCAGGACGAGGATGAAGTCACCCTCTCATCACTGGGGCTATTATGAGGGATGGATGCTTCCAAGTTGTATTTTTTTTTAATTTTTTTTTTACTTTGAAGCAATCCCCATTGAAGTGCGTTGAAAACGCAGATGTCACAGTTTCCAATCGGCAGTGAAATTAGTGATGTTTTGATTGCGCAGGGCTCGGAGATTACCAACGTAAACAGGTCTGGTGCATAGATCATCATTTCAAGAGGAGGCATCATCCCTTTTTTCCACTTTATCCAAACTCGGCGGGCCTCTTTGGCTTAGTGCTGATGAGAAGCGGACGTCCAGCTTCCAGTTTTTCATCTGAGCATCAACCTTATGCTGGCGAGAGTGATATTTCCTTTTGGTAGTACATTTAAATGGCCGACCACCAAAACTGGCTGCTCTAGTCACCACAGTTTGGACTTAGCTTGTCTAAAAAGACATCTTTCCATCACATCCTTTGGCTTAAAAAAAAAAAAATATATTATTTAGTTTTTCTTTCATTTTAGATTTAACATCCCTGCAAAAAATGTTTCTATTGTCAAGGGATGCTGATGGAGGAGGCTAATCATTAAAATTATACTATTTTTTTTTATCCACCTCCATTCATTTCTTTAACACTTCTGAAAATTCTGTTTTAGACTCTGGTGGAGACACCAAAGTTCCCAAATATACCAGGATGATTTTGGGGGCATTGTGTATGCAATGATGTTCAAGATATCAAGAGTATTTCCAGTGTTTTTTTTCATAAAATTATAGTCATATTCAAGATGTAACATCCTAAAAATGAATAAAATCACATGTACTCTGTAATTTAGCCACATTTTAGTTGATAAACATGGAATCCAAGAACAAATATTAAAGTACTGTAATCAGAAAAAAAAACCCTTTTCAACAAAGACAAAATCAGAAAACTATCAGCTGACCTGCCTGATAGTATTAATCACAAGAATAATAATGTGTGTATTATTTTTTGAATTGAAAACCAGAGTTTAGAGCAAGCTATTGTGCGCGGTGGCGGCTCCAAATGGCAGCAACAGGTAACTGTATGAAAACTGTGTGAACCTCAATACCCAGAAATCCTTAAAATACTGCAGCGTGACGTCTTTAAACTGCACACATCTGCCTCACGTTCATCAACCCGGAGAGTCTTTATGAACCAAAGAGAAGAACAAAAGATGTAACATTGTGCAGATGAGCACGTTGAAGAATCAGTTTTTCCACTTCCTGTGATTTCCTTCAATTGATCGAATCTGAATCTGACATAATTTGGCAGATTAAGTGTTGGTAGGGAGTAAGATGAGTATGTTTTCATATAAAATCCTTATTAGCTGTAAATCCCTCCCAATGCTTTGCCTCCTCTATGATACAGCATGGAAATTCAGGCTCTTAAAAATCAAAATGTTTTGGAATCTCAGAAGTGTGCTGCTGCTGTCTTTGTTTTGTTTATCAAGCACAACAGCAGCAGAGACACAGCATACAAATAGGTCCTCCAGGATCCACTCCCAGGCCAGCAGGAGTTCATGTCCAGAGGCAAAGGTCTTAAACAATAAACCATCACTATGCTCTGCACAGTAAGATTTTAAGCCGTGGATATTTATTCCACAATGAGGTTTCCATATCTGTTTATCCCTTCAATCCACCTGCATCTATAAATGATAAAAACTAATCCAGAGGAGCAGGCCTGTTTTGTATTCAGAAACACCTTGAGCTACATGGAGCGTATGGTGCTATAATATCTGTGTTGTCCCAAATGGGATTAAAGTACTGATTTCACTCACTGAGGGAGTTTGTATTGGACATGATGTCTGGGCGTGAGTCTGGTTGGGGCTCCCGCAACCTCATTGATAATCACTTAAAAACAGATTTCCAATATCAGCTGCACAAAAATCAGTCTTTAAAAAAAAAAGTCTTTCCCTTTTTCCTTTTTTTTTTTGGTTCTTCAGTTTTGATAGATTGTTTTATTTACTGTCTCTCTCCAACATCTGGATTCTGGCCTCTGGAGCGGCACACAGCACTGAACAAGCTTGGCTGTGGCTCGGTGAGCTCTGAGATTTATGGTGGAGGCTTATAGCACTCTGCTGTGTTTGGGATAGCGCTGCCCTGCGCCGTCCCACTAAGATCACTATACTCTCTCCTCCCCTGCATCCCCGCTTTCAATCCAGCCTCTGGCTCATCGAGGAAAACTGTCCGCCCCCTTATTCCCCTCTCAGGCTGCTTCTGTCACCAGCGAAGGACAATAAAAACCACAAGGTCATGTGGCTGCTCTGATTACAAGAGAATGTGGGTTTGTAGCAAAGGGGATCAACTAGGCTGCAAAGTTCTTCACAATGGGGTGATTTAAGTGATCTTTTAAGCAGTACAAACTGTGAAATATTTTTATAACTATTGATGATCTCTTGGCAGATTAAATCCATTTTGTCCAAATCCACCTATCCAAAATGACAAAAGAGAAACCTTCTTTCTTGAACCTTAAAGAAATATTTTGACATTGTGGCAAACACACACATTTGATTTCTGGTGTAAAGTTAGATGAGAAAATCAACACTACACCCATGTTTGTTTGTTAAATATAAGGCTAGAGCTAGCAGCTGGTTGGCTTAGCTTTGCGTAGAGGCAGGAAACAAGGGGCTAGCCTGGCTATGTACACATTTCAACATGGTACATTTTGCTTGTTTAACCTGTACAAAACCCAACGTGTAGAAATGATAATTATCTGTTTTGCAGGCAGTTATGTGCTGGAACGTTGCACATCACTTGCTAAACTATCAGTGGAAAATCCAAGAAGTTACTCCTCAGAGCCAAGAAACAGTCTGGCACCATAACCCCTCATAAAATGACGAATTGTTGGTTTAACATGGTTTAAACAAGACCGAATGTGTTAATTAGTGCAGTGGATTCTAGATAGAGCCAAGCTAGTTTGTAGTCTTTGTGTCTAAGTTAACTGGCTAATGCCTTTCGACTTATATTTAGCAAACTTTTATTCGATGAGGCGGATAATACAACTCATCCATCCATCCATTATCTGTAACCGCTTAGCCTCATTGTCACACAGACAACTCTTATAATATAAAAGTCTAAAGGCATTAGCCAGTTAGCTTAGCACAAAGACTACAAACTGCTAGCCTGTTCTCTCTAGCCAGAGAGAACATTACTACAAATGTCAAACTTTTGCATTGAGCAAGAAGTTTTAATTGCTCAAATCTAACGAAACCTTAACCATGGAGGTGAAAGATCAGACCAGATGCTAATATCAATTATCGATCATTTTTAATGGTCATTTATAGCAGTTTTGATGTTGTCAAACTATGAAAACATATGTTTATAACACAAAACATATGTTTTCATACTAGTGTGTGCATACTGACTCTGGATCATGAACTAAGTGTTTGATGAGACATTTTATTTTACAAAAACAAAAAGCTCTCACTTGCTTAATCTCATTTCACTAAAACTGAAATATGTTTGTACTGGGGCTGGAGGTCATTATGACATTTTGAACATCACTGCTAGTCACGTCTCTCTGGCAACTGTGTCAACTGTTACTCTTCCTCATTTTTGGGCAAAGGGAAAGGAACACGTCCAATTTTCCATCATTTGAGGTGCATTAAGCTACTTCCCCTTCTCTCTTTGTCTGTCGGCTCAACTTCACCGGGGCTGCCCAGGGTGTCTGTAAAAATCCTTTTGGCCTTTTGTATAAAGCGTTCCCATAATTAGAGATCAGTTTAAATGTAATGAAATTGTACTTGAGAAATGATGTCTTGATAAGTTGTTTTTGGCACAAAGACCTAAAGAGCCTAAAGCTTATTCAGCACATAGCTTGATAATTGCATATTTTTTGGTGCATAGCCATCACTGTTAGATACTCATCATCATGTTAGAAGTGTGTATGACAACAAAATGTTTAGGGCATGTGGATGCTTGTGGGTATCTTGCTCTAACTGGGTATGTGAAGGTAGCAAAACCTTGGGCATGGGAACTGCCAAAGGTTACTCAGAGGAAGGCTCTGCACTGGGCCTGATACATGTGTATATAAACCTACTGACAGCAGGCTGGAAAAACAACCTGGCAAATGGAGAGAATGGAAAGTAGAGTGAAGAGTAAACGAGGAAGAGAGAGAGAGAGAGTGTGTCCAATCCGACCCGCCCTGGTTTCGACCTATAGCTCTCTTTGTGTTCCCCTGACACAAAGATTTATTAAGCAAACATTACCGTTCCCAAAAATACATATTGAAACAATTTTTGGACAAACACGAGAGACAAAGTGAGCGTCCTGCGCTGTCATGGGAGTTTGGAACTCAGGGCGAGGCGGCGAGGTAGCAAGGAGAGCAGCAAGTGCATTAGTAGTCTCGCTTCAGGAGCCCTGAAAAGGTAAGCAGGCCGGGGCGGCAATGTGGGCCGTCACACAAGAGCGAAGGACTGTCAAAAGAGAAACAAAAAGGAGGGAGAAATGATTAAGAAGCTGCCATGGCCTCCTTGCCTGTCAGTGTACCTGCCTGCTCAGTGGAACCAGGCCGAGCAAAGGCTTGAGCTTGGAGAGTGTAAACAGTTATAAACACACTCCCATGTAGATGTGCACGGACTCACTCACACACAGCTGTATGTCCTCAATGCACATGCACTCACACACGTGTGTATCACTGCAGTTTTCAGGTCATCCTCTGACTTGGCTAAATGCTGACTGCTGAAGTTGATTTATACTTTTCAACTGAATTATTGTGGTAGCTGTAGCTCCACAGGTGAATGACTGTGATCCACCAAAAATAGGTTATTCAAGCTGAACAAACATTGCAGAGATCGTGATTAGTCTGCTTCTACTACTTCAAATGACCAATTATGCTTCCTCTAACAGACAGACCAGAACGTGACCGAGTGAAGTTCTATCACATGTTGAAAATAGGAAGTATTGAAGCTACTTGCAACTGACTAAGCTAGGTCAGCAATGACAAACCAAGATCTGTGTAAAATGTTATAAGCTTGGAGGATAGAGTCCACCATTTCTGCCTCCACAGTGAGGGCCCCTGAGAAGTCAGCAGTCCATCCATCTTTTTTCTGCTGCTAGAGTCTAGTTGCAGCAATAGGAGGGTAACCAAGGTAACCCAGGTGTTCTTATAGCCTCGTCCTCCGACTGCTCCAAAGGGGAACTCGAGGTGTTCCCAGGCCAGATGGGATATATAATCTCCCCAACATGTTCTTGGTTTTCCTGGGGTATTCTCCAAGTGGCAAAATAATTTGCTTTTGTTTGACGTCACACATTTATCAATCAAAGTTCACACAAAATTTGACACAAAACTGTATTCGAATAATCTGATTGAAACTGGTGAACAGACTTTAGAAGAAATTAGAAGATTGATTCCACTTCAATACCACTTCTGCCAGGAGATGGTTACTTCATGAGGTCATATCACAACATATTTCCCAAAATACTGAACTATTCTTAGGATTGTTGCTATTTCGATTTTTTAAAATGTTTCCTTGTTAGAAGCCTTGTTAAGAAGTGTTTACTGCATTGCTATTTGAATGCTGAAAATGGAAAACTTGAAACATTGTCAGGTTAAACTGGACTTTTATGGACACACATGTAGATCTCACATCCAATAATGAATACATATGGTGCATTGAGTTACACCCCAGCTTTTAGAGAGCTGACAACACACCCTGAACTGACCACAGTGTCAGTTTTATAAAGCCACGTGGATTTCATTTCTTTCTGAGAGGTCAATACATCAAAACAACATCTATTGAGGTGACATGTTTTTGGCAAGGTTCAAGATTTCTTGCATCAAGTAAACTTTATTTATTGATCAAGGAAACCACCAAAGTTGAACGAGCCTCCTGTACATATTTGCTCAGGAACCTTAGCCTTGTTTGTCCATCAACAAAAGGTCAACCACATATTTTATTTCTCACAATGCACCAAACTTATTTTTTTAATGTGGGAAGTTCTTGGATCTGAGAAAGTTGTGGACTGAATGTAGTCAAGCACATATTTACATGTGCACACACACACAAGCTCAGACTCACATCCTCCCTTTAAAAAAAAAGTGATCTATGTGTTTTTCAAAAAGGACACGTAGGTGAAACTCAACATGCCTCTTCTCTTGTCTCTCTTTCTCAGAATGAAAGGTATTCAGGAGGGAGAGGACAACGTCGCCCCACCGGACAATTTACTGCCCTTCTCTGGGAATTCCACATGATCCAGGTATGGGAATGGAGAATGGGAAAAGCTGGAGCAGTGAACTCATCCTGGCAGTTTTATCTTGATTGTCAGATAAAATGGTATCTGCTGCTCTAAATCTGTATGAGACTCTTTAGCAAGAAGCACTTTAGCTCCTTCTCACGTTCTGGCTTCTGATAAAATAAAAAAAATCGCACAAACACTGTGTCATTAGCAAGGCCAATAAAAGTGCAAAAGGTCTGGAGCCTCTTCTGAAGACTTTTCTTTAAAGCAACAACATACTTGTGGAGAAATACCCCTTCTTTCAAGTTCATCAATCAAAATCTCTTAAATACTTAGCCTCTGCTCTGTGAAAGTGATATCAGTTGGGTGACTCGCTTTGTGAAGTGTTTCGAATGCGAGCACTGCATCCTTATGTAAGAGTACGGATAAAACTATGCATGAAGATTTAGGACTAACCTGATAACAACTATGATTTACAAAATAGACTACAAAAAATGTCTGATCTATGACTCTGTTTCCGCCAGATGCTTATTTTTGTGCAGAGTAAAAAGACATCAGCTAATAACATTTTCTCTTGCTCTCCACTCAAACCAAACACCAAAAATGGATGATCAACATCTTTCCACTCACTGGATGTTGTTTTAAATTGTGTAATCAGTTTTGAAGCACCATAAAACATCAGAAATATGACTGTTTTGGCACTGAGTACATATTTTTCAGTGCACATGAGTCTTGGCTAAGATAAGTTAATGTTTATGAGAAGCTTCTATAAATTTTAGCCCTTAATGCCAAAGGGAGCAACTTATTTCCTTCCTCTCTCTACTTTCTCCTCTTCATTCTTTCCCATGCTGTGTACTAAGCCAGACACGCAGACACAGGTATGGATTAGCGCAGGTATACACACACACACACACACACACACACACACACACACACACACACACACACACACACACACACACACACACTAATGCAAACTCATACACACACTAATGCAAACACATACACACAGTAGCCTGACCGAGCAGGCCAGGTTAAAGAGGAGTTAGGGAGGAGCAGGAGGAGGAGGATGAAGTGAGGTACTCTGGTTATCCTCAGTCAGGAAACAATGTTTTCCCACAGCAGCTCACGCAAACAGCTTCACGTGGCTTCTTGTGTAACACACCGTTCCAACTCTTCTGTCTGTCCTGCTTCGACTTGGCTAGTTTTTTATTTTTTTTTATAAAAAGTGACCTCTTGCAGGTGATCATCTTAAAACACGATAACTGTCCAAATACGGTCTTGCCGAAAATCTATTACAGCAATAATTTATGCTGTTTTCTCCCGTTCCTGTCTTCACATACTGCAGCCTATGGAATCCTCTCAGAAAAGCCATGAAAAGACACATGTACATTCAAAGCTGAGAAAATGATTGAATTACTGAAATTATTTAAATTTCTTACAGTGCAAAACAGAATCAACTTTATTATTCTGCTTTAAAGTCTTTAAAAAAAATGGAATGGTTTGGCTCCCTTGTACATTTCTGACCTACTCGTTGACTACAATTTAACCAGACCTCTCAGGTAATCAGGTGTTTCCTAACACTTCATCGAGAGGATGATGATGATTGTTTTCCTTTGCCTTTCAAAAACTTTGCTGCCATGGTTACAATAATAAACACTTCATTCAGGTTATAGAAATGTGCCATATACTTTAAGGTGAGACTAACTAACATTTGCTGAACACCAGCCACTGTGGCCCAGAGCCACCATGACTTTAACTGTCCTCCCAAAAACAAGATCATGTCCTTTCAGCAAATAATGTGTGTTTACATTTTCAAAGCCCTCTAGTGGCCATGGTGACAGGAAGGAGGAGAAGGTTGGGGATGAGGAATCAAAAAAACTTTAGACTTCAGCACAGGAGACCAGTGTTGTCCTTCACAAATGTGCAGGTTACCCATCAAGCCATGTGCACTAATGCACCCACACTTATCATCATGGATTTTGGCTTTTGAACTGTGCGCTGATAATAACGCTAATAACAAGCTTCTCTTTAGCCCGGACGACGTGACAGAATTTCAAATTTAACTCGTTGACGGAGTGCCGTCTGAGGGCCTGAAGATCACAGCCATCCAAATGTCGTTTTTCAGCCTTGTCTCTTGCATACAGAGATTCCTTCTGAATCTCTCAATCTTTTAATGATATTATGTACTGTAGACAATATAATTTGCAGATTCCTTGCAATTTTACCTTGAGAAACTGTCAGCACGGTCTTTCTCTGTCTTTTGAAACATGTTGCTGGTATCAAATTCAAAATAGGCGTATAATTTAACAAAAACAATCAAATTGTCACTTTCAACATTTGATAAGTTGTTTTTGTACTGCTTTCAATTAAATGTGGGGGTTTATGGGCACATCATCACATTTTGCTTCAGTTTACATTTAACACAGCATGGCAACTTTTTTGGAAAAAAGGATTATAAGAAAGCCCACATTGGTAAAGTTTTCCCTCATGTCTTTCTGCCAGAAAGCCTTACTACTTGGTTAGATTTAGTCACCAAAGCTACCTGGCTAGTTTTAGTAAAAAAAAAGAAAAGTAGGAAGACTTTCAGCCAGAAAGCCCTGAAGGCAATTTCTGCCATGTACCCAAAAAGAAAAGCACAAAAAGAGTCCTAAAGTCTGCAAATGGACTCAGTAATGGCAGTTATATTATCTAAAGTTTGGCAACATTAGATAGCATTAGTCACCAAGAGCTACTGGTCACACCAGACTAAGTAAAGTTGTAGCAGTAAAACTCCTGAGTGTATTCAACTGAACATGGGTGCGTTTTATTGCTTACTAATTAGGCTTTTAATTTGTAAGAGGAAGAATGTTTTATTCAATAAGTTTAAATACTGGCCCTACCTTGCCCAAATAATAAGGTCTTTTAATAAGTGCTGTTAATACTCTTGAGTAAATTGAGTAAATAATATTACTGTTGGGAAAAAGGTGAATTAACCTTTATTCTGCCCTTTATCCATGATTATATCATCTTTTCGTCAGAGTCTTTTTTTTTCATTGTACTCCTCATTTGTGTTTCTGTTCCTTTGTTTCCCTCCCCCCTCATCTGTCCCTGTGGTCATGATCTTCTTCCATCTAACATCTGCTGTGCAGAATGAACAAACTAGTTCCCAATGTTTAGTTGGAGAGAAGCACTCGAAATACACTCCAATGATAAAGCAGGTGTGGGTGGCTTTTGTTAAACTCTTGTCTTACGCTGCAAGACTTTATTCCCAAATGTTTTGAATTGTTTGGAAAGGCTGAAGTTGGCAGAGATTTGCTGCTTCACTGTGTGTGTGTGTGCATCTATGTGCACTTAAGATAGCTGAATGTGAGGAAAAATTATACACAAATCAAACAAAATGTCAATGGCCTAATCCTCCAATACTTTAGGACTGACCAATATTTGTTAATTATCATGATACATTTCAATTTCCATGCCAAAAAGGACAAACATTCAGTGTTTCCCAAGAGTTTTGAAATGCATTGTAATAAAAATAGTGACAATTTGACCGACATGGAAATGTGATGATGCTATTTTTAGACTGAAGCTGTTGGCAAGAAAATCCCACATATTCAGCATTGCAGTGGAAATGTTATTTTTGGGTATAAAAAGCTCTGAAACAGCATTTAAACACTGTACTCTGTGGCCTGGAGGTGCATTATGGTGCATTAGAGTCTTAAATATAACAAATACACCCTGATTTTAAAAGGGCCATTAAGTCATCTATGACATTTATTACCAACCACGACTGAACCTAAGTCTGACGTCATGCACAAATGCTAGCCTAGACAGATCATCACATCTTTTGTGTTTTGTCAGTCTAACATTTCCTGTTTTATATAATGCAGCCTGCCGGTGTTGTGAGGGGCACAGTGAACATGATACTAGAACCAATGCATGATTAATCTCCTGAGAGCCATCATTCAAATAAAAAGGCAGATGACACATGAGAACCAATGTAACAAATACGGTTTAACAGATTAAAAAACAGTTTGTGATGGAGCTGAAGTTTCATTTATTAATTTACAGGTGAATATTTTGGCAGATTCAGGTCTATAACTGGGTTCTTATAGTCTACAATCTACAATTTATGCCGTTCAGTCAAATTTTATGAGAACTGCTAATTATATGCTGTCAATTACTCAAATGTAAAATAGTGCTTTACACTGCAGTTACAGTCACTAATAGTTGTGGAAGAAATACTCAGATCACACAGTGCTATTAATGTTAAAAATCCTTCATTCAAAATTCTACTTAATTGGAAGTACAAACATACTATCGAAAAAATATTTAAAGCATGAAAAGTAACTAGGTAAGTAATGTATCCGTGTGTAAGCAGCAGTTTAATGTTGTAGCTGGTTGAGGTTGAACTAACATTCTTTTTATGCAGTTCGCTAGTTTAGTCCAGTGGTTTCTTTGCTCTTTTGTGAAATATTGGATAATCTGACCTCTTTGAACCTCAAAGTCTTATTTATTTATTTTATAACATACCTGAGAAGTTTGATGAAACTACAAACAACCCATAAATATTTGAAATGTGTTCAAACTGCTTTTTTGTAAGTTTTCAAAGGTGGTTTAATCAAACAATACATTTTATAAGCTTATAGTGTGTTTTTATGTTAAATTATAATCTGTAAAGTAATTTACAAGTGTAAAAGAAGAGTAAAGTAAAGTGTGCAAAGCACCACTTTTACCTCAATAATATCACATACTCAGTGTGTGGGATTATTTTTAAAAGTTGCACATTCATAAATAAGCTACTGATGTCCAACATGGCCGCCACACAGCATGTTATATCACCTGTCATGCTCCTGGGAGCACAAATTGTGTTCAGATTTATGACAAACTTAAAGGTTGGGTGGACGAGGGTAAAGGTAGGAGCGTTGGTGAAGAAAAGCCGCAGACTGGAGCCGGTGGCGGTGGGAGCGAGGTGGGAGGAGGGTGTGTCGGGTGAGGCTGAGAAGGGTGAGAGCCTTTCTCAGGTAGGTCTGCCCAAACATGACGGTTTGTTTACCTGTCAGGTTGTTGCTTTTGTCTGGGCCTCCCACGAGAGACAAAAGAGATGGAGCTTTAGCTCTTCTCCAAGCAGGACCACCAGTGTAGTGTGTGTGTGTGTGTGTGTGTGTGTGTGTGTCTGTGTGTGTGTCTGTGTCTGTGTGTGTGTCTGTTGCAAAGGAGTTTATCTTCACATGTGCGCGTTGAAACATTCTCACGCGTTCCTGTGTGCATGTAGTTGTGCACATGCATGTTATGCGAGTGTCTTCGTGTGTGTGTGTGTGTGTGTGTGTGTGTGTGTGTGTGTGTGTTTGCACATGCATGTATGACCCTGAGTTCCTGTTGTGTTTGTTTCTGGGAGGGTTTGTGTACAAATGCAAACATGTGTGACTAATTCGTTTTCAGGAGCAGCAGAGAATGTATGCAGTAGACTGCTATGGAATTGGGTTAGAGGTGTGTGTGTGTGTGTATGTATGTATAAGGGCGTGTGTGTTTCTTTGTGTCTGTCTATATATTTTAGGGTATGTGTATGTATTGTAATTTGAGCACTGTCATTCAAATGAGGACATTTACCGTGGAGTCTGCCCTTTGACTTACTGTAGCTGACGGTATACAGTGTCCTGCAAACATAATGGAAAAAAACTAAACAGAAAATCTCTCTCACACACACGCACACACACGCACACACACGCACACACACGCACACACACACACACACACACACACACACACACACACACACACACACACACACACACACACACACAGGTTGCTGTTTCTACCCACATTTTGTGACCAAAGTCATGTAAGAGATGACGCCATACTTGAGTAGAGACCTCTATACATGTCCACCTGACCTGATACCCATCATGATGTGATAATTAACAAATCCATCTCAATGACAATTAGGGCTACAAGATGTGTTTGAAAGCTCTGGAATCAACAAGTAACCATCAAGCTCCGCTTGTAAACACATTGAAATGCATGTTCACACAGTAAAAAGAATTAGGGGTAGGTATTAATTATTAAATTAAGTAATGTTTTTGATCTAACACAGTTAACACGAGATATAATAAACAGGAATTAAACCTAAAGTGTAATGGATATATTGAAATAATTTGATATAGGTTGCTCCATAAATACTACAGTATAACACATAATAAGAGGACAAGAGGACTTCAAGAATGTTCTCATTAATGTTTAACTTTGATCTTATTTATTAAAATGTAAAACTATTCCCTATGACTTTGTCTGCTTGTATAGTATAATTACAGTTTTTTAAAACAATGCACACTTTAAATGATATCTTCCAAAATTTTGCATTTAATTTGTAACTGTAACTGTTATTTATTGTACTTTAATTATTTTTAGCAGAGAATTATAACTATGTTTTGACAATAAAGCTAAAATGAATTAAACAAGTAAAATGTAATTATATCACATAAAATTGAATTAAATGTAACTTTAATTCATTAATACATTTTTTATTTGCATTTTTAAATTTAGTTTAAATGAGCAGGGATTGACAAATTATGTAATTAAAGCTTTCAACAACGTTGATCAGTGTCTTTTAATTTAGTCTTTTTCATGTGGATTCTCGGCCAGGGAGCCATTTTTTTCCTCCAGGTGTTTATTGTCATTGTGGCAACAGAGGCTCCGACACAACGCCGAGTTCATCTCAGGACAGTAAGTCTCCTTTTAAACCCAGACTAATGAAAATCTTGTCCGTAAGGCAGGGTGACCCCACCTGTCCAATAACAGGAAAAATTCTGGGATGCGGTGCTGCCTTTCAAATAAAGAATTAACTCACAAGACAATGAGAACAGTAAATTAAATGCGCATCGTAATCTGTCACCAGGTTTTACAGACTGTTTTACGAAGTGTTAGTGGGAGTCTAACACATGTTGTTCTGCCAAACAAAATAATAACAACTGAACGTAAAGACCAGTTTTTATTGAATTTCTTTTCTGTCTTTCATTGCACACAGATTCAAATAATCCATGTTAATGTTAAGCAGCACATGCTCTTTCTCCACAGCCACCTCTGCTCAAACATTGCAAATTTGTTTTGACTGCCGGGCAGTTTATGTAGGAGCAAAATAAATCCTAAAATGTATGACATCTATGTTAGCCTTATAGCATGTTGTTCTGTTTATATCCTATGCAACAACTTCCTAGAAACAATTCAACAGAATCCAATGGCTTTGCAATGCACATTTTGAAATATACACCTCTTGCACAAGCTGCATAATGCTCATGAAAACCACATAGTTGCAAAATGCTTTTCATGATGAAAAAAGCCAAAGCTACATTTTTCACTGATGCATCTTTGGATGTGATACAAAGACTCTTTTAACAGAGGCTGAATTAAACTCAAACATCGTAGATTCTGATCAGTAAAACCACAGCATTGAATGAAACTTATTACAACAGTACTGGATCCGTTTTCATTGCGTCGGTACTTGTGTTCAGTTGCTTTAGCTGCTGTCTGCTGGTGTGTGTGTGTGTGTGTGTCCTGCATGTGTGTTTGACAGAGTGTCTACCTGTGTGGCAGTAGGTAAGCCCAGTAATCTCTGTTTGTCTCAGTCTGAGAAGTATAATGCTGTGACTCATTCCTAGAACGGGTGTGCTAAAACCCAAAGCACTCTATCTATCATAGAAATCAACAGTCGCCACTGTAATTTACGAAACTAATCCTCAAATGCCAAATTAATATGTTAAGTATAGGTGTGATTAAACGATGTGAAAGATGCCTGTAGACTCCAAATGTTTAGGCAGTGTTCTCATCTGTGGTGAGTGAGGCTGAGTTTAATGTGGTAATCCCAAAGATTTCTGCTTTTTCTTTGATTCAGGGCTGCGTGGGCGATGTTGTGGTGTCTCTTTACTTGGAATTTATGTTGATGAGAGGTAGCACTTTTTTCTTTTCAGCCCTGATGGTTGTTGTTGGCAATGCTGACAATGTAGTTTGTCTTATCTAAACAAAGCGCTTGTTCTGCCGCCTGAGGAAGAGCCCGGAGCTTTAACCCCTGCTGCCTATTCCTATCTGCATATTACATCCACTTATCCTCATCTTTTAGTCTGTGTGTGTTTGATTTCTCTAATGGATATTTTCTGTTTCTTTTGGAAGCTCAAACCAGAGACAAACATGTAAAACATGTAACTTCAAGTGCAACTGGGAATTAGCCACAGGTAAACAGATACCGATATAAACATGATAGAGATTTTAGCTTGTAATACAATATTTGATTGTAGCAACTAAAGCATCATTAAACTTTATGGTTATGTTTAAGCAATCACAGTACTTGGTTCAAGTTAGGGAAGGATCTTGGTTTAATATAGAATACACTACACAAAGTCCACTGTACAAGACACAAAGTGTTTCTTTATTAGCATTTAACCAAAACCACAATCTTCCCCTGACCTTAACCATAGTGTTCATTTCCTAAACCAAACCACATGCATCCACTCAGGATGGGAACGCTGCACTTGGTTCAGTCACCATCCACCCTGACCCTGATGGTTTCCGTCTACTACGTAAATATAATGATCGTACACACACATATTTTATAAGTGACGGGGTTGTTCAGTATCTCCTGTTTAAGATCATTTCCATGTCAACTACTTGGTTTTTTGTCTAAGTCACATTTATAAGATCAAAATTGATTGTAGGTCCATTTTACAGATGAAGCCCCAGACCCTTTAAAGTGAAGCAAAGGAAAGATGTTTTAATATATGGTTTAATCTATAGCAGATGCATTTACAGACAGCTTGTAGTGAATATGAACGATTTCAGTTTAAAATATTCCTCTAATAAAAACAATGTTGTAGTGTTTGTAAATTGATACCCTGTCATCATCATCATTTTACTTCCTGCAACGTCTGCACACAGCTGTTAGCATTAGATAATCATGAGGTATGGATTCAGGTGTGGATGTAGGCTACTGGGCTGAAATCTACCTTCAAATTACCCCACATCAGCACATCTCTTCTGTTATGTCTCGCTCTCCCTTCTATGTCTTCCATTGTCTCACTTTATCTCCCACTCTTCCTCTGTCACCTTCTCCCATATTTCTCTGTCTTCCACTCCTATATCTCTTTTCCCATCTACCTTCCTGCCCCCAGAGGAGTCCCCCCCTCCCCTTCATCTATACATCCCTTCCTCTTGTTGTGTACAACCAGCTGTTTCTCTTTCTCTCTCGGGTTGGCGAGCTGAGTGCTGAGGAGGAAGAAGCTAAATCCAGCTGGACATATTTCACAGTGATAGAAAGAGAGATACGAAGCCTAAAGGGGGAGAAAGGGGGGAGAGAATGAAACAAAGGTTTGGGGACAGAGGATATAAAGGGTTAGAGGGCAAGAAATGAGGGAGAAATCGAAAGATGAGGCAAAATTGTAAAAAAAAAAAAAAAAAAAAAAAAAAAAAAAGGGGGGGGAGAGGCATGGAGTCTCCGAGACATATTTCAGGCTGTAGTGGGGGTCTGTGGAGGCTGTCAGGCTTTGATCTGGCCTACACATTGTGTGTAAGTGTGTGTTTGTGTGTGTCTGGCCCGTGAGAGGAGCTGATTGCCAGAGGCCGGGGCTGCAGGATTAGAGAGCAGCTCTCCTCTTCTGGCACAAAAAAGCAGAAAAACTTCCCCTCTTTGGTTTTCTTACACTTTGCACTTTGTTTCTTTGAATCTTAAACAAACTGAGGGAAATGGACAAAATGTCAAGATAATGAAACTATATATTTAATTATGCGCTATAGTCCTTAAATTAAACAATCATCTCATTTAAGTCATAATCATCTGTGTGAGCATATAAATTAAAGATGAACTCACATATAGATATTTCGAGCTCTTTTACAAACTTTTTTAATAAATTGGTTTACACAACCTGATTAATGTGTAAAGGACTCATGGGACAGGTTTTAAAAAGAAACCATCAAAAATAGTGCTGCAAAGGTTGAGATATCCTGATCTAGTTCTGGTCAATCTCTAAAAAGATCACCCATGATGCAACCAATAATATCGTTCTATTAAACCTGCTAAACCTTCCTCCCTGTAAAATGCATTTCTGACACCCCACCCCAGTTTGTAATGCAGGCTTTCATGACATCAGGATTAGTTTCTCAGACTTGACAGAGACATCATAACTGTTTTCACAAGCTTAGTAGTAATAATCAGGTTGAGTAAACTAACTTATTAAAAGAGGATTCAACAGACTTTTTTCATTGGTATGTCAGACACTATAACATAACAATATTAACCTTTAATTTAAATGCTTGCATGGTCCTTTTAAATAGATAATTGAATAAATGAAGGAGTTTAAGTCACACAATTAAACATATATAGATGATGATGATTTGACTTACTGCCCCACAAAACATGTGGAATTTAAAGAGTAAATCTGGTGTCTTTTTTTGATTGCCACCAGATCCATGTAAATACCAATACCAGTAATGTCTTAGTTTGTCCTTTAATATGTCTTCACTTCCTCAACCCGTCTGTGGCCCTTAATCCTGAATTCATGGGTTCATACTGAGGTTATAAAAGAAAAAAGAAAAAACATCTTACAAGTAACAAACATTAGGACTATTTTTAGCTGCCGAACAATACACATTTGTTGATTTAGTCAGACTCTTTTTTTATTCTCAGATGTATTCAGAAACAGATTATAAAATAATTTTGACATAATTTTCCAATTTGCTTTACTGAATTACCAGATTACAACGTGAAAAACAAAACTCTGTGCTAGGTGAGGTGGATAAACTATATTAAAATATCTAAATTAAGAAAGAGTCAAGTGTAAATGACTGGATTACAAATTTCCTGACTGTTCCCCGGTTGGAGGATAGTTTAGTTTTCCTCCAGATGTGTCCTCCATTCAGACAAATGTCTGTGTTTCCTGCCTGGTCAGTGGGTCTAACCTTTGCTCTGTTTTAATTTAGGTAAAGTAGTGTCTCTGTAATCCACTGTTTGCAGCCGTACTGTGGTGAGTTACATACAATATGTATATATGTGTGTGTGTGTGCCTGCTAGTCAGACTGAGGTCTTGTAGAGATTGGAGTGGCCTTGAGGTCAAAGGTCAGATAAACACAGCTGGCACTCTCCTCCTGGCTGGCTTAAAAAAGCTGTTTTCTCCTTTTTCCTCCTCCCCATACCCTCTTTCTTTATCTCCCCCCTCCCTTGTCTATCTGTGTCAGTACTATTTTGTCTCACTTCTGTCTCCCTTGTGATCTTTCTTTCTTCTCCTGTCTCTTCTTTCTTTTTCGCTATTGCGAAAATAGCTAACTTTTTTTTGCCCTCTCCCTCTTTCCTTCCCTAATCCCTCCTCTCTTTTCTCAGTCATCTCTTTCTTCCCAGCCTTTTATCCCTAATTCTTCTCCTTTTTGTAACTTATTCTCTCTATTGTTCGCCCTTCATCTCATCCATCATCAATCTATTTGCTGGTCTTCCTTCCATTTTTCTCACTTTAAAACATTTTCTCTGATTTTCTTCTGTCTGTCTTATTACTTTTCTTGTTGCACTTTTGCCACATCTCTGTTTTTCTCTCTACCATCTCTCTCCATCTCCCCATCACGTCTGTTTAGGGAGGAATGCTCCTTTGATGCCCAGATCCATCCCGTCTCCACATTGTTGTCAATAAATCAGCCTCTTCTGTCTCTTTCTGTCTCGTTTGTGTTTCTGCGCCGCTGCCTTTTCATCTGTGACCTTGTCTGAGGTCTGTCTATCTACAATATATGGACAAAAGTATGTGGACAATGAACTTTACCCATATATATGTGATCCTTGTGTATTATTATCCTGCTACAACAGTGTCCACTCTTCTTAGTAGGCTTTCTACAAGATTTTGATTAATGATTCATCACATCCATCCTGGAATGATTCAGTATCGTAATTTAAACCATTAAGTCCAATAAAAATTTGAGAAGCCTCAAAGCGCCACATTGTTTAATTATTTCAATACCCTTCATGTGGGAGCCAGCAGGATGTCAGTTGATCAGTCAGAGAAGAACAACAATGCACATGCTTTGTGGGCCAAAAACATGAAAGCCTGAGAAATCTCTTTAGTGTTTGCGCCCTCTACCTGATAAGCAAATTACACTGGAATGATTTGGTCTCCATCCTCAAACAAAGTATGAGTACATTGTCATGTTGGAACAGAATAAGGCCTTTCCCAGACTGTTGCTACAAAGTTGGAAGCACACTATTGTCTAAAATATCATTGTATGCTGTAACAGTGCCCTTAAAGCTGCAACCTCACTAAACTCCTCCCACCAAAACCACAAGTTTGACCAGCATCTGAAGGAGTCAGTTGTCTCGTAGGACCTGGTCACCTTGGGGCCTCACCAAGATCCTGGTTCCTCTCGATGCAACCTGTCTTCTCAAAGACTCCCCTCCAGCACCAGACTTCTGAGGCATCTGTAACACCATCCAACAGTGGCATGAGAGGCTAGTACACTACACATTCACACACACCACTGTCCTTCCTCAAAAGTTATTCCCTACTGTCATCATGCCTCTTTGACACTCCACAATACAAGCGCCATGACATCGAGCATAGCCTGTAGCTCATATGTTCACACATGTGTTTTGTACTATATGCTGTTGTAGACAAATGAGGTATTGGAAATGTTTCACAAGTTGCAGGATTTTCTACCACTGAATCAGGCTTTCACCATCTTACGTGACATGCACGCACATATGCATTTGTAGCCAATAGGATAATTTTCTCTGTGAAATGACCTATGATTGGTTAAAGTCTCCTGTCACGGTCTAGATTTTCTAAGGCCCAAAATAAGAGGTGGAGAAGACTAACCTTCTCTCAGACCACTTGAATTACAATATGCTGAAAGGCTATTATGGAATTTTTGCCCAGTGACAAACAAAAAAAATCTCTACCCTTATGCCAGCTTTAATTTGAATTTAGGATCTTTGGCGAAACCATGAAAATAAACCAAATCTGTGTGTCTAACCCAAGATCAATAGTTTTGACTGTTTGTATGTTACATTTGTAAGAAGACAGGAAGAAGTATCTACATCCATGCTAGTGCCTCTGAACACAGCAATAGTTTGAGCCAGATGCTAACATCAGCATGCTAACATGCTCACAAACACATTGTTAACTTGCTGGTGTTTATGTTCACCATCTTAGTTTCGTGTGTTAGCATGCTAAGATGCACTAGCACTAAACACAAAGTAATAAAGTGACCCGATGAGTGAGGCAATAACTACTTACTGAGGGACATAATTACACTGTAGTCCATCTGCTAACATGTTTCTTTCTGAACCAAAGTTAGACTGAGTGACCAACATCACTTTTCCTGAAGCCAAGCTGCTAATGTGGCTAAAAAAATATAACCTAAGTCATTCCTTTGTCTTCTGAGGATACTGTATGAAATACAGTACATTTGAAGTTTTTGTAATATTGGCAATTCCTGGGCACATGGACTTCATATGGAATTTGCTGTTGGCCTCTCTTTAACCCTCAACCCAAGGTTACTCTGATACTGCTCCCACCTTCAACCAAACACAAGCTCATACCCTAAAATAGATCTTACTCAGTTTCAAATCTCTCTGTTCTTAAGTTCAGATCTCAGACTGGAACTATAATGAACAGTAGGTGTAGACACCTCGGACAGTCAATCATAGCGTTCTTTGAACGTTTCCCTGCTCAGTCAAGAAGATTATGATGTCAGTGCCAAAGATTTATGTGTGTCTAAGTGTTTCAGTGTGTATGTGAGCATAAGAAATATTTCTGTTATATTTATTGTGGTTATGACTATCAGTGTCTGTTCCAAGCTAACTGCACACTGGAGAGTATTTCAGCTCTGGTGGGGTTTGTGGTGGAGAGTCCTGTTATCCCTTCTGGCATCTTCTTCCATCTTCCAGTCTGACACCTCCTCTAGTCGTCTCCACAATAACATAAGAAAGTGTCCTCTTCAGTTTCGTCAGTTGCTCAGACTCCATCCATCACCGCTTACTCCGTTTAAGTGTCAAAGGATAAATTTTACATACACAAATATCTGGAAGAAGCCTCAGCTGGGCAGATGAACCAAGGTGTTATGTTAGTATGTTTACACTGTTTAGATGGAACATTTGGAGGACTAGAGGGATTTAAGGAGAGGGATTGTGATTGAAAGCTGGGGTGTGAATCCCCATCTCAAGGGCAAAATCGTGGCAGGAGATGGGAAAGTGTAAATCTCCCTCCTCCCTTAGTAAACAGCATGAAGGTGCCCTTGAACAAAGCCTGTACGCCCAACCGCTTAGCGGTCAGCAGCGCAAATTGTGGTTGTATTGATATAAGTAACAAAGTAGATGTGTATAAAGCAAATATCGGCGCAGAACCATAGAAAACAAGGGGCTTATGTAGAAGCCACGTGTTGAAATGTATAAATGTTGAAGCAAGGTGGTGCAGAGACATCAAACTGTCTCTGAATAAAGAAAGGTCAACAATAGTTCACACTTTCTGCTGCTAAATGTAACCTAAAATTATATACTGTGTCCCGTGGCAGTCTTACTGACATAAACACATGCGGATGTGGTAATTGTTCTCAGAGACATTGCTACAGTAGGTGTGCACCTTTTCTTCCTCTGGGTGTATTCATCATTAGCTGTAATAGATTGCTGCTCTTTTGTCATCTCGCGAAACTCTTATTGTTGTTTTTTAAGCACACAGGATGTGTCACCTTGACAACCTTTTTTGTTGTCTGTGGTACTGCCCGCTGTTTAGGGGCATTTTTTCAGATCCACAATCTTGTATTACTGCCTACCTGTCTTGGCAGCTGCTCAAGGGTGGCCTGATTACTTTGTCGTATGCAGATATCAACACTGTTCACATGCACGGTTAGAATAATTCATACTCACCCCTCCCTTTCCTACCACAACCACTAGCTTCACACGTCCATTACTGATTGTCTCCAACCAGCTCTACCTGCTTAATATGAAGACTGGTCTGCTGCAAGGTAGGCTAAGCTGTTTGCATTGCATGCAAAGGAGTTGGTTGGCTCCTGACAAGAGGCCACAGCTGCCAAATGAGAGACAGCTTCATCATTGTCTTCATGTTACAGATGGATGGCAGTGCTGACAGACAGGCAGAATAAATTGGAGGGGATATCAAGGACAGACAGAGAGCTTACATTTCAGAGCTTCTTTTTTTCCCCCTTTTCGTGCTTGTTTTTTCAGTGTCAAGGTGCATTTTTATTCAAATGCAGTGAGAGGATGGGAGAGACCGTTGGCATAGTGCACATGTTTTGTTAAGGTGATTTAATGCAAAGCAAAGCATTTGCTTGTATCAGTTGCCTGTGTATACAAAAGGTCACCCTCTGCATAACCGGTCGATGGTGTTTTGGTTTTTTTCATTACTTCTGTTGAGGGCTTATATCATACAGTTTGTTTAGGAATTACATGAAAATGTATAAACTCCCACGTCTACTAATCTTCTGCATTTTATGCAAAGTTTTAGCTCATCACCTACAAAGCATCATTGATCATGTCAAGTGATGCTTTGCTGCCGTACATTTTGGCAGACTACTTTTAAAAGCAGGCTATACAGCCTGCTGTCCCAGGCCATCATTGTTTTGAATCCATCACAGTGAACATCAAGTCTGCTGTCTGTTTTTGTCAATATTACTTTATTGTGGCCTGAATGATTTTAAAAGTCTACATAACAGTGCCCCAAAATCTATTTAACTAATAAAATGTCGTCTTTGTGTTCACTGACAATGTCTTTAAAAGATTTTTGCCTCATGTAGAAATGAATGGAAACCAAGGAGGGAACAGTAAAACCAATAACATTATTTTTTTTATTTGTAGCAGCATGGTTTGCAAAGAGTATATATGAATGCTAGTATGACATTATAGCACTTGCTGTTGCTATGGACCTTTTTAACTTCAGTCATAGAAGTATGGTGACCTGTCCTATTTAGCATTTATAACCACTGTATAAACCTGTTATAAAAGGTATAAGGTAGGTGGAGTCAAATATGAGGACATTTGTTTATCAATGTATTTGTCATCAATTATAACCCTTCCTATATTACTATCTATAACAAGTGTATGATGAATACTTCATAACAAGTGTAACATTACTGTATTGATAATACAAATATAACCTTATGGGAAATTTACACCAGTGGCTCGATGGTCTTATGTCTTCTTATAACTACATCATAGTGTGTTACAATGTGTTATAAACCATTTATTAAGGGTTTATAACATCATGATAAATGGGGGATTAAAATAAAAATGTCACCAAAAATTGTTCCACCTTTTTACCCTTCAGTGCTCAGACTCTCGCCAATCTGAGTGTTCACGATGCAAACAATGCACTTCTGTTCTATTCATGTTTGCTGGATTACAAGTAATCAGAATTTAACAACTGTATTGAAAAAAAAGAAAAAGAAATTAAGGTCTCACAGGCATTTACTGACATTGAACTTCTCTTGCATCAACCACTGTAGCTCTCTTTAGCTGTTTTATTTTGGTAATTATGCAGGAAATACATGACCTAGGTGCCTATGTGTTTGTAATGGTGTTCATGTTTGGCTTTATTGTACTTTACAGATTTTTCTGACTCGTTGTCGGTGGGACCTCCATGTGAACTGGCTGCTAGTATCAACTTGATAATCTAAAAAACAGCTGCACACACACTGCCGCAGATAAGAACTGATGATATTTGATTTATACTCTCCAAAATACACGTCACCACATTCTCTCCTGTATGTTTTTATATCAAGGCTAATCCTTTTCTTAATGTAAATGTGATTATATACTTTGGAATGACCTGTGAAGCCAACTCCTCATTCATTGCAGTGATCGTCTATTTTGAAGCAACTATGTTCAAACTCCCAGCTCAATGCAGTGTTAAAAATGCTTCCTTTGAATACTTCCATTTTTACATTTTAAAATGCATTCTCATTTGTTTTGTGAGCCAGACATCACATCACATATTGTTTCAACACACATTTTTCAGTCTCGGTTTCAGCCAAACACCTTTACTGGTGAATTACGTCCCCCAACTCAGAAGGGCTGTTAAGGTACTTGGGGAGAAAGGGGCAAGCAATATATTAAGTCCAATTTCTATAAGCCTGGTCCTAAATTAGACATTTGGTCGTGCTTTAAGTAAAACCTGAAGGTAGCAGAGGCCAGAGTGGAGCCAGAGAGATCAGGGAGATATATGGTGACATCAAAGCTGTTCTTTGCACCCCACAAAACCTCGACAGAATCAGAAAAATCCAAGTTAGAAGTGGAAGAGGGCACGTGAAATCTGTTTCTGTTTCTCTTTTTGCATGTGTGTGTGTTTTTGTGGCATGAGTATTTGCATGTGCGTGTCCTGTCAGATATAAACGGAAAAATATGATGTATTGTATGTTGGTGTATAAGGGGGGGTTTATGTTTGTAAGAGAAACAGAATAAATTTGCTCATATTTGTATGTGAATATGTTTCTGGGTGTGAACACGCAAGCAGTGTTAGGTGAGTAACTTGGTATATTTACTCTCATAAAATAAAACTTATTTACAGTATTTGCTGCTTACACCTTAATGCATCAGTAATAATAATAATATAATATATATACATACATATACATATATACATATATATACATGTAAGTGTAGCTACCAGGAGTCCAGACTCAAGAGCAAATTTGTATTCATTCTGCAGGATTTCTGTTGAGCCATTCTGTTGAAACGAGCAGAAGTATAAACCACATGCCTGAGAGAGACGTACATAGCATGAGTAAGGCTGCACTTGTCAAACCTAGAGAGCCAACATGCGGTTTGTGACAGGTTTTGTTAGGTAAGAAAAATAATACTAGGGGAGAGCTTAATCGTTTTGAACAGTTTGAGGATTGACGTATGCAGGAGAATAAATGCTTTGTTTTCTTCATGGCTTACAAAAATTAGAAGGAGGTCTTCTGTCCCACATGACACCTCAAATTACCTTTTGTCAGAAAATTGGTGTGATCTGGTTCTCTTCAGTCATGCTGTATTTATGTGCCATTAAGGAACGATAACCTTAAACCTACTCGCCAAACCTGAACTTTATGAAGAGGTTATACTTTGATTTCCTGTATCAACACTAGCAATTTTCACGCTGTAGGAGATGGTTGCCGTGAGATAGTTATTCCCTACCACACATATAATTAAAATCAATTATATACCCGTATCATTAGCTCTGCCTTTCCCTGTGACTTCTTGCTTTTCTTTGATGTTGCACACTGCAGCCTTTTGAGAGTCATGAGTCTGTGACTTGATCTTACTTAGGTTGCTTTTCTCTCCTTAAGAGAAAATTGCATGTGATTAAAGAGAAATGTCAGCATGCCCTGCCAACTGGTAAAACTGTGCCACATTGTTATAACCCTAATAAAAACAAAAATTATGATCTAAAAAGATTACTTTACAATAGAAATTAGATCAGAAAATGCAGCTAAACAACATCTGACACTATTAGCACCTGAGAATCCTGAACACAAGTTCATTCTTGCATTGAAACAGCATTTGTGATGTATTAATATTTGGCATAAAACCTTTTTTAACATATTTTACTGATGATACTTTTACAAAAGTAAATTTATGTTAAATTACTTCAAGCAACATTGTGCAAATTTTTTTCCATAATATAAAGATTTTAAGCTATTTGATGCTACACTGACTTGTAATCAGGTCAGTGGTGTTTGTCATTATTCTGCGCCCAATACATCTGTTCTTGCACTAAGTAACTTTTACTGTGGGTCCGATCACCCAGACAAAGTACATACCAACTACAGCACTAAGTCACACACCACCAACTATTTCACTGCTTTTGGTGAATCTGGATCATATTTTATGAAGAAAAATGTTTTCTGATTTTTCTCTGATGTCCCCTGGCTGCTCTGTCTCAACTCTCTGTGATTTGCAGAGTTTTCTGATGTGACAGTAAAGTAAAATTCTGCAAACTATAGCTGCTGTTAGCTAATGTCCACTCAGTTTGTTAGCCGGACTGCCTGGTCTGTGAGCTCAGAGTGTTAGCATTTGTATCACAGCTGTTTTTGACCACTGAGAAGAGGAGGTTGTCAGACCCTTGACACTGGGCAGTGCTGACGGGGGGCAGAGTTGGTGTTGCCAGAACTGGTGCCAGTTGAGTGGGCAACAAAACCAGGCTTAGTAGATTCTGGCGAAGAGACCAAAGAGGACGTTGACGGAGGAAGCTAAGAGGAGAAAAGGAGAGAGTGGCTGAGCAAGAAGCCACAGGACAAGAGTAAATCCAGGACTGACTTTTAGTTGTTGGCATGAGCTTTGTGAAATAAAAGGCTGAAAGCTGAGCTGGGCTTTTTGCTTCTATGTTTTATGTTGTCACACTTGCTTGATGTTTGGCTGTTATACCAGTAATACCAATTTCTATGGAGTCTTGATTTAATGGCAACTGCATATCACAGCATAAAAATATGATTTTTTTTTATTATATAAATGGTAGAAACATACTATATATTGTTTGTTTATGTATTTGGATATGTTTATGTGTATTCCACAATATGAACTTTCTTCTTCTTCTTCTTCTTCTCACCTATTAACAAATTCAGAAATGTTTTGACAGAATGATTGTGCAGCAAATCCAGGGAGGATAGGTGTGACAGTGATACCATTGTTTTGACAGCATTTGAAGGTAAAGTCCCACCTGAATTATTCAAACGTGGCCACTGAAGTCATTGCACACAGACCCCATATGAGCCCTTTGTAAGCCCTGACTGGAGAGAGTAGAAAAGAGAAAGAGAAACAAGGAATTCAAGAATACAAGAATACATGAAAAAAAAAAAATCATGACAGAAAGAGGCATAAATGATGAAGAACAATTGGAAAAATCACACACACACGCAAAAAAAACAAAGTAGAAAGACATAGAAAGATGGAGAGAGGGAGACAGTGAGAGAGCAAGGACTTAGAGTGGAGTTACTGTAAGTCCTCACCCTGTCACTCTGCTATCTAAGCCTAATACCGACGCCTAAGTGGCCCTCATTAGTCTGTTAGGAGCCACCCTGGTCAGCACGTGTGAGTGAGGTGGAAGCAGATACAGGAGAGGAGGGGATGCGGGGGTTAAAGTGGGTATTGGCTGGATTTGGTGCAGTGCAGACATAATCCGGTCTCCTCGCTGCTTGAGATTTGACCTCTGTTTACGAACCTATGCGGAGATTTGTTCCCAAACCTGGAGATGCTTGAATTTGTTTCAAGAAACTGTGCCGCCAATTTGGTACAGGATGGAGACGCAGTGTGTTGCGGAAGAGAGAGTTTACATCTGTGTCCCTGTCGAGTCTTTTTAACTCCCTCTGGGGAGATTTTGGTTTCTTCACTGCTTCACAGTTTGAGGTCCTGGCTGTGTGTTTAAAGCAGCAGCGGCGGACACACAGCTTCACTGTCTTAGCAGCCTTTATACAGCTACACACACAAAGTGCAGACAAAAGCCTGAGCTTACACCTGTAAATGTGCCTCACTGAAACTGCCTGTTGTAATCTCGTGAGCCTCCACAATCCACCAGTACAAAGAGAATTGATGATAGGGTATTATGGCAGTATACTAAATATGGCCCACCCTTAGAACTGCCTGAGATGATACATTAACACTGTTTCCCTAGCTGCAACTGTACCAACACTGAGCTGCTTTTTAGTTTGTAATTAGATGATGGATTTCTAGATCAATCGCTAGATGAAACTATGTTGTGATTAGGGTTTTTTGTCTAGATTTGAACAGCTTAAAGAATAATTAGTGTTTTGCCTAAATTGTTCTGATTCATTTTTATCACGCAATCACGTCTTTAAAAATAATGATGTTCTGTAAAATCTGCATACTTAAAAAGTACAATAATGATGCCGGTATTACATTGTAATACCTGCTCATCATGTCCCAGGGTTTTCCAAAATATAGGTTGCAACAGGATGATCATCACTATTGCTGATGTCAGGGTACATGCAGTCATACCTTAAGTTGCAAGCTCCATCCTATCAGAGATGATAGATAGATAGATTTCTTTATTGTCATTGTACAAACATACAATACAACAATAATAAGATGGTGTGGTTGATTAAAAACTGAAACACTTGAAAACTGTTGTATGCTCATGCTATGCTGGTTACTAGCTATACTTATGTAACCACATCCCTTGTTATAGCCTAGCCATACAATATGAATGAGATAAGCTATCTTACGGGTTAATTCCATGTGTTTACATACTTTTACATTTAGTCATTTAGTTGACGCTTTTATTTTTAAGCGACTTTCAGATAAGGGAACAATTAAGGTATAGTGCGATAACAAAGCTTGAGTGCAGCAATAAGTGCTGTGACAAGTAAATGTGTTCTTTGGGTTTTTTATCCGAGAAACCTAATACAGCACTTGCTATTAGAGGTAGAAACAACCACAGTGCCCAGTAACATTTAGCAGCACAGCAGCTGTTCCTTTGGTTACCATAAAAGCCACTCATGCACTCCTCTGATGTCATTTTTTGTAAAACTTTTTTGTTTTAGTATCCACTGTTCAAAAACATCTTTCCTGCTGTTCTGTTAAAGACGTGGCAATACTACTCACTGCCAACTGCCTTTCCTTTCGACTCGCCTTTTTTTTGGTGATCTGGTGACATTTAACTCACGTTGGCACTGGGTTTATGTATAGTCCTCATTAAAGGCAGGTGGAAAAAAAAGAGATATTAAAAAAAACAAAACTGATATTTGATCATTTCTATCATCATTGAGACATATTGTGTGAATAGCATTCCCCAGTCTGTGAGCAGACCTTCATTCTGCACACTGACAAGGCAAATTCTGCATTTAAGATCTTAGAATAACAAAGTTGTCACTCAGTTTTTCATCCAGCCAACAACAACGCTTGAGCTTTATGAAGCCTCCGGTGTAGTTACACACTTTCAGGCTTACAGAAAGCAAGTGAACTCAAGAGTGGATTTATTAAAGATCAACACTGATGTGGTGTTACTTATTCCAATTCATCCAACTGAGCCAGACAGTCACCAAAGTGGCATTGCTTTACTGCCATTAATTGGCTAGACAAATAAAGATAACAGCATCATCAAACAAATCCTTGTTTATATCAACAGAGCTCATCCGAGTCCAACAACAACAAATGGATTGGTTAGTAATAACTTCCCGATCTATTTAGTACGAGTTCAGTGCCTTCGAATGGCTGCTAAATCCGAGTGACACAAAAACAACGAAGGCTTCAGTCAGTGACATCACAGCCTCGAGCCAAATGTTTCACCTGTCATGAAGTCACGCTGACAAGGACGGGCCACATGCACACACACGCACACACATGCACGCACACGCACACGCACACACACACACACACACACACACACACACACACACACACACACACACACACAGACACATAGACACATAGGTATGTGCATACAAAGACTAAAAATACACACATGAACACTTACATACCCACCCCCCGCCCCTCTTTTTTTTTCTCTCTCTCTTGTCCCGGCACAATTGGAGTGTCAAAGTGTCAGAGGAGCATTTGAATAGCTGTAGTAATAACAGTTAAGGCAGGGCATCAGTGAGACGCAACACTGACACTCTTAACCTGCCTCCATCAACACATATGAACTGCCTCACTGGCAGAACAACAATTCTCTCACAGCGCCAGTCAAAACAAAGTGCACTGTTCACACACTCTGCACTGGCCAAAACTCCTCCTCGGCACACAATGCTTATTTGTTGTATCCACACAGAGCACAAAAACAACATGCTGTTCTCATGAAATCAAAAGACCCCTGATTCCAGGTGAAAGCCCTTATTTCCTATTGATTTCACCTGTTAAATCCACTTCCAGCGTGAAGGGAAGGAGACAAAAAATGAAGTTTACAAAAGGATTTTCAAGCCCTAAGAAGATTTGGACAGGGACTGTGATGAGGCTGCAACTCAATATTGCAAAGATGGTCTTAATAGTTTGTAAATGCACAGTAGAGTATTTCAGCGTTTTTTAATCTGGCCTGAGGCCCAGAGGTGACTCGAGGAAAGATTAAAATAGGCTTTCAGAATCAATGTTGGGAAACTGATATAACAAAATATTGGCTGAATAATCTCGCCAAAGCTTTTTAAAATCTCCTCAAGTGCACAGAATGCTGGATAAAGAATCATGGCGTGAAATCAGGGTAAATTATCTTCAACAAACCTTCACTATTTCTGGCTGCAAGTAGGAAAAGAGATTCTCTGAGAACAAATTTGATCTAAAACATAGAAATTTCCCATTTATCTGTTCTGTTCTATTCTGTTCTATTCTGTAGTCACAACATATAGCTTGCGGTTGAATCTCCAGCGCTCTTTTTAAACAGTAAAGATTTATGACTTGTAATCATTGTAGTTACTCTTGCTTGTGGTTTGCCTCAATCAGCTACCATCTTCTTTTCTCGCCCTTGACAAGGCAAAACAAAACTAGCTTACCATTTAAAAAGAAAAACTGTTTGAAGAAAATCTGCCCCACAAGCAGCCTGTATAATTTCCACCCTGAAAGATTCATAGGGATATTTTACACCCTCGCCGTGTTTACATTAGAAAAGTGGGTCTAAATGTGGCACACTGCTGAATGTTTTATGAATCTCTAACCCTTTGGTGAGCTTCACGTGGTAAACTACACGCTGCAAGGATGTAATGAGGGATGATGATAGCCTGGACAAGTCAGAAGAGGGTAATGAGGGCTGGCTGGGTTGGGAAAGCTTTGCGCAAAAGTTTGGCACCATTAAGACGGGCGTGCACATGTAAGACACTGAAGAATTAAATTGATGCTGAAAGGCCTCCAAACTCAAAAGTACTGTATAAGACTGTTGAAATATTCAAGTGATTTAAACAGTGTTAAACTGTTTGCTGCTGTCATGTCATGTCACCGTAAAGTAGAAAAATATTGTTGCCACGTAGATAATTAAATAGCAGTTTTGTAGCTTTCGATCATATCGTATGATCAGCAGATGGAGTTGTGCACAGTTGTGATGGTTGCAGATGTTCAATTTTCCTTTTTAGTTTTATTTTTTTTCTGTTTTGGAGCGCTGCAAGAACTTTTTGTCCTGGGTGGCTTAAAAGCTGAGCATCAAATTTCTTTCTTGATATTGGAAACACCAGTGAAGAAAACACCACATGGTCCATTTACTAACTGTTCTGAAGGTTTCGGTCATAACAGCCAGTCAGATAAATCCTTTCCTCAATTCAAGTCAAAATTAATAAAACGTGTATCTATTTACTTACTCCATTTATTTATTTAGTTCATTAAAAATTATAAAAGTATGATGTTTTACAGTGTAAAATGTCAAGTATGAGTGTTCCTCTCAAACTATTGGTCAGTCTCCTGTGATAATTTCGTTTTAACCATCATTACCTCTCAGAAAATGTTTCCTGTAGGGCGACAGGAATGATTTTGATCTACATCTTGTCAAGGTTAAGTGGAGTAGGGGAAGGATGGTGTAATTATCACCATGCTAGTTTTCCCTCCAGCCGTCCTCGCTGTCTCTTTCACTGTCTGTGTTTCCTTTCTCAACACGACAAGATCCCCTACAGGGTCACCTGTCAATCACTGTTGTCACAGTAGCATGCAAACAAATACACGCACAGTCACACACACTGAACAGATGTATTATGTACAAATGTGCACACATGAGTAGAAAGTCTGCAGAAAAGAGGTGGGAGGACAAGACCACACAGTACAGGCAAGCTGTTACTGAGCAGAGCTTGCACAGTTCAACACAGCTTCAATCTCTAAGTTGTTTTCTTTTCTTCAGTAAAATATGCGTAAAGTCAAATGGAAATGTGCAAGAACAAGCATATATGCACAAATAAAAGGCAGCACTTGACTTTGAACTTTAGCATGCAACAGAAATAATACCACACCCAAAATGACTCATCGTGACATGGTCATTAAGAAAAACTGTAGATTATATCTTGTCAGTTGGTTGCTGCCTGAGGGAATTGCAACTGTAATGAGAAATAAAATTTCCTTAGAGAAAGTGGGAAGCCTGTAGGCAGAACTGAAGGTCAATGGCCTCTCCGGTGGTCTGTCTGTCAAATAAGCCAAATAGATTAAGTAATAAGGGAGTAGAGTGGCGTAATGTTGAGGCGGCACATCACACACTGGTAGTTTAAACCAATAAGTTATCAGTTGGACAGAGGAAGGCGGTGTGATTTGATGGGAGGAGCAAGAGGGCGGGGCTGTTCAATTTGCAGTAGGAGGTCACTTTTGAAGATGCTTTGTTTTGTAGGAGGTGAGTCTTGTAGGTATTTCAATTATTTCAAGTGTTGATTTGCTGACAACATAATTATCAAAAAGTTTTCCATCAGTATCTTTGATCTTTGGATGTTTGAGTTTCTAGTCTAGTGAAATAACATTTTCAACATTCAAGACATTTCCGACTTGACAATAAATTACAACATATTTTAAGCATTTGTCCTGGTTTTATGAATTCTCACACAAGTTCAAATTTTATTCTTGACCTTGGAAAATAACTGAGCATAGTCCGTGATCATCAGTAGATTGAGTTTGCTCAAGGAAGTGTCCTGGTACATGTATACTAACATGGTCACCCTCAGTATTGAGGTTCTGGATATGCATCTGCTTATCTGGCCTGCAAATTCACACTTCCCTGCAACAATTAGGATAGGAGATCAGATAAAGTATTTGGCAAATGTGCAAAGAGTTTCATCAATTGTACTTTCCTCTGAGAGAGACCTCTGTGACTTAATCAGTACATACTTGTATAGTCTGCCCTGCAGGTTCTCTACAGGTTTAACCTGCTTCTGTTTTCTGCCTGTGAAATGTCAGCTATTCACAGAGACGCCATCTGCACTTCATCAGACAGACAGATTATTGTAATAACCCCTCTCAAATATCATCCCCCTTTTTTACATAACACCATGCTGCTCTTAAACAGTTGTACTACAAGCAGCTGTAGTCAAATGTGCAGCTTCAAAATATTTTTAGGTTTTTGTGTTTAACCTATAAAAGGGAATAGACGGGTGGAGCTTGAATGTCATGACACAAGAAATATGCTATTTCAAACTTTGACCATTTGGTACATCTGAAATAGATTAATTGTGTCTTGGTATTTATTTTGTATACAAATAAAAAGATTAAAACACATAAAACATATTTGCATCTTTGCACTGCATTTAGCACAGACACAAAACACTGAGAAATATGAATATACATGTTATCTGTCTACTAATATATCATCCATCCATTCATCCATCCATCATCTGTAACCACTTATCTTCATCAGGGTCACAGTGGGGCTGGAGCCTATCCCAACTGACTTTGAACGAGAGGCGGGGTACACCCTGGATAAGTTGCCCGGTCATCGCAGACTATCAGTAAAACAAAATATATCAAGACATCAAAATGAAATGAAAACAATAAAGCTAGCGTGTCTTTTACATTGTGATGAATGGCATTTAACTAAATGCTAACACATCTTAGTTGTGAGTGTTAGCATGCTAACATTTCTGTATTAAATACAAAGTATTAAACAAAGTTCAGTTTTGATCTGATGATGGCACTACATGCAAAGTCAAGGGATCAACAAATTAGATTTGATTAATTTTCATTACAACTAATTTTAAAGGGGACATGAATAGTGTACCAAATTTTGTGCTTATCCATCCATTGTTGAGACACTTTACCAAAAACTATAAAGCCTCATAGTAGCTCTGTTGATAGGGACTTGGCTTGGGAACGGGCACAGATCACAGTATAGTGCATGGACTGGTAGCTGGTGACATACTGAGATGCCCTTGATCAAGGTACCAAACCCCTAACTGCTCCCAGGATGCCACTTTGTGGAACTGACCCATTAAGGGATCAATAAAGTTACTCTTCTTCTAAAATAAAAAAGAGTTTAATACAGGCCACTCAGATATGGGTGCAGCATTGGTGCGTTACTATTAGCCACCAACCAAACCCTCCCATGTTGTTTTTTTAAATTGGTTCACATTCCATGAATTACATTCAGCTCTATTGGTGCATAGTCTGCCTCTGCCTCTTAATGAGTCATGAGTCATCTGTCATACAAACCGTCAGAGCTAAACAACAAGCGAGCGTGTTCACAACTAGTGCCAAATAAGTTTAAGGTCAGCTCATGTGTCAGCGTTTTCTTTAGTTTGTGTTCATAAGTATTAATCCTTTGCACCTTTGCATTGATTATACCAAAAAGGTGTTACATGTGCTATGCTTTTATAGCTGCTAACAACTGCACAATACACTAACTTTTACATCCTTCTCTTCAGTACCATCAGTGTTTGGATCTTCATGCTACACCAAACAGAACAGCTAACATCCTATTTCAGGAGCAATAACATTGATTAGAATTGCAGTAGCTTATCCTGTATGTAAGTATTCAGTGGCATATCCCAAATCACTATCAGGGAGATAATCATTTAAGAGAGGTACATTTTAACATAGATTCAGACCACTTGACCTCCTCCACATTGGTGACCAGCATGAGTACTACAGAACTTGTTTTGAAGCATTCATTCAATGTATCGCAGATACCATTCAAAGCTTCAAAGCACGTCACTCATCTAACGTTACAGGCAAATTGGTGAATAAATGTGACATTTGGAAGTATTTCGGAAAAAATAGACAAACTGAATGTGCTGCGGAAGCTAAAGAACATTAAACTTGTGAAGAACTCCTGAGGAAGTTGGAGGGAGCATCTTCCACATCTATCACTCTTTCTTAGAATGATGTCGGGGAGGCTGTCAAGCGCGTGAACACCACGAGTGCAGCAGTACCAGATGGTATCAGTGGAGAGTGAGCATAGCTGCTGCTCCACCCTGTCTAAAAGACATTTAAACCAGGAATAATATATAATCCCGGCCACTGGAAAAAGCCATTTTCTCCTTGCTGTGATCGGGAAGAAGGTTCTGGATACACCAGGCCAGCACTGAACTTCTACCTTCAGGTCACTAGGATCCCACATGAGGTCACCGCTTAAGGTGCAAAATTGCACCTAATTACTCAGGATTACTATTATTGTTATTATTGTTATTCTAATTTTTACTACTGGACCCTATTATTAATACTGTTAACTGTTTAGTGCTCCAGTAATTATTCAATGCGAGCTTGAATATGGAAACAATTCAAAATGTATTTACATCTGTTGAGGATACTTTTGTAATGTGTTTTTTACTTTTATTTTTACTGCTGTGTATGGTTCTATAATCTACACACACCAAGGCTGTCTATCAATTAGCATTGCTAGTAAAGTAGCTTAAGGCCAAAGAGATATTAAATAAATGGAACCTGAGACAGCTTACACTGTGTATACTCAATGCCTGTGGGGATTTTCAGATATCAAAACACTTACAGTCTTTGTGAAGGTGAAACTTGGGCATGGCTGCCTCAGGACATGACAGTTTGTTTTGGTTTTTAATCGGTGAAATCTATCTGCATTTTTCCCTCTTTTGTCTCCACAGCTGTTGTCTATTCTCTCTTGGTCTGTATCAGGACGAGAGCCAAGTGAATGACACGTATCACCCTGGATAAAAATACACCTCATCACCTCATTCTAACATTTTGAAACGCACACTCACATCTGGAGCTTCCCAGTTTGAGTGCTAATTACAACTGTGTTGTTTTTTACGCAACAATTATTCTTAGAAATGTTACGGCTTGCAAACATTGTTTTCTAGTAACTGCTTGTGATTCCTCATTGAAAAGGGACAATGGCGACAAGTCAGCAGTCACTTTTTAAAAGAATGATGCATGCATTGTTGACTTGTCTGTCATCTTACCTGATGATAAATTCAAAAAAAGTATGCAGACATCATAAAATGTCTAAAATGTCTAACAGCTTGGCGCTGTTGGAGATGGTTACCAGATCTTTGTTATCATGCCTTTCCAATTTACTCTTAAATTCTTTAAGACTTTTTAGTCAAATTTATATCTCTATGGCCTGTTTCGGCACAGCAGCATCTACAGTTCAGATGTTAGGTAAATTCTCTTTCAGACATCGACAGGTGCTTGAGGGTCTTTATGCAGGTTGCTGTATCATGTAATATTCTCTCCTCTTACTTCTAATATTAGTCATAAATTGCTTTAGACAACTGTCACAGTGCAGCGATGGTTTGATGGCATGGAAGTTGTAGCCAACTAATATTTTGTAATTGTTTGGCGCCCTCTAACATCACTGCTAAACTTGTTATTTACTTTTTGCCTGCTGATTTCCGAAAGCTGGACTAGGAGTGCTGCAGTGTGAAAGTCTTCTTTTTAATTTTTTGGTAAACGTCTTATGAATCAAACTTGCCCACAAATGGATTGGAACAGGTAGCATAATACCAATTTTAGGGGTGTTGAGTCTGCTGATAATCAAATATCATCCACAGGTGGCATTTATCTGAAATGAACAATTTACTTTATTTAATTTGAGTTTGGTGAAGCAATCCTTAGAAAAAAGTTTTAGAATTTTTTTATGATAAGAATCTGAAATTACAAATCTCCAGAGAAGTGGTAATATATAAGAATAAATTGCAGTCTTTGCAGTCGAGCCTTACGTACCCTTTTGCCATAGTAAGTGACTTTAATGTAAAATGGAAACTGAGTGCAGCTAAAGCATGTAGCTTGATCTACAATGTGATGTTAATGTTCATATCAGTCACTGACTGTGTTTGTCAATGTACCAGTCTGACAGAAATGTAGTGGTCAAAGTGGTGCCAAAAGTGAAGGAACCAAAGGACGAAAACTTTACCCCACAGTGTGATAATTTGTCTGGTCCAGAGAAGTCTGATAACAAATGTCAAGGTCTCCATTTAACAAGTATTTTTCCTTCTTGACATTCACTTCTACGCCTCTGGTGTCAAACTTGTCCTTTAATTTCCCTGAAAACATATATGTCTATATGCATCTTTCACCCTTAAAAAAGTTCAAGTCTCTTTTAATTGACTCGTCTACAAGATGGGCTGTCACGTCTGTCTCTCTTAACAACCACATCCACAATTCACCCACCGGAGGATAATGGCCAGGAGGAAAGGTGCCTTTAGGTGCCTCCAAGCCCTCTCTTTTCTGCTACCTTGGCCTGATTAAAACAATTGAGGGGGAACACGCGGGGTACTTGACCCAAACGGTGTATCGTACCAAATTGCTTTTGTTAGGTGAACCAGCGCTACGCCTGGCCTGCCTGTCTGCCCGTGTCCAGGGGGGATTTGAGATGCATATACATGAGCACTGCAGGCTGGGAGGGGAGTCAGGTGGAGTTCTGGAGGCCAATTTAGGCCTGGCGAGAGAGGTGAGGAGGACAAAGGAGAACGGAGAAGAGGGCAGGAGGCGAACCTAATAGAGCTTCCTGCTAACAAGCCCCATCTCTGGGCTTTAAGTCTGATGTCACCACATCTTCTCCTCCTCTTCCAGCAACGCTCAGTTTGCCTCTGCATAATTTCACACACTCATTTTGTTACGCTGTTATGCTGCTTTCTTGCCTTTTCTCCTTACACACCAATTTGGATGGGCAGCAGCGAGTTAAAGACTTTTTCCTCTCTCTGCCTCATTTGTGAAGGCATACAACAGGACAGGTTCTGGTGTTTGTTTGCATGTTTGCTTATGTGTTGTCTATCTGTCTTTGTCAGACAGGTGCTTTGTTAAGCTGCTGCCAATCATTGTCTGGGTAGTCTTTCTATCCCGAGGGGCTGAGTTTTTGCCTTCCATGCACTGTTTGTTTGCAAGTGTAACCAGAAAGCAGCAAAGAGGTTCAGGAGAGGAGATTACATCTGCAAGTTTTCTTTCCTTTTTGACATTTCACATGCATCCCACGCTCCAGACAGTCAGAAGAGTTCATTAAGGTGCAGGCCCTCATAGCAGTGCTTCAGGCCTGGTGGGTAACAGGTCAAAAAGTTTTCCCCTAGGCAGTGTCTACCTGTTTAACAAAGTCCTAGAGAAAAATGAACTTGTGGAAGCAGAGTCACATTTCTTGTTTTGTATGTGGGAACTTTTGGTTTGGTATACTGTTTTGGTATAAATACCAGAGTAGCAGAACAAAAAGAAAGCAATTTGTTGGTGGTTTAAGTAACTTTCAGGCACATAAATACTATGATATAAGCCCCATGTTGAAGTTGAGATGTTAAAATATGTTTCCATAATGTCTTACCTCTCATGTAGTATGTATTTTATTTTTAACTCTGCAGACTGAAGATAATCTCTTCCTGTGCAACAGTTGCCTTCCACTTTCAGGCAGGTGATTTAAAGCCCTCTGTTTACCCCCAGTATTAGTTAAACCTCCATCACAACAATCTGTTAGCTGCCACGAATGCTTTATGCTTCCACCGAACAAATATGGTAGAAATATATGGTTGGATTTCATGTATTTTCTTTTTGTTCAATATGAATCACGACTGATGAAGAATTATGGCTTAATGATCTTGTATGTGATTTCAATACATCATATCCAGAATCAACCAATGCTGAAATCAGTACATTTTTAAAATGAAACAAAGTCCTTTGCCTTGTACACACCACAATGTCAGGCTCTCTACTGTACACTAAAATACTGTGTACATGTATCACTCTAATATACATCAGACAACAAGCCAACATACCTTAATGACAAAAAAGGTTGTTAGTTTCTCCTGAAGGAGAGGATGTTAACAAAGCTGACATCCATCATAAACAACTCCTCATCTCCTACATGAAATTGTAGTAAGCTCCTTCAGTAACAGACTGCTTCTTATCTTATCTTACCACAGGATAGTAGCATAATTTCTTGCTTTGATGCAGAAAATGGACATAGCATGTTTCTTGAAGGAAAGATTAATAGTTGCTGGACTATCATTATTATTATTTTTACATTCTGCACCAAATCGAGTAATCCTGCTCTGCATGGGACAAAATGTATTTTGACTGTTTTACAAGAGTCTGTGGCCATGCTAGCTGCTCCATGAGGCTGTACTTTATGCTGTGCATAAATGCTCTTATGCTGATGTTTAGATGTAGTCATGTTTAACAGGTTTACCATCCATATTAGCATGCTAATATTTGGTAATTAGCAACAAAAACATCAAATAAACAAATGTATTGGACAAATTTGAATTTCAACCTGCTAGTGGCATTATATGAAAATCATCAAGCACCATACTTGGAAATCCATGCAATAGTTGTTGAGATATTCAAGGACCAAAGTGGTGAACTGACCAACTGACCAATATTGCCGATCCTTCGAGACACACTGCTTGTGTGGCTAAAAATTCCCAGCATGCACCCCAGCCTGCCAAGCCAGAGGGACACCAAAAATTGTGGCACATTCAAATGCAAAACCTCCTTTGACCCCATAAGACCTTTTGAACATGAACAAGTGCTTAAATTGAGTTGTGTTACCACTTGATCATTCAGGAGATGTTCTATCAGACATGGAGGGTTAAACTTGGGGCTTGTCTCCCTGTCAATCAAGCAGCATGAGATGAACATCTCTGTCAAAAATCAACTTCATCCCCCTCCCACTGTGCCACTGCGCTCTCGTTTTGACATCTGTGTTAAACAAGGACTCCTGCAAATCCTCCCTCTGCAGGCTTAGAGGAGCTACCTGGGGAAATCACAGCTGTCTGGGTGTGTGATTGTGTGTATGCATGTGTCATACATATCCATGATGCCACTGCTCGTCTGCCAACATGCAAGAGTGGGTGTCTGCATGTGTATGTTAGCAGCGTCCGATATGCTTTGGTGTACCGACTCCTGGGGGTAATTGCCAGGCTCAAGCTCCTTGTTTAGACCGGTCTCAGGGGGGGCAGTTAGGCTGCATGCACACAGAGCCGCAGACCTCCACTCATGGAGAATGCATAGAGGGATCTCTGGTGTATCTACGGATTAGCTGCATTGTAAAGGGCAAGGGGGCAAATAAGGCCACAGCAGGTGAAGTTATTTGTCATGCCTTAAGTCTGCAAATTTGTAGGTATAATTCCACAAACTGCACTTAGTAGTAGTAGCAGCAGTAATTAAAGTTGGACTATATGGGAAAATGCATAGTTAGAAATGCCTTAAATGTGACAAATTGAAATTATTTTTTAATTCATTCATGTCCAGCTTGTTTGGGATACTTAATATTCATTTAATGCAACATGATGTGTAAATAGATTTAGGTTCATATGTGATTCATAATGTCAGTATTTTGATAAATAAGCTTCATCATACAGTCCTAATAATAGTAGTAGCTGTGATGGCTGTGGATACTGTGGAACAGTTGAGTAGCATTAGTTTAAACAGAGTCTTAGTAGTAGTCACATGTTCAGTTCAAGTTTAAGGAAGTTGTCACAAATATCCGTACCTTATGTTTATAAGTATCTGTGGGTATAAATATTATATTTTATATATGCCACATTTGCTGTATCATATCTGGAGATATATGATGTGGTATACTTGGCATTAGTGGTAGATGACATTTATGTTCTATAACACTGTCTATCATATCCTTATTTAACAAATTAATTAATTAACACTGTAACCAAATATGAACATTGCATTATTGTACGTGGTGTGGTAATTATTATTATCAAAAATAAAAAATAAAAAAATGTAAATATTCATTAAGATAGACACACATCTTCAATGATAGATAAGTAGTAATACTCATAATAGTGTTTTTTGTCTCAGTATCATAGTGTAGCACCAAAATGTAGCAACGCCCATGAGAATTAATACCAGAGGTGGAGGTATCTACATCAAGGCTGGTGGCCAACTTGTGTCTTGATCTCCAGATCCTCTTCCACATGACGAATTGTTCTCAATTCAGAAAACTATGAATTGCAAGAAGATTTTCCAGTGGGGATTTAAACCGAATGGTAAATGAATATAATGCAAAAGCTGCATAGACAGTAGTAAAAGTAGAGGTAATGGTAGCACTAGTAGAAATATTAGCCTTGTTAGCAGCAGAAGCAGTATTGTGCTTAATTGTTCCCATAAACACAAGAGAGAGAGAGGAAAAAAACACCAAACAGAGATCTGTCTCCTCCCGTCTTCCTTCTCTCTGCAGGTATTTCTTCAGTGATGCTTCCCACCCACAGTCAGTCAGACATGATCCAACCTGTGGCATTTCTGACTTTGGGTCTCTGCCTGCGGTTGCAGCATTAACAAACACTACCTCTCATCCAGAACATCAAACAGGGCAGGGCCTCCAGGAGGAACCAAGGGAGAGGTTAGCAAGTATTACGGATGTTGTGTTTAATAAGAATTAAGCTTTGATGAGCACTTATACCCACAATGATTGTCAGCGTGTACACATTTTCCAATGTAATGTTCCAACATTTCAATGATGCTCTGCTTATTGAGCCATAAAGGATTCATTTACACAGTCTTAGTTGTAATATTGGTAGTAGCAATTACAGAAGGCCACAAGTTAATACTATCTATTTGACAAACAGATGCACTATTTGGGGTATTGAGACATAAGGCAACTTCTGTAGTAATGCTTGCAAGTGTTGGTTCTTTAATTTTCATGTTCTCTTCCTTGCCATTTTCGGTATTTTGACAGCCCAGTGAAACCTGCAGTAGAATAATAATACTGATAGTGCTGCAGTTGTGAAAATACTATAAGTTGAATTAATAGTATTGTTATTTGTAGTAGTGGTATTTTATTTACTGATATAAGACTGGTTGGAGCTCAGTCCCAAGAATTTACATCCATGTTGAACAATTCTGCACCCTGTAATTTATGCATCAGACTTTTAGCAGGAAACCAAGCTTTGCATCCTGTCACAAGCTTGGAATCAGCTTTTTGGCTGTTTCATTAACTGTTCTAACAATATTTACCTAATATAAACCATGGCATTTGCAAATATTGCAGGAAAAATTGCAAAAAATATTTTGGTATTAAATATAATCTGGGCTGTCACTGGGCTCAATGTTGTTTTCTAGTGAAAGAATTGCTGGGCTGCCACTGATTTTTGTCTAAACATAATTCACTTGCAGTTTACAAAAAAAATGTTGTTTTGTTTTTTGAACATACTGTATAGTTATATGATGCATCCATTTCTGTATATAGTATGTGCTGGTATTGCCTTGGTGATCGTTACAGTGTGTATATTTACAGTCACAAACCCACACAGGGTTTGATGTTACGCAGGACTCTTTTTCAAGATCAGACCTCACACAGCTCTGTACTCCCCTAAAACATGACACCAAACGTTACCAAAGAGACACGCAATGCAATTAACCGTTCATCAAAACAGCAACTGTTCCTTAAAAAACCTGACTTGACCCTACTGACAGAGCAGGAGAACAACGAATAATCAACAGTATCATCACAAGGTGGTATCTCATGCTTCACTGGACTCCACATCTGCTACGAGGCAAAACTATATATAGTATGTAATACTACAAGTTGTCAGTGATGGTAACCAGGCATGAGAGATCACACAAGATGCGTTTATTTTCTCTGTCTGCAGTCACGCCTGGCTTCACTGAAACTCCTCATGCAGAACTTGCTCTTATTAGACCTCTGTGAAAATTGATTTTGATCTGACAGCGAGCAGATTGGGAAACAACTGACAGACAACTGAGTCATCATCCAAAGAGTGATGCTAAAGTAACTACACTTTAGAGAAAGAGAAATGCTAAAGTAACTAGACTTTTTGATGGGATTGTCAATTCTTTTATTGTTCTAAACCTGTGTTTCAGTTTGCTTTATAGAGGTGTGACAGTGCAGATAATCTCCTCTTTTAACTTTGCAAAGCTGCATGTCTCACACCAGTAGATCTAAAACAGGTTTGCAGGTGTGATTCCTAGTTCTGTTACTTTTCTTCAGTGGTGTCTTACTCTGTCTACCTTTACTCTGTGCCCTACATGTTGGTTTCTGCACTTTGTGCTCCAGGTACGCGAGGTACATGTGCTTCACATACATACATATATACATACATTATCTGTAACCACTATCCTCACTAGTGTCGTGGGGCTGGAGCCTATCCCAGCTGACATGTGAGAGGGTACAACCATTCACACTCACATTTACACCTACGGGCAGTTTGGAGTCACCAGTTAACCTAATGAGTGCATGTTTTTGGACTGTGGGAGGAAGCACACCACGCAGACACAGGGAGAGCATGCAAACTCCACACAGAAAGGTTGGAACCAGAAACCTTCTTGCTGTGAGGCGAAAGTGCTAACCACTGGACCTGTGCCGCCACGTGTGCTTCACCTGTGAGAAATGCATTAGAGTTACACACCAACTGTTTCATTAATTTTGGTAAAAGTCGATCATATTTTGTGGAGAAAATGTTTTGTACCTGCTGTTAGCAATGTTAGATTGTAAGCTGGGCTGCCCGAACTGAAGATCAGAGCACAGAGGGAGTGTTAGTGTGTGTACAATGGGCGTTTCAGACTACTGGATAAAGGGTGCAATGGAATGCTGATGGGGAGTAAAGCCAGTGTTGTGCTAGAACTGGAGATGGGCAAGTGGGCAATGTAACTGTGCTCAACAGTCTCTATTGACATAGTGACTGACCAAGAAGCCACCAGATGAAACCGAGCTTGCTGTTGGACTAGTATTAGTATGAGTTAGCTGCTATGTCTTGTGTTGTTGCACTTGGTTGATGTTTGGCTGTTAAAAAAACATACTCATATACAGCTGTCCATATTTACCACAGTGGTATTGCACTGTTAAACTGGGGTGCAAAATTGCCAATTACCAATACTGATTTTTATGCAACATTGTTTTAATCTTTTAAAATAGTCAAATTAATATTTTGGATTGTTGTCCTTGCTCAGACAAAACATGCTTAATATGTTTTGAATCCCAGTATGTAGGCCTATACTCTGCAGGTACTGGTCTACTGGTTTGGGCTTGGCTTGGCATTTTAGAAATGGCCTTTTCATGCAACAAAGACATAATCTGGCTCAAGTCTGCACAATGTTAGTCTTTGTCATTGACAAACATACACTGTTTCATTGTAATGACAAACAGGGATTGGTGGTTTTTTTGAAGGCCACACATTGCCAATCCCTGAGGTGTGGCTGCCTGCCACATGCACCTCTATTTGGTTGGTCTTTTGGCTAGTTGACAATTTGACTGGCTTGACTGACGGTTCAGTTGGCTCCTCCTTCATGTCCCATGCCTTCTGTGTTTCTTTCTATTTCAAATGACTCAATCCGCAGATAGCAGATAGACATTTTCATAACCTGCTTGTATAAACTGTGATATGTGAGTAAAAAGTAAACAGTAATCATAAATTAAAAGTACAATACTTTATGTATTGAGTGAAAGATTCAAGCTAGAAAAATAGCACTAACTGAATGGGAAACCCCCATGTTCCCTTGACAAACACAATGTCAATAGATTTGTTTTTTTTAGACATCTTAATAGCTATTTTGGCTTCCTCTAATGGATGACTTGGTGGTGATTTTGAAAATAATAAAGGGATATTAAGTTTAACCCCTTTACATCCAGTACTAATGTCCATCAGTGTATTATGAGCTTGATCTATAAAAAATGATCTTCACACACATTTTTTCAAAATTCAGTGCCTATAGATTTATAATTTATTCATAATTACCTCTACTGTAATTTGGAATAAAGTTCTGTATAATCTGTATGTAACAATAACAATTTTCGGCTGCATAGTTTGTACTGACTGACCCACTGTGAAGACACAGCTTGTTACAGACCAGTATGTTTCAGGTGTGCATGCCATGATTTGCAGATCTCTTAGGTGGTCTCATGTGGACACACTGATTGCCTCTCGTTTAACCCCCCTCAGCTCCAATGAAGCTTCAGTCTGTTGCCCAAAATTAGGGTTCGTCTGGATAACAATTTAGCAGAGTGGTTGGTTAGTTAGTTAGTATTTTGGCTCTTTGGTTAGTTAACTGCCTGCATCACTACAGCACAACTCCCTCCAGGCAACCACTCATGCACAAAGACTTTAAAATACAGACTACAGTGGGCCCTAGTGATGTGAACCACATCTGGATATACACAGCAAAACCAAATCATAAGCAGCCAAGCAAAATAATACACAAACCTGGTAATTTGTAATCTCTGTCAACATACACGGGAGACAGGCAAAGGATCAAGATAATGGTTTATGATCTAGATGCGTATTGGCTTGTTTATCCCATCCTCCCGAAGACAGAGAGAGAGAGAGAAGGAGGAGAAGGAAAGACAGATGTTGTTTAAAAAGTATAATCCTTGGGTCTGTGATGGAGTATGTGGCTCTGCAGTCTGTCTCAGCTCACGTTGTAACAATGTATGGCAACTTCATTGAGGCTCAGCCACAAACATCTTTTTATTAGATTTTATATATATTTACATGTTTGTTCATCTAACATTCCTGCCAGTTAAATAACAGCGACTGATTTAGAAAACAAAAAACAACAGCATATATAAGGTTATCTTAAAGTAATTCATCGGTGATCTGTATATGTGTGTGAGAGAAAGTTATGTTTAGTACATTTATTAATGCAAATGGAAAATGCAACAAGACATTTTTTTTTCACGACATGACCTTTATTGGAAATTTGTCTCCTGAAATTTAAATAGGATTTATTTCTTCACAAACAAGCAACAAAGTGTAACACACACACAAATATACACAATCAAACACAGACGTATCAAGAAAATAAAAGGATCATTGATTGTGAATATCGATTGATGTTATATCACTTACCAAGACCAAATTTTAGATATTCTTCTCAGCAAAGAAGTTTTCCAGGTGAGTAAAACATGTTACTCAACAAAACTGAAAAGAAACTCACTATCAGATATGACTAAGACTCATCCCAGTAAGCCAGACTTTCATGGATCATCAGCAGCCTCTTTAGTTGATCCAACATCAGTCATGAAGTTCATGGGTGGGTTGCTGTCAATCGCCACCGTGTAGCTTTAGCTGCTCCCATTAGTGCAACAGATTAGCTGAAGGAGGATTCAAAGTGTGAAAAAGCATGATTGAAAAAAAAAAAAAAAAAAAAATCAGATGGAGTTCAAAAACTATTTTAGGACATGTTTGTTATGCCAACAGTATTTTATCATTGGTTTTCACACAAAAATTATTTAACTAATTTTACGCTAATTTATGTGTTAAAATCTCATATGGTGTACAAGATGAATTTGTCAACCATCTTAAAATGATTCATGTTCATCACTGAATTTTAATCATTGTTGCAAAAATAAAATAGCCATAGCCATTAGAAAATGTTTTAAAACAATTAAGAATCATAAAAACTGATTATCGTCATAGCAACTAAATCATAATGATTATCATACAACGAGCACAGAATAAATATGCAATTTACTAAGATAATTAGATAAGATAGATAGATAATTTAAATGATATATTCAATAAATGTACATGAGCAGCCAAGGTCTGCAATCCCCCCAAAAATAGGAACCCTGTAATTAAAGATGTTTGTGCATTTGGTGTTTGTTGAGCCTGTGTTCTCATACCTGGCATCATTGTTGGTATTGAGCAAAGCATTCATCCATTAATCTTACTATTCTCAATCGAGTGTTTGTTCAGACAGAATACAGGATGAAGGTGTGTGTAGTCTGGTGTTATTTCCTGTCCTATTGTGTGTTGTCATACAGTGATATGGTGGGAACCTCGCAAAACGCTCTCTTTTCACAGGAGTGTTTGTCTGTGTTTCTGTGTGTCTGACTGGTTGTGGTTTGTCACACAGAACTAGTTTCTGCATGCCTTGCGGCTACATCTGAGGTTAGGAGTGTGGGTGTGTGTGATGTGTGTACACGTGTACGTGTGTGGTATGGAGTCTCAAAGCGTCAATCAAATTTAAATCCAGAGATAAAAGGAAGGGGATGCCCTTCCCTGCCTTTTAATTATAGTGTTTGTGGTGAAGCAGTCAGGAAACCCAGATACTAATGTAGCGTACAGTAGCCGCTGTTCCGCTTACCTGATCAGGTACACAATACAATTCCCTTGCTAGGAATCTCATGATTAGTCATTTACAGAGAATGAGGCGGTCTGCTGGGGAGAGCCAAGATAAAGACACAGAGGTAAATAAAATCATTGTTTCCTTAGTGTGATGGAGCTGCAGGAAGGAGGAGGTATGAACGAGGGTTAAAGGGAGAACGAGTTGCCACGGTAACGCGGCTATATTGTATATTGTTCAAGGTAGAAGGGAGAGGCTGGAGGCAGACAGGTTAATCCTCTCCAGGCAACCAATTACAGACTTCCATCTCCCATCCTTCCTCCCCCGTATAATCTCACTGACTCACCCTTACCTCCTTTTTACCTGTGTGTAGCAACTCAGACTTTCATGCAACTGTAACCACAATTTTCTGTCCTTTTCAGTCCTTAACCATATCATAGATGCCCTGTCCGAATATCCTTGGAGGAAAGACTTTTTAAAATGTTGTCATAGGAGGGAAAATACATACTTGTTCAACATAATTGAAGGTTTTGCAGGATGTGAGGCAGTTGTCCCAAGAAGAATGACAAAAAGTGCCACTTCCTCAGTCAAGTGACGTTTTTATAAAGCAACAAAGACGGTAAATGGAGAAAGTCGGAGGGGATGGATGAATCAACAGAACATCAAACTTTAACACTGGCGACGGCTGTTTCCAACATTGTTTTTTTGTTGTTGTCTTTTGACCACAACCCTAACCATAAACAAGTGTTTATTATCGTATCCATGACCACAAAGCTCCTCTAACTTTAACAAATACTATAACCTAAACCACAATGTTTCCCTAACCTTAACAGTGTACATATTTGAACCCAATCTATGATTTCTCCCCAACCCCAACCAAGTCATTTCCCTGTCTAAATCTAACCAAGCTATAACCATAACGTTGTTAGTTGTTAATTTAGAGGACTTGTTGTAATGTTTTGTCTGTAGCGACTATGGCAACTGCATTAAGGTGGATTTGCTTCCACATGTATATTTACGTGAGAGGATGAACCTCTTTATTTATCTCAGGTTCAGACCTCAGTGTTATAGGTTATAGTTATCTAACCACATATTAAACACTTTACTGTGACAGAAATGATTGATATGAGCTTTAAGGTGTAAAATATTTGCTAACTACTTTGATTCTAGCTGCTAAGCTGGCTAACTGTATTGTAAATTACTGCATACAAAGCAGTAAGATTATCTCAGGAGGACTGTTGTATGCCTTAATGTATTGACATGACTTAATGTATTGTATGGCTTGATGTATGCTTAATCTATTAGTTATTGTTGTAATCTAAACACCTGGACACCCAATGCATTCAGAAATACAGGCTGTTACATGTGACATGGCATTTTACCGTTTGACAATCTGAGTGTGTAATCCAACACAAACAAAAGTTCTTCTAAGGTTGAGTTCCTGTCCATTTAATTGGCACAGCAGAGGTGACAAAGCAGACTGATGTTGCAAAAAAAAACCACAGCATTGTCCGGTAAAAGCTTTAAACCTGGCCGTACTTTTACCACAATGCAATGCTAAAAAGAAAGGTAAACTCACTTTGACAAGGCATGCTAGTACTGAAGTATTGATCTGTATTCAGACTAATTAGAGATGTATTTTTCCAAAACTCAGCTGTATACACTTTAATATGCCAGAGTGTCAGAGAATATCGTATTTTATAAAGCATGCCTACCGTACTCTAAATTACATCTGTATACTAGTTTTGAGGGAATACTTTTTTAAATAATATTTTTCTTGCTGCTGTTAGTATCATGGACTCTTGGATATCATTTCAGATGCATCATAAGACAACGTGAGGCAGAAAAGGCAGTATGCTGGACCAGGCAAGATAGTTTGGAGAGGCTTTGATCTGTAAAGTAGCAGAATACTATCTAATCCTTTAATGGGTGGCTGCTGAGTCATCCTGACGTTTGTCACAGAGTACCATCTGTCTCACACACACACACACACACACACACACACACACACACACAGCAGGTTGTGAAATCAGGTCTGAGCCACATTTTGTATAAATGTGATGAGAAGTGAATAATAAGTAAGAGGAAGAGAGAAAAGAGAAATTTATTGTTTATGTGTCACCTCATAATTTAAGTTACAACTGACTTCAGCAGTATCATACTTTGTGGTTAATGCACTAAATCCACAGTTTATACAACTTTTTCAGTTTAATCTAAAAGCAAAAAAAACCTCTCCCTTCTTAGTTGCTGTCTGTTTTTTGGAACCTCATGTGGATATTGTTTCTTAAGGTTTTGATTTTTATGTTGCAGTGCTGAAACCACAGATTGATTCTGGGTCATGGATTAATGTGTTTTGCCCAACTGTGTTTGCTTTTACACTGTTTAGACATTTAGAAAATAAGCCTCTTTATTCTGTAAGTCCCCATGAAGTGCCTCCAAATATGGCATAGACTCCAAACATAATAAGCTTTCATTGCTTTGCAGGAAGTCAACCTCCCTCAGACATGTTGCCAGTGGTCACACTCGGGGGTTTATTGTGATATAGCTCGGCCTCTTTGCCAGACAAGATAGTGGGCAACACTGATAATGATAAATGGCATTTATTTTAAAGGCATTACATTATTACAGTGATAATTGGGATCACTTTGAAAAATGTTTAAACTGACTTCTTACAGTATTTTGAATGTATACACAAGCAAAAATATCAGAGAGACCCAGTTGGTATTCAAAGTCTGTACACAAAGGGTAGCATTTAATGTATGTACTCTGCATATATACACAGTGTAAAAATATTTAATTTATACAAACTGCCTGTCAGTCAGGGACTGCTGTGAAATTCCATTCATGTTGCTCTTGCTTTATGATAACTCGGTAATTGCCTGACCTTTTTATGAGGTGTCATCGTTTGATTTATGACCAAATAGCTGCTGTACACTGTGATTATTGCTAGTTATCAAATATTTGCACGCTAAGATGTGAACAGGTAAACATTATACCTGCTCAACAACAAAGTAGCCTCACAGAACTGTTGAACATGGCTGCACACAGTGGTCTTATACAGTAGTTATAATTGCATTATAACAAACTAATTACACTTAATCCAGTGAGTTAAGACAATGACATATTTTTGAATTAATAGAGCATGTTAATAATTGCAAAAGTATTTTAACATTTTGGGATGATGATTCAGTTTGATTTATGAATTTTCCATATTACATATTTTGCTGGTCAATTCTATACCACAGGTTTATACAGTATTTGCAAATATCATCAGATTTAGGTCTCTTCATCAGTGCCCAAGGAGACACATTTGTTGGGCAACACCACGTTAATTCATTTTGCATTATAATTAAACTAATTTAAGAAGAATGTTGGAAATGGATTCTAACAAAACAAGTTGGAACACAATCAAAACCAATGTTGTAGCAGGCCTCCGATGCAGCCCAGCTGAGAGCACAAACTGCAGCTACAAGGGCCCCAATTAGACCCCTGCCCCTGGGGTGGGAGTACCTCGGGGAGGATCTCACCCTGGAGACACCTTCCCTCCCCCTCTCACTACCTAAATCTTTGTGCAGGGATTAAAGATGGCTCGGCTGCAGAAAAAGATGATTCACAAAGCTTCTTGCCCTTTTTTCTTCTTTTGTGACAGAGTAGGTGTGGGGTAATTTGGGGAGGGATGAAGACGCTGTAGGTGTGTGCACATGCACTTGAATGCATGTGATCTGTCAGAGAGCATAAAGCAGAATATCTGTTTGTATATTTCCATTTTTACATGTGGCATTCAATCTGAGTCTGCTGACGTGGTGTACTGCTTTAAACCTTCCCTTCCTGTCTCTCTGTCTCTGCTTACCTGTGTGTGTTTGTGTGTGTGTGTGTGTGTGTGTGTCTGTGTGTGTGTCTGTGTGTGTGTGTGTGTGTGTGTGCGTGCGTGTCATAGCCAGAAGGAGGTATTAGTGCACAATGAGTTGGAGGCACTAAAATGGCAGCCAACTGCACTGAAGTAATTTGTTCTTCCTGGCTTACGCTGTACTACAGTGTACGCACACAGTGTGTTTCCAAAATGTCCCGAGTGACCCTTATGTTTAGACACACTGCAGTGTTAAACAGGTAGCCCATTCATAAAGCTGCCATCATCACACATCCAGGATTAAGGAGCTTCCATCTCCCACCGTTTCCCATGCAGCTCCATGGGTGGAGGACGACACCGACACCTTTAGGGTCAACACTTCAAAGAACTCACCCACCCAGTAAGGCGCTTTGCATTGCAGCATCCAACAGCCACAAAATGATCACAGGTGCTGTGAAAGGAAGAGACTGAAAAGATGAAAAATAGAGGAAAGTGTGCTCCAACTGTGTGGTTAGAATATAAAAGAGAGAGTGCTTTAAGGTCTGAAAAAGTTTACTGAAAGAATAAATTATGAAAATGCACAAATACTGTATAAAATATTGTAGCACCCTGTTTATGCCCCAGCACAGTCGAGTGCAGTTGAGTTCTTCACAGAAACTTATGAATGAACATTTTACACTTGCCATGTGAGTAGATAGTACCCAGCAGTGTTAGGGTCAGGGTTAGCGCTAAATCCTTCCTCTTTGTGTCTCTCTTTTCTCCACACACATTCCTATCTTCAGGCGCTTTCACATATCGAATTTGCATGCATTGCTGCATACAACATATTCACACACATGCTAAATTGAGGTCTCGGAGGCTTAACGACGTTATGGAAAACACAGATACACACTGGATTAAGAGCCAGAGCCAACAATAAATGATGATCAGATTGTTATTATGCGCATATTATTTCATAGAACTGTCTGTTTCTGATTAATATCAGTGGTACTTATTTATTTTGATGTTCAGATATTATCTTTATATTTTGCTGGAGCAGCTCAGCTAAGAGTGAAAACAAATGCATCAAAGAACTGAGAGAGACAGGTTGGATATTTTTTGTCTTAGTGGGAAAATTAAAATCTTGACTGATATGGTTGATAATCAGACGTAATCAGACAGACTTTCTAAAGGGTTTTGATTTAGACAGGACATTATAACTTTCAACATGAGAGCCTTACTGACTAATGTAAAGTCAATTCATGTAGAAAAAGTAAAAAAAAAAAATAAGCTGAAGGGTTTTTTTCTGTGCTTCAAACGTTATATAAATATATTTTCTCTCTCTCTTTGTTTCTGTCAAATCTTCCACTGCTCTCAGCCCCTATGTATTGGCACACTATTAAAGCAGTCTCAAGACATGAAACACACACACACACACACACACTCTGACGCTTGTTAGACCCTGGCTGAGAAAAGAAAAAAAAAAAAAACTGAGGTAGCACACGGGGGGAAAGACACAAAAACACCCCTGAGGTAGCTTGTAAATTGCACTGGAATGTCGACGGAGCCAATCAAATGGCAAAAGACAGAGCCAGATTGAGAGGGGCGGGAATACAGCAATGATGATGCTAATGCAGCCAATTAGAGCTGGGCCGACCATGCTCCGTTTTCCCCCTCCACAATGTCAATGGCAACATTTATCCCCCAATAAAACAGACATGATCTCAGGAGCCTGGGCCTGCCAGGGCTTTCCGTTCCTACAAATTTTAGTTGATTGTACAGTGCTGTGCCTGGAAGCACTTCGAAGGATGATTACTGAGCTTGTGTTACATGTTTAAAGGGAGATTCTGCACCGTTTTTTTTTTCTCTCTCTCTGCAAGATGGAATTCTTGACTGAAATATTAAGACTTAAAATCAGCGTGTTCTGTCCTTTTCCCTGACACATAGATAAAGATAAAGTGGATGCACACACACAGCCATTCAGGCGGCAGGATAAACCTCCTAAGGCTGGAAACAGTAGGAAGGACACAACAACCTAAAAGAATTAACAACAATGGACTGAAATCAGGAATCTAAATCTCTTTAAGTGTAATGAGACGAGTTCAGGTCGTTACTGTTGCTGTCGGGGCGAAAAATCTAATCTCCAATCTCTTCATTATAAAGTAACTGAATCTTCATTTTCAGCTTAAACGTTATGTGTCTGATTTCACTCGGCTGGTGTGAAAGTTTGGTCAAGTGAAAAGATAAAAATCAATACAACAACAGTGACAACATGCCGGTAGCAATGAAAAACATGACTTACTAAAGTATTACGTTAACAAAACCTCTCCACAAAGAAGAAGTACATGTTTATTCTGTTATAATTATAATATTAATGTGTGTATATATATATATATATAATGCACAAAGTGGAACATAAAGCATACAAAGCACAAATAAAAGAGAACAGACATGGATGTACAACAAGCAGAATTGAACATTTTAGATGACTGTATTTAATTGTAATTACACGATTGACATATTATTATTATTATTTTATCTTGTAGAAGACAGAATGTATAATTCTGCCAAAATATTCCAAATCACAGCACGTCTCTGCGGATTTAAATCTGCACAGTTGTAGTGTGGGTCAACGGTCTTTTTTGTATGTACAAAGTTGAACTAAAGCTGGATTACAAAGCAAATCCTCCATAATGAATAAGAAATTCAGTGTAATCCAGAAGCTTAAGTACCTGGAATATCTTTACTTTCCTCACTGCGTGTTCAGCGCGGATGAGATCCAGTTTTTTCCGTCAACACCTGCAGCTGAGTTCTGATCGATGAGTCTCTTTTTGGTTTTTTTTGTAACAGATGCATCGCAGCACGGTGGCGTGGGATTATGGATGCTTGACACAATATATTTCCTCAAGTTTAGTGTAAGAGTTCATTTTCTTTTGGTAGTATCCAGCCTGCTTAGATAAACATAGATTCTGGGAGAAAAAAAATCCATTTTTTTTTTGTTGTTTTCAGCACTTTCTGCAATTTCCTGTATGGATGTTGTAGTGGATTCATGGAGCTACACAGTTAATAAAACCTTCATGAAGGACTTTCCTGTGATGTGGCAGATGTTGTTTAAATAATTCTGTCTCACACACTCACATTTCCACCACCACAGCCTTTGTCCTAGATTTATTAAGCACATTAATTAGTCAGAATATTAAATGCTAAATCATTCAACAGTGGCCTCTTTGTTTTATACGCAGCGTTCTGTTGCTGTCTGTCTGCTCGGTGTGGAAATGTTGCAACTAATCTTGCTGCTGCATCTAAAGGCCATTATGTTGTGAGCCACATGACAATGGTGCTGTAATCCTCATAAAGCCTGTTGAATTAGCAACTTAGTGTGTTTGTCTGAGTTGTCAGTGTTTTGTTCTGGATGAGGTGTATGTGCACATGTGGACATGTGGATGTTTACTTTTATTTTCTCTGCAGAGCTCTTTTTGCATGCAGTCTGCCCGTGCTCGTGTAGCATGGCTGGATGTTTTTTTTGTATTTCTTTTGTATTCTTGGAGCGACATTTATATCGCAGGTGAAATAATGCAGAAAGCGTGGATATGTACTATACTTACTTTAAAAAACCCATGATTACACAACACTCGGATTACACAACAGTGTGCTCCACCTCTCTTTAATTCATTGTTGCACCTTCGTTCTGCCTTTTTTCTGTGTAGAGTTTCATGCTTAAATATGAATTTGAAGTTTAGGAAGCTCAGTGTACAGTGAGTTTTACAGTACATGTCTGATAATCTCATTTCATGATGATGAGACTTTTTAATTCTACTTTTTAGTTTTACTTTTTACAAAAACTTTTACTATAGCACTAGAGCCTGCCCTTAACTAAAACAAACACTGACTTTACATATTTCAACCTAATCTTAACTGCAGATAAAGTGAGCCAAGATAGGTGTGGTGGCAATTTGTTGTTAAGAAAAACTAGGCCCTCTCTGCTTGTAAGGTATGGCATAAAAACTTTGTGGTTTTACAGGATATGATGGGCGTGAGAATTCACTTTTCCCCTCACCTTTCACCCTTCCTGTTATCCAGCAGTGTTCTGTCTCACATCACACCATGCATTCATTTTATTCAGCATATATATGCTCCGTAAAGACAGGGTGTTCAGCGTTATCCAGCAGTGATCCCCACTTCTCCCTTGTCATTAGCAGCGCCACTTAGCAGCTCCGTTATCTTCCTGAGACAATGCTTCATCACTGGATTAGACTTTAATTGGCTGCATTAGCCGCCTCCCCCCCCCCCCCTCCGGCTCTGCAGCAGCTGTGATTTTAAAGGCAGGAGTCAGACACACTGAAGGCTTTGCCCCGCCACCCGACAGTCAGCAGGTACGAATGGAAACATGTTTTGGAAACTGGTGAACTTTAGATAAATAATGCAATCCAACACTTGCTTGCAATTACGCTGCTGTGGTTGCTTTTCTCACTTATTATGCCTGTACTTGGGCATAGTAACGTGATTCTTCTCTGAGGACCAAATTGGAGCCAAGTGAATCAAGCGGTTCCATAATTAGGGCCCCTCAGCTGCAGTGAGGCCTCCAGAACCAGCTGAATATGTGACTTTGGTTTCTGCATTATTTATTTATTAATGTATGTTTGTCCTCTTTAAATATTCAAAGAAACATTCCCTCATTTTTTTTTAAGTGTTCAGTTATTCTCCTAAATCCCCAAAATGTTCTCAACGTTAAAAACTCAACAGGTTTTTGAGGCAAATTTTACATATAGCTCCCCGAAAAAAGCCCAGGCTGCTCTCTTATGCAGCGGTATTTTGAAGCTCTGAAGGGTTTTGATTTTTACATCCTCACATAAAAAAAAGGCGAGCAAGTGAAAATGCACAAACAAACTTCCAGAAACTTTTTCTCCCTTTACCAACAGCCCAGACGGACAAACACGTCTGCTAATCTCTGAGATTCTTCAGAAATTGCATTAAGACCGTCTGGTTGAATTCAATTAATTCATAATTGTTGCTTTAACTGATAACTAATTAAACAGTATAAAAGGATCCATGGTGAGGCTTTAATGTAGTAAAAGTTTCAGCTCAGCTCAGCCAAGGCCTTATGTGAGGCCCTGCAGCACTGACCCCACATCTGCTGCACAAGCCTGCCTATCGAGGCCAGGCAGGGCTTTAATGTCCTGTGTGTGTGTGTGTGTGTGTGTGTGTGTGTGTGTGTGTGTGTGTGTGTGTGTGTGTGTGTGTGTGTGTGTGCGCGCGTTTCAGAGAGAGAAGGGCTTATGGCTCGGCTAGCCCAGAGAACAGCCTGCCAGAATTTATAAGACATATAATGACTCTATTATAAACTCTCTCTGCCCGCCGATTTGGAGGTAACATTGTGTTTTTCCCGCTGTAGGAGGCTTCAGCATCAATTTAAACTCCATATTACATCATTGAAATTCTTCTTTTTATTTGTTTGTTGTTTATTTTCCTCCTCGTGATTGCTCTGTAAAGCTTTTTGTGAAACCCTTGGGTTTAAAGAAGTCTTTTAACGACACATTATCTCCTATAAAATCATGTTTCCTAGCAATTATCACCACTCTTTACGAAGTGATCCACAGCGCAATGACATGTTGTCTCCATATTCATAAACGCATGAACAATAGAGGGTTGAACACACACGCCGGAGTGTTTCTGTTCAGCTTCAGAGTCAAATATCAGTTCTCTTAAACTCATTTATTTTTAGTTTAAGAATGTTGGATTGACAAAAGAAAAGTAAATACAATATTTAAAAAAGATATCAATACAATATGAATTATAATATATAAGATATATAAACAATATTACAATTAATTAATTCATATATTTTTTGAGAAGTTATGGATGTATTGTTAATTATCCTGCATCTGAATTCAAGTCTTTCATTTTATTTTGTATTTTTATTAAATTCATATGCAAAATGTTTAAACTTTTTCTTTTTTATGGATACAAAGAATTCATTGTCAGAGGCCTAATCATTGACTTGATTAGACCTGAGTCATAGTTTTTACAAACTGACATTTTTAATAGATTTTCATGAGTTTCAAAGCTCAGACTGAACTAGTAAAATCTGTAATGATTTTATAACATTTGTCTTTGATCGGATATTTGAAGCAACATGAGCAGACTTTTAGTGTTTCTATAGTCATCACAATACATAATCCATAACTTAGACCTATAACAGATGTGTTTTGCAGAATAATTTTTTTAAAGAGCATCAGATCAGATATTTCGACTCAGATGTCAACATCCTTACACACACACACACACACACACACACACACACACAGTGGGAGGCATCCATGGATGATTCATGTCTATTAGGCGTCCTCAGCTGGAGACAGAGGTCTAAAGCCTGGAAATTGATCCATGTCCATCAGATCAGGTGACATTTTCTGCCTCCTCTGGCTCCTGTTAGATGATCACATATGATATTTTTCACTCTTTTTATCTTCCTTGTTTTTTTTCTTTGGTCCACCCTAATCTCTCTCCTCTTCTTTCTGTGAGAACCAAAAAAACAGGTTTCATCTTCTGAAGCTTCATGTGCCTCATTCACACGGATGTTGGTCCAGGCACACCAAGGAACCTTTCTCTCCTTTTCTGTTTTCTTCAGGGAAGATATATATCTATTTTTTTTCTCCTGTTGTATTTCTATTGTTGCTGTATTTGTCTGTAATCTCTAGAGGCTGAGAAGCTGCAGCAGTTTTAAGTAACTACAGGAATCTTCGTCTCTAAGAGGCTCAAGTGTGGAACAATAAGAATGGTAAGTCCCCTTCCTCAGGGGACACAAATAAAAAGAGCTGGACCCCCCCATAAAAAAAAAGAAAACACACACACACACACATTTACACACACATTTTATTTTCTTACCAGGAGAGCTCTGTGCTCCTTTAATTTATGTTTCTGATGTTGAATATTTAGTGTTTTATTTATTAAAATAAATTAAAGACATTTTCAAACATTCTCCAACTTTTTTTTCAATAGATTGTTAAATATATTCTCTCTCTGTCTATAAACTGTCTATTTGAAAAAAAAAATAGAGATGCATTCAATTATAATTTGATAGATACATAATATTATTCTTTCATAATAAGATAAGATTATCAGATTTTTACAGTTGTTTTGTAACCTAACTGCTTCTGTTCATGATTTAATATCAAATTATTTCTCTTTATATGGTTTAAATGAAATCTATTTGATAGAGGATATTTATAACTTGTCAGAATATGAAGTCTTAAATGATACATTTGACCTAACTGAGCCTGAATGTGTCACTTTTTATCCTCTTAGTTTCCCCCTTTTTGTCCGTTTTTAAGCTTTAATTCCGCTTTCATCCTTTTTTCATTCTCTGACTTTGTTTTTAGACATCAGCCCAAATTCATTCCTGACACTGAGATCCGCTCTGGTTAAATATAAAGTGTCTCCTCTCAAAGTTTCTTTGTGATAAAAGCTGATTTTAAGCCTGTCGGCCTTAACAGAATATTAACAAGCGGAATGTTAAATGTCAACGAGGTGGAATTAAAGTCTGATTTCACTCGTCTGCGTGTTTGGATCATTTATTTAAACCCGATTTTTATTTAAAGCAAATGAGCTCATAAGGTTGTTGTTTTTTTTTCAGCGTCGCTTAATTGCGCCTCTTTTTTTCAAAGTGGGAAAATTCAACTGTTAAGATATTAAACTGGTTAAGATGGATGAAGACGCGCACGGAGCTCCGCTAATCGCCGTTTTCTGACACAAACAGTTTTCAGCTTTCAGTAGTGGCTTATAATTAGAGCCCAAATAAGTGCGCTGTCATGGAAAAGTTAACAAGCTCTGTGGGCAGACTCCGTGTAGGGAAATAGACAGACTAACCAATATTTATTAGACTCATTCCCAATGAAACATCGTTGGTGTTTTGGATTCTAAAGAAGTTAAAATAATAGTGAGGTTAAACTGCATCCCCTGCAGACACAAACATAATTTATTCAGCTGCTTGCTCCAAATATTTAGATTCACCTTAGACTTTGTAAAAATAATTATTCATGAGATGTTTCTGGAGGTTTAAATCTCTGCAGCGCACCTGACTTTGTTTTCTGCTGCACATTTTTTTATTTTTTTTAAACCCTCATGATATTCTTCTCTTTCCACAAACAGAGCCAAGGACTCTTTTTTCCCTCTTTTCTCCTGAAAGGGCGGTAAATTTTTCTCCCCTCCTTCTTGCCTCCTTCATTTTTTTTTTTTTTTTTTTTTTACCAAATGGTCTGTTTTTGATTGAGGCCTAAAGGTCAGCTTTGGAGTTTTTCTTTTAAAGCATCTCTGACTCTGAGCTTTGTGGCCAAAAGCTAACAATAAAGCCCTCAACTCCCCTTGAAATAACGGAGATTTTTTATCAAGCCCCCTGAACACCCTTTTTCCTTCAGAGGGCTTAAGTGCTTTCATGTCTGTAATAACTTTGTATACAGTGTATGTATACACACTAAGCTACAACAAGGTGATAATAAACCGGCTGCTAACTGCTCATGGTGAGGCTAAAGCCCGGCAGAATTAGCACAGGCCTGCCAAAGATTTCATAAAGAAAGAAAGAAAAGTGACAGCATGTCAATAGGTTCTGATTTAATATCGCTGTGGTCACTTTAGCCGAGTCGGTTACAAAACCAGACAATTTTAATCAAATTCCTCGACTTGTTGGCGTAAAGTTGTGCTGCAGCTTCACTGTAATGGAGCAGCGTGGGATTTCACTGTCATCAAGATGGAAAAAAAGCTCTGATTGATGCCGCAGGGTTTATTTCTTTTAGATTTTCTGTCACATAACCTTACCTAAATTCACTTTCTTTTTGTTATAGAGTCTGCAACTGATTTTTAATGTCTTCGAATGCTCTAAAAAGGTAAATATGCTGGCTTGTAACGTAACAAAACACATAAAATATTTGTTATTCCAATAATGATTGAATCCAAGCACGTTGAGACAGAGATGAAGGATGGAAAGTGTCTTTATTGAAGCTGTTTTTCATATTTTTTTTATGCGTTACAGCCAAAAACTGATCTTGCAAACAAAGACTCACTCATCGAAAACTGAATTTCAACTCGGTCGTAATTCTTCATCATGTCCTTCCACCAGGAGCTGGAAGTCTCCTTTTTGGGTTCAGAGCCAGAGTCTGAAGCTGACTGATTGATTACAGCTCATCCAGTTCTCAATGGCCTGTGCAAAATAGAAATAAATAATTCAGTGGGTCTTTAGTGTCCTGTGATGGTCTTTACATCTAGAGGCTTTTTTATGTCGTCAAAAATGAGACTCAGAAAATGTTTAATAATAATAATGATGCCCATACAGCTGGATTAAAGTGCACTGAAGCACTGAAGAGGCTGTATCTAAGCAATTAATTATTGTATTTCCAACATATTCAAAGCCAAAAGCAGACTTTTTAGTCTCTTCAAAACTTAAAGAAAAATGGTCCTCATTCCTTCCACATGACTGTCCACCAGCAGCTCAGTGTCCCTCCTCTGGATGTAGAGCCAGTGTTTGAACCACGCTGACTGATTATATCTGATACAGCTGCTGGGATCCCTCTCATCCAGTCCTCAATGGCCTGCTGCAAGTGCTTTTCATCAGGCTTCAAGTGCCCTTCATATTGAGTATCGTTGATAACATGAAGCACACACACACACACACACACACACACACACACACACACACAAGGACGTGAGTTATCTCCTTCAGGGTTTGACATACTTGTTTTTACTAAATATCAGATATCCACCTGCCACAGTGATGAATCATGATCAGTCCGTATAACCTGTTATTAAGTTTTATCTTCCTTGCATCTTTTATTTATTCTTTTAATCATTAAATTAGGTTTGAGTTCATGTAACGTCTCCCGGAGTGTCTTCTACCGTCGAGTAGGTGTGGTGAGTCAGCCTGCCTTAAAATAATTGAATTATCCTATGAGTACTTTAATGTCCCATGTTGGTTTTCATGCTGTTTTTAAGGGTTTTTAAGTTTTTCTATAAACTTTTTATTTTGTGGCTGTAGCCTTCAGTCCCTTTAGCTTTACCTTTGAGTACATGTGCTTACATTTCTCATGCTGGCCTCAACAAACAGGAAATGAAATATACACATTTGATCATCTCTCCTGTCTTTGTCTGTCTCAGCAGATGTATTGTTTGTTTGTTTGTTTCTTGACAAAGATATTATTTTCATCCCACTTATGATAGCGTCTCCATTTTTATGTTGTGTTATAGATTTTTACTCCACACATCAAGTTGCACTTACAGGTAAAAACATGTTTTAAAAACACAGCACAAATAATACAAAAAAACGTCTTTATTTTTATTTGATTTGTGCTCAAATAATTTAAGTGCAGTGTGTGTGTGTGCGTGCCTCCAAAAGATTAGACAAAATTATTGGCAGGATGTTGCTTTAATTTTTCTATTCTATTTTTATTCCATTAATCCAATAAAAACAAAAGAGTTGCTCCGCCACCAAATTCAAAAAGGTAAAATATGACAAAAACAAACCCAAATAAACACACACACACACACACACACACACACACACACACACACACGTCACGTCACACATGATTATAATACTACTCTAAATTTACACGTGATTTGTTTAATAACATGATCATTTGAAACACATGCACATGTGGTTTTCGGACAGTTCACATGTGTATTTTTCTTTTACTGTGAACTAAACTTTGATTCAACAATTAAACAGCAAAATTGCTACATAATCATTAATGCTCTGATGATTTGATTTGAACATTTCAACAAACTGAATTTAAAATATGCAAGGTGTACACTAATACTCAGGTCACTTAGATGGTCAGAAAATGAAATATTGTGCCCTTTAAGGATGATTTTCACTGCATATCGGGAGAATTCTCCACGCAGCTCTGAAAACAGATGAATCAGTGGACAGATTTCTACTGTGTGTCTCTATCTGCCTGCTGTTAGTCATGCAGAGGCCTCCCGTCCTGCCTCCAGCTCTGGTAGACACAGAGGCACTTTCTCAGGGCTGCAGCTCGGCTCTGCTGTTCCGTGATAATGATAAGGCCTTAAATCCCTCTGTAGATTTGACCTTTGTCCCCTCCCCCCTACTCCTCTATTTTTAAACTGTCTTGTACGTTCAAGAGTTGCGATCTGGCTGGTGCAGGGTGGATTAGGTGTATGTTTGGGTAGAGGTGACTCCAGGAGCCCCCCTCTGTTTGGTTTGGCAACCCCGCAACCACCACACAGCTGCCGGCAAAACCCTGCTTGATCTACCAGATACCCAAAATCATTATGCGGTGTTTGTTATGGAGTGGGGGAAAAGTGAGGAGAAAAGAAAATGGGGAAAAAAGAGAAAGGTTTACTTTTGTTTGAGGAAGACTTTGAGGGTTTGAAGTTTGGTCACTCAGACATGTTACAGACGTCCTTTCAAACTTGACTCAGATGTTTACATTTGACTTCCCCTTTTAAACTGTTATCAGCAGCTTACAGATTGAGATCTCATCATGCTACATGACATCTTTTAATAACATTTTGTCATAGAATTATCAGAAACATGCAGCATGCAAAATGGTCTGAAAGTTTTGCATGAAATTTGGCAGCAGTGTATTCAGATCCTTTGCTTACACAGCCACGTTCCAAACACTATTTTACAAATAAAACAAACCCTGCACTGAAAACAGAATTATTCCCAGAAAAATGTACTCACATTTCAAAAGCAATCTTCTTCAACAGGATGGCACCATTCAGATCATTGATAGATTATTGTTACTGGTGCATTGAGGTGTAAGCAATGTTTATGTTGAAGCTGGAAAATTATACCTCATTTATACATGTATATTTTATATGTTAGGTAGTTTAAACTATATCATTACATCCTATTTTAATATGACAGCTTAAACATGTAAAATCAGTGGGACTGTGGCTGTCAAATGAATGTGTAGTACAATATTTCCTTCTAAAACGTATTGAAATTGAATTGGCATAAATTAGAAATAAAGTACAAGCATCTAAAACTTAAAATTTAAATGTACTTGGTGTCTTATTTATAAAGACACTACAAAGAATAAAGAGTCACAAACGAGCAGAGCCCAGACGTGATTCAAACATACTTTTTCGCGACTACCACAGGCTGTCTGATGCATTTGAGCAGTCAAGCAGTCCGTCATTCTTACGGAGACAAACTCGTCCCTCACCTGACAGTTAATGGGTTTGGCCCACTGATTAATTGTGATGAATGGGAGCTCATTCATAACCCATTGTGCATTTGGCCCTGTGTGCTGTCAGTGGCACTGGATTCAAAAGCAGCAGCAGAAACGGTGTCTTTGTGCAAAAAGAGGCAAACTACTGCCCCCTGTTGGCTGTCGAAGCTCCTGCTGAGAAAGCAGCACAGCGTGGAAGATGTATTTTGTTCTGCAGGTTTTCCAAAAAGTAAAATTTAGTACTTGATGGTGACATGGGTAATGGATAAACAGGAAAACACACACTGAAAACACAAACACACACAGGCTGTGAATTATAAATAAGATATTTATCTCCAATTCTTCTGGTAATATGAAAAACACATGAAAAATGTAGCTGCAAGCAGCGATCAGGGGGTTTAAGCCCATATGGGAATGTTAATAATTTAAGGCTGTCAGGGGTCAAGAGCGACATGGGAATCTTGGGAATGTTGAAAGCAGAGTCTCCGGCAATCACAGACATAATGATATGAAACCCATCCACACCAGAGAGGTTTATTATTATTATTATTATTATTATTATTATTATTATTATTATTATTATCTAATTTTATATTAGCGTAGTTGTCTGTGCTACCTTCCTGTTTTAGGAATTAATCCAGTGTCTGATGTATGTTTCAGTAGGAGGGCTTTGCGTGCACGACATGTTTGTCCAGGAGTGTATAAATCTACTGTGAGTTATTGTAAGACACACCCAAATGTACAGACCAGTAGTACACGCAAGATGTTTGAGTATCCCACCGTGTTTTATTATTATTAATGCCAAAGTAATTATTCAAAAACATTTTCTAAAGAACAGCATTAAGAGGTTGTTTTCCTAAATGAGATGTCATTGAGGTGTCATTTTCTGTGAGGAGATTATGGCAAATTTCTCTGTATATGGTGATGTGGCTGTACGTGAATATGTTATGGTGATGATTGGTTAAAAAAAATAGAAAAAGAATAAAGAAAGAATGTGCTGTTCCACCACAATAATGGTCCACTGTCAGTTTGACGGACGCGGATGTCAGATTTGGAGAGAAACTGGAAAATGTTGCCAGTTTTATTTTATCTGCCACTGTTCTTTTTGTCTTTAAGTTTGTGGCATTTCAACTACTCCCAAAAGTGTAATTTCATAATTTTTGTTAATGGCTCATCTTCTCATCTTACAGCACATGCCAGACAGTGACATCATCTGTCAGTCAAACAGTGTGTGGGCTTGTCATTTGCTTTAATCTCACTGGCTGGTGAAGTTTGACTTTCTGAAAGTGCTGCTCTTTTCTGTGGTTGCTTCACTGCTCATGCTAATCTGGGTTCAATTATAGTCAGAGGCGGCAATTAAAAGTCGGGAGAGCGCCATTCCTAAACACTTCACATCTGAGCTACCGAGGTGGGAAAAACATTGATGCAGGCAGTAAAACTTTAAAGTGACTATAATCAATATTTCTCAATTAACAATAGAACAATGAACATGACACACATTTGTATGTGGAAAAGGTCACAGCTCTACGGAATATTTTTAGCATCTTTCAGCTCTTTGTTTTGGTTTGTCTGGTCTGTTCACTCTCCGCGCTCTCATAGCTTCGTGTTCAGCCGTCAGCTGTAAATAACGGCTGTAAAAATAGCACAAAGTTAACTTAGTGGAGCATTGAGCAGCTAAAAAGCTAGATTTATCCCTAACGTTGGTGGAGACTGAAACCAGAGCTAAAATGAGAGTGATCATTGGATTTACATTTGCCAGCTGGCCACAAATACGACTGCAGGATGTGCAAATGGTCAACTTTGTACTAACACGTTTACCATATCAGCCTAAAAAAGTGATATGTCAATGTGGAATCCTGATCGACGACAATAATGCAACACTAAGAGGGGTGATTTAAAAGACTACACGGTCTCTTGTTCATAAATAGTTGTATGCTTGAAAAAAAAGTCAAACTTAAAGGTCCAGTGTGTAGTACTTATGGTTTAGTTGTGTTACAACCCCCTTGCCTCACTCTCTCCTTCCAAGTATTCCAAGTAAGTATGATGTAGAAACTATGGCAACTGCATAATGCGTGTTGAAAACAAGTTACTGTAGAAACATGGTGGTTCAATATGGCTCCTAATTCCAGCCCTGAAGTCCCAGTTCACCCATGTTCATGTATGCAAATTCATCAACTATCATCATCAACTATTGCAAACAGGAAACAAAATAGACATCATCATTACTTTTTGTGTTTCCAGGACACACCAGATGCTTTACAAAAGCAAGTGTACAGGTTTTCTCAAAGGTTCAGTCATTGCCGTCTTGTATTTGTAATCGACTTCTGACAGAAAAGCAGTTTTTTATTCACTGAACAGGTTTCGACTTCATGTTTCCTCTCGTTTCTTTCTTTCCCTCGTGCTCTTTTATACTTTCATTCTCTCTGTGTTGCGTCTAAAGCCCACATAGCTTCAACCATGCTCTCTTCGTCTCTCTCTGTCTCTCTCTCTGTCTCTCTCTCTCTCTCTCTCTCACACACACTCACACACACACTCACACACACACACACACACACACACACACACACACACACACTGCACCGTGCAGCTTGACAAGATCTGAGGCCAAATATTTGATTTACACCGGCAGGGTCAAAGAGAATGCATTAGGGCCTTTTGCAGGAGAGGCACAGGGAACGGCCAAGAGTTATAAAGTGGTCGGATGGATGCTGACACATGGCCCTTCATAACAATCAGTAGAAGAGTTAGATGCACTGGCCCTGACCTCCTCCTCTCCAACACCATGATCTATATACTCCAGCCCCCAGCTCTTATTCACCACACCCCACCAAAAAGTCCTAAAAAAATCTGCCTCAAAGCTCATGTTTTTATTCACCCCTTTTTTCTTCATGTTGAGTTTTTAACACTTTTGCAAGCTCGGCGTATTTTATCTTCTGTTTAATTTCGAGATTGTTCTGAAAAAGCGTCACCTTATGTTGTGATATACTGTACGCATCCAAAGCCTTGACTCTTTTATGCATACTATAAAGCGACTGTGAAGACACGGAGCAGAGGCCGCGTTACTCCCATTTTAATGTGTTATCTGAAGGTCTTTTGGGTTTTTATGTCTGTCGTAACAGCTCTTTATCTTTGTTTGAGCTGATTACACAGTGAAAGGATCCCTCGGTGTATTTAACACACGCGTGATATATAAAAATAGCACTTGGCTTAGGTATTAAGATACCATCATATATTAAGTTGTCGACTTTTCAGCGTTTCATCTACATGCATAGGATATATTGTGTGCCTTTTATAGCCTATTTTATTCAGAGTTCATTACAATCCTTTATTGTTGTTTTTGATATTTCCAAAATGTCCACAATTAAAAAAGAAAAAAAAGAAAAGATTTTTCTTTTTAAGCTTATAATTTTTTTTCCAGTACAAACAAGGCATAGTAATGTGCAACATTTGAAGAAGATGTCATCACTGAGCTCAAAATGACCCTTTAAATATGATACATTTTGGCGTTTGTAATTTTTTTAGACAGCTCACAAGTGAAATGAAATATTTTGTATGTAAAGACATGAATGTCACATGTGGAAACATTTTCCTCTAGCTCTAAGAAAGTTGACATTTTTAGATATCCAAGGTTTCTAAATGATAGCGGTGAGGTGAATACGGATATGTATGGCTAGATGTTAGGTTAAACGGTGTTTTCATTAGAAATGCAAATGCTCAAATAAGACCTTACACTCTGAGAAAATCTATTTTCAACCTATCTAAATGTTTTGTGGATACTGACATGAATCTAAAGCTCAGCTAACATTTTCTTATCTTTTTAAATGGATATAAGATACTGAATTGAAACATTCAAGGATTTAAGGACAGAAGAAACATCCCACTCAGAATGATGCATGAATGAACATTAAGCACTTACAGTCCTTCTCTCTCTTTTAGCTCCCTTTCTTTATCTCTTCTGCATCTTTGTCTGCCACCTCCTTTAATACCACCCCCAGTTAATCTTTATTAGTCCCGTGCTTTGGTTGAAAGCACATTTTGAGCATTTACATGACAGCATGAGGTAGACACATACATAAAAAAAGTATTAAAGGATATTTATAGGTCCTTATAATTTCTGTCTTATTTTACAATACTGGTCATCATTTGTATTTATTATAATAAAATGTAACATAGTTAACAAGATGCTGTAACAAAGTGTCAATGGAGCAAGCAGTACAAGCTTATCTAAACCTTTTTATTAAGAGATAACACTGAAAGCAACACACACTAATCCTTAATTGCAAAGACAAACCTGTCAGTTTAGTTAGTCAAATTACACTCATAAGCCACTCTGTAAACTGTGGTATGTTTAAAATATACAATTTTATTGTTCAACTTTGTTTACTCTTCTAATTAATTTGTCAACAGCCTGTCTGACAATGTTGCATGTTACCACCTTCCCAGATCTCAGCATTTCACTTGATGACTACAATGTCATTATTATTGAAAGGACTGATTACACAACTACCAAAAAAAAGAAATGAGTAAAACCATGAGTGACATGATTAGTAGAATACTGAGAAATATGTATTAAGTCATTTTTCATCTGTTTATTTTTATGTGCTTTTTAAATTTGCACATAAAGAAAACTAACAAAACTATCACAAAAATGTTTTTACACTTGGCTAAGGTGTAAAACTGTAGAAAAAAGAAAAGAAAAAAGAAGCGAAATGTGACTCAGCAGATAAATCGTTACCTACGTGAAGCGTGTGACTTCATCAGATCTGTGTGGGGAGATGAAGAAACTCTAACAGTTATTATATGAGACAGACAAAAATTACATTTTTCAATCATGTTTCCTACATTTGTTTTTTTAAGGTTTGACTGGCTCTCTTTTAATTACATCAACTTATTTCACCGTCTTCTTCTGCAGTGCTTTAATGGCACCTGGCTGGAGAATCAGCACCAGCAGCTGTCTATCTGAAAGCAGCCATCTCCTAATATCTTTGACTGCAGTAGCTGTAAATACACATTCATTTGTGTTTTATTACGCAGATTTTCTGGAAATTTGCATGAAAACCTGATTATTGATTCAATATAGGAAAAGGGCCAAATGATAAAAACATAAATACAATATAAATAAACAATATATAAAGGTTTGAATAAATAACTGCTCATAAATGTCCTGCTCTATGACAGCTACGTATTCTCTTGCCAGACCTCTCTTCTCCCTCTCCAGGCCTCTCTCAATGTTTACATCACTTTTTATAACTCTAGGATGACAGACACAGACCTAGTAGAGCCCAAGTACTGCACACACACACACACACTCACACACTCACACACACTCATGTCTGGACAGTGTCAGGCAACACTTCAAAGTGCAGGATCCCCCTTTTTACAAGCCATATTAGGCTCACATCAAAGCGCACTCTGCGCTTCAGACCAGAGTTTTCTGGTCAAATGAACATCTTTGCCTCACAGCTCGGTGATGAAGCACCGTTACGCAGTGTGTCACGCCCCGACCTGACACCACAATACCTGCAAAGACACATTACAACAAGGAGTGAGACTAGGGTACTGAGACTTTGACCTCTGAACTCCTAAATGAAACGTCAGTGATTCTACTGTTGTGTTTGTCCTGGATTCATGCAGTGTGACATAGAAACAGGGCTTTGATTGCTTCTCTGAAGAGATTTGATGGTTTCCATCTTTGCTTTAATGTTATTTCAAGCTTTACAGAGTAAAACTAAATCTGCTTTGGCAGCTTTTGGCTACCAACCAGAATTTGGCAGCAGTTGTGATTTTTAAGATCAGAAAGAACCCACACTCAATATCATATTTTTTAGTGCTAATAATCAAACTAAAGCTATAAAGTCTAACTAATCTCACTCTAAAATAAACTCACATGTCGTGAGTGAGCACAGTTTTGTATATTTTTATGCCTATACTGTTGTCTTAAAGTCATATTTCAGAGTCACTGGACCTATTTTCTGTGTTTTACACAAGGATGTCAAAAACTAGTGAGGTAAATTTCATCTTTTTTTTTTCTACTCCCCCTCCTGTTGATAATCTCCCGATGAAAAGCACTTCAAAGCGTCACGCAGAGCCCTGCTCAGCCATTGTTGCCTTAGTGTGTTTCACGCCTGGATTCTCATGCAGCGCAGAGATCTGGTGAAACACTGGATGTGTCATTAGAGAGAATGGCGTTGTCAGAACATTGAGAAACCCCATACATCATGCCTCTCCAACTGTAGTCATGGCAGCAACCAAATAAATAATGAGGGTCATTACGCAGAATCGTGTTGACAAAGCGCAGCTATCTGTCTTTTTGACAACAGCCGAGGCCTTCGATAAACAGAGCAGCACCCACGGCTGCTCGCAGAGACTGTAGTCTTTGTTCGAAAACCGTTTTTCCCCTCTGCGGCATTAGTGGCATTTCAGTGGAGTGTACACAAGAGAGTTGATCGTGACTTTAAGTGTTGTAAATGGCTGGATGGTAAGGCCACTGTGCCAGAGTTAATGATGTATTTGTGTTGCTGCAGGATGATATTCATGCAGAACAGCAGACAGTCCAAAACATTTGAGTATTTTTTTTTTGCCACTTAACACTTTACCTCCACTTTTCCTCTTAAAGCTCTTTCTGTTTGAAAATGGCTCACTTCAGTCATCGCTACCTGCTAAATATCAAATCAATCTGAGAAGCGTGACATTTTCATTTTGCATCGTCATTCCTCTTGGCATAAAATGTCAGTAATCTTTGTCAACAGTAGAAAATGTCAGACAACATTTTCTCTCTATGACATGTAGGCCACCTATTCATCCGCATCTGTTTACTCTTTGTTTTAGACCCAGCTTGTTTTTTCAATGGACTGCATTTTAAATGGAAACTCCCTACCTAGAAGTTGACTTTGTGCAACCATACCACCCGTCATCGTGCAAAGTGTCTCATAATTCATCAGTTCCTCTCTGTCATTTGACAGTTATTATTTGTGTAGGTTCTCCCTCCAGGGTCACAAGGTTTAAACCAGACTACGTTACGTCTACAGTACAGACGTTGTGTACTTCTTGTTTCATAATGTAGAGCACGTTCTCACGCAACCTCGCTAACAAAACTGACATCGTGTGCTTCGTTGGAGCATGGCTAGTCATACACCTGTATAAGCTTATCAGTGGTGGAAAGTAACCAAGTACTCATGGCATTTTATACTTTTAATTCACTACATTTAAGAGCAAAATATAGTACTTTTTACTCCACAACATGCATCTGACAACTGTAGTTACTCTGCAGACTAGGATTCTATTAACAAAGGATATAACTTATAAAATATGATGCATCGGCGTAGATCAAACTATCCAACAGCCATACAATTAAATTGCTGCTTACTATGTATTACTTTTCGTTAAGTAAAATCCACGATTACCTTCTTGTATTAAGGGGAAAATGATATTTTTCTGAAATCCTGTGACTTATTTATTTATGTTTTATTTTTTTTGTAATTATTTTACATGATAAATAGGTAGCTTCCCTTCAACATTGCCTTGTTGTTGCAGTAGAATCTGGGCAATGCACCTTTAAAGGTCATGCGCTGGTTGATCACATAAACTTGTTAAAACCCGGTAAGCTTTAGCAGCAAGAAAGCAGTCTTTGGTGATTTGGTTTGGTTTAACATAATGTGCTGAATTAATTAAAAGTTTATAGCGCTCAATTTGGGACCAAACTATATCGTTACTGTAGGGTGCAATTAAACAAACAGCACTTATCCAGAGGTGTACTGTTAGCTGTCAAAGTTATGACCAAGGAGGAGCAGAGACGCTGGCTGAGAGTGAAAAAAAAACACAAAAGCCTCACACCTCTGTTATCCTCCAGGCCAAAAACACATGACAAAAACACAAAGCTATTTCTCTGCTAACAATGCTGGTTTGTACATGAAATGGGTCTATGGAGACATTTTTACAGCTGAAATAAAATAAAATAAAGCTACATGTTGGCAGCTTGGCTTTTAAAGAGCTTCAATATTTTTGTATTTCTGGCAGTGAACAGAACTACCCCCATTTCCACATTTACATGTTTTGCTGTTTCTTAATTTTTCTTTCTTTTCTTTTTTCTTTTTTTTTTTTGTATGCAGAATGAGTCACTCCAAGGCGTTTTCACTGCAGAGTAAACTGGGCAGAAACTCCCATTCATCAAACAGGTATGTGTGTGTTGTCTTTGCTCAAAGAAGGGATGCAGAGAAAAGAGACCGGTGAGTTATTTTAGCAGTGTTTGGGCTTCCCTCCAAGCCTTCATACCATCCCTGGGCCGTCCTATCTCCCACACAGAGGCCCGGGGCGGCAAGGGGACGGCAGAATCCCTGCAGGATTAACACAAAGTCCTCTAATGGAGCCTGAGGTGGAGAGACCCTGCACACAGCAACAAAATTTAAAGATCACCACTTGAGCTTTAGGTACTTAGGTTAGATACTCAGCTAGTCTGGCTCCTGGTGTTCAGCAGCGCAGTCTGTGTTTGTGTAATCTGGTGGCTAAATGGTGATTGTTAAAAATGGAAATTGGCATTAGGAGTTGGCAAGTAGCTACCAGAGCCTGCTACAGTGCTGCTGGGTTGATTTAATTCTCTGTAATTATTTAATTCAGTGTTTTCTTAAGTCTGTGGCTACATATAATATAAATCAGGAGTCTGTTCCTGCTAATTTCTAATTAACCCTAATCCTAGTTTAATCCTGAATTTACCCACTTGTGCGCCTGGTTTTTAAACTGTTTGAAGAACTGCTACTTCACTTTATTTTCAAACACAGAGTCGGCTCCTCTTTCTGCTCCTGGCCCATTCTTTTTAAAATTCTTACATGTCATAAATTTCAAAGCATTCATCAACCAACTTCTTAAAACCACATCACTGCTGGCAAACAATGAGGAAATGGTCATCTGCCGCTGTTTGAACAGGGATTCATATCTCCTCCAAACAGCCACAGAGGACAAAGAGGTAAAGAGAGATGGGCCACCTTGACCAAATCCTCCAAGATTCATTCACCCAAACTATCTCCAAGTCATTGAGCATTAACAAGGATCTAATGGGCTAATTGCCATTAGTAATGGTTGTTATCAGTGTGGCTTAGGCGGCCTATCGCCCAGTGTGAAGTTTGTGTATGTGTGTGTGTGTGTGTATGTGTGAGGGTCCTTGCCCTGAGGAGAGGCTCTTGGGTAATCCTGTGTTGACCAGAGGGCTTCGTGGTCCATTACAGGTCACGGCTCTAGACGGAGGGTAAACAAATTCCTAACTAACGAGGGATGAGGAGGGAGGAGGCTAACCTTCACACCCACCTCCTCTTCCTCCTCCTCCTCCTCCTCCTCTTCCTTCTCCTCCAGAAGACATGACCTCGCTTGAGTCGTCCAGACAAAACAAATTGCTATTACTCTCGTTACAGTGGCTGTTGAATTTTGGCTCACCTCGAGTCCCATTTATTTATTTTTATAGTATTATATTACATTGTTATACTATTGATGTAGCAAGTGCTACACTTATGTAAGCAATGGATAATACATCCATGAGGAACGGATGAAGCATCAAATATGCAGAAATGTGGAGAAAATATCAACAAAATAAGACTAAAGCTAATAGTTCATATGTGGTTATAGGTTCAAATAAACTCACTTCTCCTGCTTATGTTTGGTGTAAACTCCCATCCTCACTAAAATGTATGTGCACTTTTATAATTCTAATATAATGTACCTGTTTGGATGATATATATATGTTGGTTTGTTGTTTGCAGTATGATGTCATCTCATCATGTGGACAACAATAGAAACGAAAATGGAAATTATCATTTCTAATTTAATGACATAATTATAGACCAATTAAAAGTGCAAATGTTTGAATATTCTATATTGATAACACTCCAATAACACTTGAATAGAGGGCATTCAAATGGCTCCTGACGACCCTCCAGATAAAAGCCTCTTCTCTCCGATGACATGTGATGGGTATGCACTCAGCAGAAACAAAAGGGCACTTTCTCACACAGTTCTGGACTCATGCACAGACCTGTAAGAGCTGACTGTGCTGTTTTAGGCCACATTTACACAGGATCAGCGAGTTAATTTCACTATTTGTAGAGCGGATGCCACATGAATGATCTCAAAAGAGGGATAAAGCGAATCCGTGCGGTTTCTGTCTGAGACGTTTGGATCTGTGCCGCTAAAGAGTTAAAACGCTGATCTTTTGTTTCCTACAAACCGAGCGATCACTCTAACTTGTTTAGAGATGTTCAATTAAGTTAAAGACACATATTTGCAATAAACTGTAATTTTTAGGTGCTTTCCAGATATTGCCTGAACACTGACATTGTCTTATGATACAGTCATCATCTGAAACAAAGGCTGAAAAAGGATTTGTGAAGTACACAGACGACTCATTTCAGCAAGATGTTTTAAAAGTCATTTAGCGAGAAATCTCTGCTCAGGTTCGGACATGTCGCTCATGTTGCCCACCAAATATCAGCTCTTTTTTTTCCTTTCTTTTGACTTTCAGTCTGCAACTAATGATTATCTTTATTAGCAATCTACTGATTATTTTCTCAATTAACTGATTTGGTTCAGCAAAAAAAAAATGGCCATCACAAGCTATCAGAGCCTAATATGATGTCTTAAACTCTCACTGGCTGAAGCTGAAGACCTAAATATATTCAGTTTGCTGTCATAGAAGAGGGAAAAAAAGCAGAAATTATTTTTGATCACCATAATTTAATTTAATTAAATTTTTTTATTTTTATTTTAAAAAATGTTTTTCTTTAATCGTTTGTCAAAAATCGACTAATAGTGTCAGCTCTATTTCTTTAGTCTTTAATTACATTCATATCTGTTTGTCATTGTGCTTACGTCCATCGGTGCTGATTCAGCATCTCAAACATATCTAAAGCATATCAAACTATCACTTTGCTTGATTTTAGAAATGGAGATCAAGTCAAACTCTTGACCATAATCAACTCTTTATATTAACATTACACATGTGTCATGAGATGCCAAACACTTTCAAGCCACTTCTACACAGGAGTTGACACTTCCTCTCGTCCAGAGCTCCACGCCTGCTTTAAACAAGCAGCCGCTGACAGTTGATTGTTTCCTCCATGTTAACATGCAGATCAGATAAGGACAACATTCCCACCCTCACTAAGACTCTGGAAAACAGTAACTCACAAATCCATCCACCCAGTGACAGCAGTGGGAAGCCACAGACTTACACAACATTTTGCAGCTCGTCTTCAGATTGTGATGCGTCATTGTGGGCTAGCAGCCTGAACTGCTTCTGTAAGCAGAGATGATGCCAGATATTTGGTTTCATGAATTTGAGGAAATCTTGTTTTTTATGTTCAAAGTTCTGTTTGCTTTATATTTGTATATTTTTCCAAATGAAATACCAGACTTGTTTTTAATCACTTAAGTCACTTAGTGATCTTTTGACTTGAAACTCATTTGACTTTTGGGATGTTTCTCATCCAGAAAAAAAAGCAAATATATATATATGAAATAATGGCTAATTAGCTGCTTAACATCTCTTCTTAACTATTCAACTGTGCAAATGCTTTAAATATCTCAATAACTGTCAGACTGGCCTGACATTTGGCACAGACATCCCAGCTTACTTTCCATACAGTGCTTCCATCAGGTCAGGATGTTAATGTTAATCCTATACTTGTCATTAGAATTACATTTAGCCATACATCACATTTACTCATTTAGCTGACTCCTTTATCCAAAGTGAATTACAAAAAAAGGGAATCAATCAAGGTAGCAGGAGTTTTTTTAAAGGGAAGCATGCTGATGTTGATGCTGATGCATTTAGCTCAAAACGTCTTCATAAGATCAGCCTCGTGGAGCTAGTAGCAGCTGTTATTCATCCAAGAAATTTTCCCATTTAGCAAGTGGGCTGTGTCACTCTGTTGACACTAAACTATCTAAATGTTTTCAAAGGACAGCTTTAGTATCCTGTTAAAGTGCTCATCCTTTAAAAACTTGTCGAATCTCACATGTTACAGGATAAATGTCTCAGACTTTGGCATAAAATTCAGGGAAATCATTCATCAGTAAATAGTTCCTGTGGGTAACCCGAAGAGCATCAACTTCAAAGTGTTAATGTGATGTTTGAAATGACATGAGAAATCATAACTGACATTATCTCTTGGGAGCGACTCACAGATCATTAACACAGATCACAGATCAGATATTACATCCTGAAACAGTTGCTTCAGGGCTACATGACATGGAAACACACGCTTTCTCACGCACATATTACAACATCCCATCTGTCAGAACAATGACGCATAACTCCAGCTCACATTTTTAAGTTTTCAGATGGCGCAGCAGCCGGACGCCCCGGAGCAGTGTCTCCCCCTGACGCCACGCATGTCATACTAACATGTCACTTGTGTCAGCTCCATTTTAACACCTTGGGGAGGATATGGGCGGAAAAGCAGCAGTCCAGCTGACAGACAGCCTCCTCTGACCCGACCTTCACCACCTTCCTGTAAAAGGCTGTGATACACCAGCAAAATATTGAGCTGACAGATTTGTCGTATATACAGTAGCTGTAGGCAGTGATGTAGTGGTATAACAAGACAACACGTCAACTGATTGACCTCTTTATTCAGGGTCAGAACAGCTTTGAGAAATGTATTAAGATTTGCTCAGTTAAGATTCAGTCAATTTATTGCTTAGCTGAGAGAACATTATTCAAACAATTAATCATACAGGTAGAACAATTTTCAGTAATTTGTCATGCAAAAATGATAAAATTGCTGGTTTGAATTAACGTTTTATGTGATTACTTGAATGTCTTTGGGTTTGGGACTATTCGTTGGACAAAAAACAGCTAATTATGTGACATTTCATAGGTTAAACGATTAATCATTTAAATATATCAACAGATCAAAAACAATAAATGCAGCTCGATCTTTGAATTTCAGACTCTCAATATTTTAGGAATGGAGCTTCAAGTATAAGTTTTTACCATATTTAACAATTTGATTACTTTAATTTAAGTTCACTGTATCAAAGTGCCACCATTTAATACAAGCCCGTCACCTAGAAATAGATTTTAAAGACCACACTTTTGTTTTCTTAAATATGTTGTATGTATGGCACGCTAGTCACATGGAGGTGGATGGGGGGCATACTGTACAACAAAGCACGGGACTAACATCAGAGGTCCAGATTATTCATATCCCGAGTTTGCGTTCATGTGGTGAAAACAACAAAAGCATTTTGATTACAGTTGGGGAAACATTGGGGTTTTAATTAAATGTTAATCAAGCAAACGCGTATGCTTTAAGTCACTGCAGACTTTTTCAAACCTTTACCAGGTTCTGTGAATGCCTTTACATAACTATACAATCCTTTAATCATGCTTTAGTTGTTACGAGTGGGTATTGTGGGACAAACAATACATTCTCAGTGAGCATTTTTAGTTTATTTAAAAAGTTTCCATTCGTAGGAGGTTGCAGCAAGCATTTGAGCCTTGGACGTCTCCGCAGGAAGAGTGTGGGATTGTTGGTTTAGAAAATGCATGGTTTGTTGTATCTTTGATGACAAGCAAGCACACTGAATTTCATCACTGAGCAAACACGAGAGCATGTTCCACATTGCGCTGTGACGAGAGAAAACATCGTCATCTGCCAAAAGGGATCCGCACACACGTTCATTTTTGCTCTTACACATTTTTTTCATGAGGTATTAATGATTAAAGACCTCTTTCCTTGACACGTGGGTCATTAAATTGATCAATAACCAGCACTTGTAACCTCTCCGCTGATGCAAACAAAGCTATTCAGTAATGATCACCGCAGATTCCCCCTTAAATCGAAAGCGGAGGTGTTTGTCGCGATGGTTTTCTCTCTGATAAGCACGCAGCTTTGGGATTGGGCCACTACAGTTCCTGTCGCAAGACAACAGCGAGAGGTAACCATTGACCAAGAGTCAACAGCACCCAAGACCCCTCGACAAACACAACACACACAGGTATGCATATAAAACTACATGCTGGAATGTCCCCACAGAGACCGAGAACAGGTGAATGCCGGTCGATCCTGAGTGAGCAGCAGAAGACACGAAAGAGAGGAGTGTTGTAACCCTCTGGGGTTCGAGCAATTGTGTGCAATTGCAAAAGCAATTGATAGGGCCATTGATAGGACCCCAGAGGGTTAAGACAAACCGGTCATCAAATGTACAAAGAAGAACAGCAGCATTTAATAATATGAAACCAACCTTGTGCCTGCTGACAAAACCTTTTTAAACTCCACACTTCGATTATTGTTTACAACATATGTTTGTTTTTTTTAAAAAAGGGTTAGGGTTAATCCATTAGGGTTGGAGATGTGGTTTTAATGTATAAATTAATGTTTTCTAAATTATGTCTGCTTTGAAAATGAAATAAATAAGATACTAAAGAAAGGAAGCAGAAACAGTTCAAAAGGTCATGAATTTCTCTATATGATAAACCATTACGTCTGCAGTTACTAAGTTAATGAATGTATTTTTCTGTCAAACCGCTCGTTAAAATCATCTTCCTACTAAATTCCACCCTGAAACATAATGTTTCACTGCCCCCGGTGGTTAAAAGTTCATCTGTGATCCCGTAACCACACCCAGCAGTGACGTCACAGTGTACTGACACACCCTGCCATACATGTCTACATCACTACAGTCATAAAAAATTAAACAAGGCACCCAGTCAACAGAGTTGTAAAATAAAATATTATTTACTAACCATTTATAAATTTAAAGGGTATGGATAAAATCCTCTGCCACTGTAGATATTCATATCACAATATCATTATACACTGTTTGTATGTAAATATCTGGACTTGCAAAAAACATTTATACATAAAAATGTAAAGGACTGACTGTTTTAAACTAGAAAGAGCTTAAGAAATCAATGTTCTATGTGAAAAAACAAAAAAACTCATAAAGCAGTCCTGCTAATTTATTTTGATGGCCCAATAGACAGAGATATTAACGTCATAGCTACTTTAATATGAATGTTTGACAGATTTATGATATCTCATGATGTATTTATAGGTTTAGATTGGTTAGATTGTATCTGGTTTAGATTATTTTTTATCTTCAGTATATAAGCTTCTGATTCATTAGTGATTTGGTAGTGGGTATTTTTGTGACAATACATGCATGCTGTTGTTTAATCGTGTGCAGTCAAAGTGATCGAAAAAGCCCCACTAATTCCTGACGTTTAAATAAACACACTCTCTCTCTCTCATAGACATGTCAGCGGTGTCATCTGTTTGCCCACCTAATACCACAGCAAACAGCACGATAGTGTGGACAAAGCCTTCATCACCTCCACACAGCCCATTCAGCATTGTTAGACATCATAATGCCGTTGACCAAATATCACACACATACATACACGGACGTGTACACGGATACTCAGATTTGATCACTGCATTTTATCGTTGTGGTAGAAAATTAATCCTCAGACATCAGTTTCTCTGCTCAAACGCCATGTGTTGTTAATAAGAAGTTAATACTCAGATAAATGCATCTGCAGATGGATTCCTCAGATTCTTTCCTCCTGTTTGTGTGCGTGTGTGCGCGTACAGAGTGTCAGTGATTACTCTGGTGTAATCAAATGGTGAAGTTACAACAGTTTGTCTTGAAAGCTTCCTACTCCTCTCTCTCTCTCTGACTCTCCGTGGGTCTGTCAGCGGCCGAGAGGGATGAAACAAATCTTATAAATACTATCATTGAGGAAGGGAATGTACCTTAACAAGGTAACTCTAGAGGCCGCCTCAGCACAGCCAATGTGGACCAGCTGTGCAGACTAATCTGTTACCTTACTGGGGATTTGGGGCGACCATGTCAAGTTTAATTGAGCATTAATTACAAACAATTTCCCAACAAGATGGGTCTGGTGTGTGATTAGGGGGGACCCTGATTTGGAGTCGCTGAATCAGAGGCTCCTCTAGTTTTCTCTCTCTTTGGACCCTCACACTCTTTCTTCCTGTTGGTCTTTGGCTGATCTCCGGTTACGCGGAGTATGTTGAGGTCTCGTTATTTTGAGGGTTTTTTTCTGGAAATGTATCTGTGTTTACGAATGAAACAGATTTTTTTTTTAAATAGCATTAAAATACAACTTTGAAGCTGTTTTAGCTGTGCTAGCAGCATGGCTCCGGAGGTGGCAATGAAATTTTGCACAGGTATTAATGGTGTCCAGAGGATGAATCTTAACGACTTTGGTAATACCCTGACTTTTCCTCTAGCGCCACCATGAGGTTGATATTTGTCACTTTGAGTGAAATATTTTGACAACTGTTGGGATGGTTTGCCATGAAATTTGGTGCAAACATTCATGTTTCCCTTAGGATGGATTGTAACACTTGTGGTGAGCCAATGACCTTTCATCTGCAGCCTTCATCAGATCAAAACATTAACTTAATAATATAAACATTAATCAAAATTCTGCACATTTGCATTAATCTCAAAGCATCGCTATACCTAAAAAAAAAAAATAAATAACAGATCTACTAGCATGGCTGCAGGTTTGGCTCTAAGTCTAGGTCTTTCATTTGTGAGTCAGTTACATAATCCGCAGCATTTTCTTTCTTTCACTTAAACCCAAGAATGACTTGCCATATGGCAACAAAGGTGCTTGTTGTCAACTAACTTCTATCAGTGGTTTAATCAAAATAAAATGGTAATTTCCCTGAAGCTAAGTACAAACACACAGTGACACTTTTATCACACGATTGCACTGCATGTGGTTTTTATTTTACCAGATAAATATTGTATACAAGAACATTATTGACTCCAAGGTCAACTCTTAACACGGTGACATGCAAACTCGCACCATCAACCAATCGCAAAGTTCAACGAGGTCAAACTCAAGGCAGCATAGTGTGCAGATTTACTTCACTGCCTTGATCGATTCAATTTTACTTTGTGCAGATATTTGTTGGGGTAAATTCTGCTGTGACAGTTTCCTTGATTTGAAAATGTTGCTTTTGATCTTTAGAGATTTCTTTTATTTTTTATGCTTACTGGGTTTATCTGCCTGTATTTATGTCTTATCTTCAAAAAGTCTCCATTTAAAAAAAATCAATCTACTATTCAGCATTTATGAAACAATGGTTTAATTTCAGAATTGTGCCACAGAAGTGTGAGTCTGAGTCTGACTGAGCTTCATGCAGCTCTTATCAGTCCATTCTTAGTTGAAGTGTTTGTTTCATATACAGCACTTGACCCAGACCTCTGCTGTATATTGTGTGCAAGTGTGTGTGTTGTGCACACAGTTTGCACATAGTATGTTTGTGTGTGGGTTTGTATACATACTGTAAACATTTCCAACTCATTGCATGTACATATAAATGTGCGTGCGTGTGTGTGTGTGTGTGTGTGTGTGGTGAGAGGGCCATAGTCACTTGACAGACGCTCTTTAAACTGCAGTAAGTCATGGACAGAAGAGGCTGTGTGCATGTGTAATTTATGAGCTCTCACAGTTATGCCATACGAGTGACAGACTGGAGTACCGTCTTCACTGAATCCTTCTCGAATCAGTTTCTGCAGCAGCTGTGAGCTGATCTCTGTCAGGACCTTCGTCAGCAGCAGCTGCCGTTCTTTCCTCTGCTGCTTCCTGCGTAACCTGCTGCTGATCTGGAACACCTTCAGCCATTAGCAGCTGATTTCTGACACCTGTTGGAGGCATTTAACACACTCTCTGGCTCACACACGGTCGCCCTGCAGCAGCAGCAGTAGATTAAGGTCTTGTCTACACATAATGGATGATGTATAGGACTATCAAAATATGTTCTTGTACATAGATGAGAACATTCTGAGCACAGTGAGCATTTGGTAACCTAAAAACACAAACCTAGTAGGTAATTATTTATTTATTATTAGTTATTTAACATCTTGATTTATTTAACACCATTCTGACACAGAGCCTATAACCAAATTTAAATAAATCACCTGCCAATATTGCCAATGTTGTTGTTGTTTCGGGTACCTGCTAATGACACAACAGGCATGTGCGAATTGAGATGATGACTTCACTATCTCCAAAACACTTTTTATGTGAATGGGTGGCCAGAACACATGCGTTTTCAATGAATGCATGTATACGTGCAGACAACGGTCACCCCTATCCTTTCCCTATTATCATATTTATTGTAATACAATAAGTAACAATAAGATAAGTGCAGATAACCAAATTACCACCAACCAAGTAAAATCAATAACAAACTCCATATTAAGAAGTCCGAGCACCTATGAATAAATATTCTCCAGCAAGTAAATAGTTTTTGCATTTGCATTTAGAGCTTCTCACAAAAACACATTCTGTGCACACTTTTTGTCTTGAACTTGATTCCTACCTCATTAAACACATTCAAAGTTGAATTTTTTTTTAAATATTTGGAAGCCTGCAGTATTTACATGCCTTTTGTCGGATTGGACCATTTATTATCAGTATTATTGTCAACATTATTTATGTTGTGGTAATGCCTTGTGTTTGCATTCACATCATCTCTGTTGACAAAACAGGAACCCACTCATTAAAATGTTGTTCCACAGTGGTCAGTGTGCCTTTAGATTTGTCAGATTTGTTGCACTAGGTTTAATGTGGTCCCAGATTATGTTGGTGAAAGGATGTTAAAGCAAGACGTTTTTGCATCTGTCAATCAAAAAACTATGTAAAGGACAAACATTTTGTCACAGCATATACATGTATCCACTTTTGAGTCGTCCTGATGTGGTGAACATAAAGGAATGAGACTGAAAATGCAAGCTCGTTGCAAACGTTTCAAAACTTTGAACATAACAATGTTGCAATGCTGATGGAGAAAAGGGGAACGAGTCCCCCCACCCTCTTGCTTGCTTTAATTGTTCATTGTATTTAGATGCTCTAAAATGACTGAATGACCATAAACTATATTTGATGAATTGAACTGACTTGACCTGAAACGTGTAGGGAGCACAGAAGGGTTTGAGGAAACGAGACGAGGATGAATGGATAGATGGAGGGCTGGAGGAAGGAGAGAAGGGAGGGCAGAGGGAGGAAGGCAGTGTTGTTTTATCTTGACTGGCTCTGAGTGGTCGTCCTCTCAGTCAAATATACACATCTGACCCTGACGCTTTCATCTCCGCTCAGAGAAAGAGATGGAGCCACATTGTTGGCATAGGATATACAGTGAAAAACAAGCTGTCCTCAGCTAAAACAGGCAGGGATGGCCGGCTGACACGAGAGGGGGGAAATGGGAGGGTGTCATAGTGTAAACACAACTCAATCCTCTGAGGCCATAATGTGACGAGGGAAATCAAACTGGGTGTAGTGTGTTGGGGTTTATTCTGCTCTCTGGGTGGGAGCTGCAGAAAGAGCTTAACATGGTCTTCGAATCAATGTCAGAGAACGCCACTAAAACCAGCAGCAGTTAAATTTCCATTGCAGAGGGGTAATAATGTCACACCCCAAAATGAAAAACTGTGTCCTGGTGAGTTTTCATGTCAACAAACAAGCATTGTGTGTATCCTTGATGCCTAACAAACATGTTTAATGCACTTCCTTCCTCATAAAACATGAAAAAAAAGCCAATTTTAAATTTTAAATCCTATATTGTTTGCATACAAATTTACGAGCTTGCAGTCTTCTTCTCTGCATTTGTTGATGCATTACAGCAGCCTGTAATGAGGGACAGTCTTTAATTTGTTAATTTTAAATACTAAATACTCAATAATTATACCTATTCATGCCTAACAATGACTTCAAAGTTGACTGTACTGTTCTGCTCCATTTATGCTGCTGTTGGTCGGTTATGAGAGGTGATACTGATGAGTTCATTGACTTAATAAAAAGTCAACAAAAGGCACCTGATGTAGATAATTAGCCAGCTACAAACCAATCCTTGTTCATTTGAACTCTACTGCTTTCTCTCTGCACTGTTTCATCTAAAAAACCGTTGAACTTGCATCTGTGAGATCAATGGGCCGCTCTTTGTGTTCCCTGCTGCCAGTGCCTTCAGGGATGATTGAGTGGTAACGGTGCCAAATGAATAATGTGAAAAGAGAGAAGCTAACAATAATGCTTGACTGCAGTGGGTCAGCAATCCACTTGTCTGGGCCCGTCAGCCACACAGCACTTTGTTATTTTTATTTAAGGCCAGGCTGGGGTTATTTCAAAATGTATATTTTGCATTGCATCACTAGGAAAACGCTGCATGCTCCAGATAGTTTGAAATCATTGCCTCCATGTGCATCCTTGTGTGTGTGCACAAGACAAAGAAAATGGGGATTAGTTTTTGAATAAACTGCTACTTCTGGTCTGTGTCCGTCTGTGCACATTTGTGTAAAGAATATTGTAGGCACTGAAAGAAGGATGTCTTCTCCAACTGACACAAACTGTCAGTTGGGGAAGCAAACCAAACCCTGTCTATTTAAATTCAGTTTAAATAAATACTAAACTAACTTCCCAATTAACTTCCCACAAACACAACCACATGCTGGAGGTAACATTTTTTTGAGTGAATGAAGAACATTTATGTACCACACTGGAGTCACAAGGAGGTGATCAGGGTGGATGGAGAGCGTACGAAGTCTCAAAGACTTTAAGGGTTTGAATCCAGACCCCCTTCAGTGGTTAGGTTTTGGCAACAAACGCAATTTGGGAAAAGTTAAGGAAATACTGTGGTTTATAGTGTACACGTTTTCTGTATTAAGCTTAAAAACTGTTGCAATAAACAATATTTCTAAGAGGAAGGTTACACTATGACAGAAATTTAACTGGATGTGCTTTTAACCTACAGTGTATTGTATTGTTTAGATTAAGTGAACCCAGCGAGAGTCTATTAACAGAAACTATGCAAGCACTACTGGACAAATGGCTTATTAAAATATGCAGACCTAAATCCTGAATCAGAGCTCACTGCAGAGCGGCATGCAACAGGTGGAGCCTCACATGTAAAGATAGTCCATTATAACTAAGCGTCTAAGGTCAGCTCCAATTCCTCAAACCATCAAAATATCACCTCTAAATGGCCCCATGAGTCAGTTTCTTTTCCTACCACTGCACACAATGATAACTTCAGGTTAGCACTAGAAAGATGGTCAACGCTTCCATATAACTACTCACACCTGTTAAAACCCGCTAAAATGATAAAATCAGAAGATTAGGTGTTTCTGGTTGGCGTCGGGTTTATTTATCTCAGATATAGTATTTAACTTTCACAAGGATTTGTTGTTCTACTACCACTATAGATAGATATACCATCTATATCTATCAGATAATATATATTAACATCAGGGTTAGAATAAACATGATTTCATATGTTTAAAATCAAACTTAATTTATGAGGAGAAATCCTAGGAAAAGACGCTAATTTATTTCAAGAATCTGTAGAGATGTGCTGCAGCTACCACACACAAAAAGAGGGTATTATATAGATTTACTATTTTACTTGCAATGTGTCCCAAAGCATCACAGTATAGATGCCATAAACATGGATGTCATATATCACCCATAGGTTTCTGTAAAGCCGTTCTGAAAGTCAGAGTGTGGTGGCTCTGTCTGCCGCCATCTTAGCAGTTGTGCCTCAGTCGCCTCCCGGCTTGTCTAAAAATCAGCAAAGACGTGGATCATCTGTTGACCTGAGATAGGCTGGATTGCTCAAACAAGCCACCTGTAAGACAATCAAAGCGTCCACACTGTTTTAATTATGCATAACTTTAAGGATTAATATAACTTGAACAGGTGAGTTATATAGAAAGTCATGTCATGAATGGTGAAATTAGCTATAGAGACCAAAATCACTTCTGTTGGACATTTTAATATGGGGGCTTATAGAGATTGACTTGTTCTGCAGCCAGCCTCAAGTGGACATTTGGGTTTTTTACACTTGTGCATTAGTTTAAATTCACAACTATGGAAAAGTGAAAAGTAAAAATATAGTATATATAAATATATAATAAGTAAACACAAGTCTCTAATTAAATGTATACTTGATAATGAATCAGTGAAAGCTTGTTTTGACTTGTTTTAAAGTAAAATCACAAGTTATATTACACACAAGTATTCATTAAATGTATGAAAACCAGACTTTGTTTTTTGTGTGTTTTTTTTCCAGTTGGAAATGCTTCAAAGTTTAGATGTAAATTTTCTGTTCAGTGTTTCAGAGCCTTCAAGAGGATCTCTGTCTATGATTTGGTCTCTAGACAAACCTCTTTTGTCACAACACAAAAACATCCTCAGTCTGTCCACAGCGCTTATTTACATTATGCCTGGTAACAAATAAACAAATCATGAACACAAATGAGTGAGGCTCTGGATCTCATAGCGGGTGTAGTGGTGAAGCATGAATCCTGATCCTGATCAATCTGTTTTCTGGCTGATCCAGGAGATTATAGTTCCAGCTGTGTCCTGATTCACTGTTTATTTTCCTCATGTCTTCATGGGCACAGACAGGTGGCTGCGTAAAAAAACGCAGACTGACCAGGTCTCAACACAAATCTCATTATGATTAATATAATAGGGGAAACCAACGTGACTCCTCTGACTTTTCTCTTGTCTCTGCTTTTTATTATGAAACACTGGACAGTTTTTTTTTCTCTTGAAGTCTCCAAAATGATCCAAATAAAACGACCTAAGAAGGGAACATCACTCAACTTTCAGGTTCTCTGGGTGGTTGGATAGGTCAACAAAATGTCACTTCACATTTCCTACCAACAGTGAACAGCGGTTTCTTAAAACCATGACCGATCATTCTCCAACCTTAACTAAGAATTGTCATGCAAACCACTATCTTTTTCTAACCAAGGCATTTTTGTGCCTAAACCAAACCAAATCTTAACCGTAGTGGGGAATGATCAAAAGAACAGTTTTATTTTTGCAACAGTGATTTAGAGGGCACTGACCAATGAGTCTGTGCTGATTCTATTGCCGTCAGATCAGTTTATATTTGGAGCCATAGCTTTAGTAATTTGATTTAAAGTCACAACAAACAAAAAGTCCTCAGGCTGATTTTTTTTCGGTTTGTTTACATCCATGTTTGGTAGCTAGCAGTTTCTTTGCACACTTTTCTTTCACAACTGTCATATTTTGCAATTATACATTTATGTCCCTGTTCACTGCTCTGTAGTGCCCCTAGTGGTGTGAAATCTGCACAGGCCTCCTTTAAATTCGAAATGAGATATAATAAATGTTTTTTTTTTTTCAGTTTGATTCTGCACCATTTTGTACAATTTGGACTTCCAGTAAGTCACAGTTTATTACACTTCAATTGAGTGAAAAACTGAAATCCAGCATGCCCTTTTTATTGCGGCCCCCCATTGCCATGAGCATTTTGTGCTTGTGTGCATTAGATATATATATTTCCCTGTAATTACGTTTGATATATCCAGTGGAAACCTTGAGACATTCACTATAACTGGGCTGAGCTGTATGTTTAATTCCTGTCTTTTATTTTTCAACATCAAATGTTTTATTACAAAAACATAAAAAATTATCCAAATACACATTCTTAATCGTCTTTGTCTCCATTTTCTAGAAAAGAAATAAGTCTTCTTGTCGTACAGTAACCTTTCTTTGTATGCATCAGCAGGTCTGTGGCTCTGAGGTTTTGGTTACAGACTAATGATCTTCCCCAGATACAGATTCATCTTTAGACAGAGATTCCGAGCCACAACAGAGGGAGAGAGAGAGAGAAACCACTAGACAAATGACACACATGTTACATGGCTAAGATGAAGAGTCATTTCACCATACCATACAACCCGCTTCATTCCTGCCCTCCTCTCCTCCTGTCATCCCTCAGTGTCATGCTGTAGAATGAACCAGAACACGTACGTAAAGATGATCTGAGGTTTGTGGAAAAAAAATGCTCCACGAGGTCTAGACATCGCTGACATTCTCTCTGGTCATCTGTAGCCTCCACACCATATGTTTCTGCTCATCAACATTTTTAGTCTTCGATCAGTTTGATTTTCTCCCGACAACGCATTCTGCTGCACTGATTGCGTTTCATGAAATGTGTGTGAAGCGAGTTACCGCTTTGAAGTGGCAAAGTCCTGTCATGAGACATCTGCTAGACGCTCATTTCTCCACCTGGACTAGGATATGCTTTTCCCAGTGACACATTCCTCTTTCCTGTTTATATTTCAGATGCATTTTCATGTAGACATACAGTAATTTTAAAGATGAGAATCAAAATAATTAAATAAATAAAATTTTAAAAAAGCACCACTCATGTGGTTTCATCTAAACCACAAACCTTAAAACAGGCAATGTCAGTCTGTCAGAATATCACAGCTATTACATGGATAGACATTCATGGTCCCCAGAGAATAAAGCCTAACTTTTGTGGTCTCCTTTTCTCTAGTGCTACTATCTGCTATGAGGTTTGTGGTTACTATGACATATGGATTTATGTGAATTGTTTTAGCCAGTGGATCACCATGAAATTTGGTAGAGACATTCATGTGGTGACACGAATTAAGGATCAATGGATTCAGGATTTATTGTAATAATTTTTCTTGACTTTTCATCTAACACTATTATTCAAATATTATTCTTTTTTTCTAATACAAAATGTTAAAATTAGCCTTGGCAGTGTGTTGTGTTCTTTGTTAATTAGCAGAAGTTAGCAAGATGAATAACTTTTCATCAGATTTAAACCCTTTTTTATGACAAAATACCTGAAAACTATTCTATGTGTTTAGAGTTAATAAACAAATGTTAGCATCCTAACATGCTAAACAAAGATGGTGCACATTATACCTAAATTTTCCAATGAACGGTCCAAAGCTGAACATATTCAATTTACAGTGACATGAAACACATGAGAAACTGGACCCAGTGAATTTTGGGAACTCATTAAAAGCTGGATAAGTGATACAGTCTACTACAATCACTATTTCTACTGCTGCATTAATATAACTACCACAACTCACCAAGAATACATCAGGCTAGTATTAGGGCAAGCAGCATGAGCTCCTGTCTGTTGGTAAATGTCTGTTATTTGTATGTTTGTGTTTAATGAATGAGTGTTTGTGTTGTCGGGCTGCTAACAGGGGCGACGGCTGCAGCTCTCTGGTTTCAGATTGATTCAGCTGCATGTTTCTGAGGATTAGAGCTGGTAGCCAGCCAGTCTAGACTGGTCTCCAGTTACACTGGACACACACAATGACTGGGATGCAGACAGAGGGGACACCATGGACAATATGCTTAATGGGTGGAGGCGATAAGGATGTGTGTTTCTGTATGTGTGTGCGTCTTCAGTTGTGTTTGAGTGTACAGTATATATATTGTGTGTGGAGGGTATGTATATTGTCTGTGCATTACTGTATAGAGATTACACAGATTTTAGTCATATAAAAAAGGAGTTCGTTTTTCCTGAAATGGTTCGTCCATTAGTTGATTGACAGTGAGTTAATTCTGATAATGGGTTAAGACATTTATCAAGCACAAATACCAAATATTAACTGGTTCCAGCTTCTCAGATGGAGGATTTGCTGTTTCTTGTCAGTAAATAGAATATTTTGAGGTTTTGAACTGTTAGAATCTTTTTAATTTCATCATTGCTTAATTAAAAAAAAAATAGTTGAGCAACTAATCAATAATAATAATTAGCTGCAGCCCTGGTATCAGTGTGCATGAAGGCATGACTGAATTTAATAAAGTTTGCTTTTTTCCACATTTAATACACCCTTCCACAAATATACTGAATGCATTGTATCATTTATATTTACACACTGACTCATCAAATCAAACTCATTTCCTCCTGGACCACCAAGTTTTCCTAAAAGTAATCATCTTAATGGGAACCAGTGAGTGGGACTGCTAAACCCTGCCACTCCGCAGAATTACAACACTTCCATTAGCTCTGATGAAGTCGTCTCTAATAGTCATTATTTCCTTTTTCAAACACCTTCCTTTGGTAGGGAATAGAAAGCAAGAGCAGAAATAAGTAGAGAATGACAGAAAAGAGACGGATAAGATGCAAAGAAAGACTAGAGGCAGACATTAATAGACAGAAGTACACACATACACAAAGGTTTTCGTGTGCACCTCCATCAGTATCTGTTAACCCAGCAGTGAAAGGCCCAGATCCCCTCTGTAAGCTCCTAATTGTGTTTTATTGTTCTGCTGGACTTTGAACTGAGAGGAGGAATAGATGACACCCTGGCCTGCTGTCTGAGCTTTGCACACACACACTATGTATGTTTGTGTGTGTGAGTGTGTGTGTGAGAGAGAGAGAGAAAGAGAGAGAGAGAAAGAGAGAGAGCGAGAGAGAGGCCTCAGGTCTTGTCTTCCTAAAGGTATTAAGGGAAAAGGCTTAAAGCGTCAAGACCCTGACACTCCAAGCACGCAAACAAAGACATACATGTGTGGCCTGAGCAAGCACAAAAAAGACACGACACAGACATGCAGACTCAACTCTGTGTTAAAACATGCACACATATGCATCAAGAAATGCAACCCTCAGACCAAAGTCATTCTGACTCAGCCTCCATCCCAGCTGAAGACCACCAGGTTGGCTCCACCTGTCCATCTTCCTGGGTAGATTTTCTCAGACATAATCTGTCTTTGGGGGTGTTTTCTTACTTCGTGGTGCACGTCTGTCTGACTGGGATGAGATATGCGTGTGACACGTGTATGAATCAAGAAGTAGGGGATGGCAGGGGTAGTTTTGATCATTTTTTGAGGTGCTGATTTGATTGATTGACACTAATTTTTGGGAGTTCAAGAGATGTAAGCCGTTACCAGCCATGCAGGAGCCAGTGACAGACACTATCAAGTTCCATTGTGGGAGTGTTTTTGGAGCTTTAACCATATTAAGGGACTAAAAGTCAGTAAAGCTCAGCCTCTGTGAGTTAACTGCTAGAGTTTTAGATTTTAATATGTTACGTATATCAAATATTAAACTGTGACAGCCATCAAAAATGCTGTGAAGTGTAGTTACCACATAATCAGTAGCTGATAAGCCAATCATTTTCTCAGGAGTTAATGTAGAGTAATACAGAGCAAAAAAGAGAGTGTTAAAGTAGCCAGAAATACATAGAAGGGCATGTACAATGGGTGCAGGTTTTATTTCTTTTACGAAGGAATACAGACGTATTTTATTAACATTAATACAGCATTGGAGAATATTTCTTGAGGAGGGGTTATTCCTCTTCCTGCAGGTGTGTGTCATCTGTTTGTGTGAGGCTTGACACATCTCAGGATGTTTGAGGATCATTGAGCTGACAGGTCACGACTTATGTGGCATCAGGGCAAAGCCGGGCTGAGATGTTCTGCATTGTGAAAGTCTTCTTTACCCACGGGGTTGGATTTATATTTACACATCAGAGTGTGGATCCGGAAAAGGGTTGAGTTTGGCACCGATTAGTCTTTTTTTTGTGTGTGTGTGTGTGTGTGTGTGAACTTCACCTGTCTCAAAATCCTCATAGATAGTCTTTGGTTTGTTGCTCTTGTGTGGTCGCTTACGTCACTCGTACTTGTTCATGTTACATCAATTAAAATAACTTATTTACTTTGAAGAAATATTCAAATATTGCATAAAAAATAGTATTTAAAGTACAATTTAGTAAAGGTCAAATACAGAGTTCATGCTGCACCTACGGCTAACTGTGAGATGATCTCGTAAGCTAGCATGTCTACACATAATTGCATTTCACATGTGCTGGTGTCTGTTACTGCCAGTAGACTCTGGAAATTAAAATGTAGGTGCCAGATTTAACAGCTTTGGATCCAGATGAAGCCCATTACAGTTCTCACTCTCTCATTTGGTCCATGTGGAGATAAATCCAACGCTGCTTTCATGCCAATAATATTTTTTTCCATCATGCTCATGCCGTTTAACAATGCTGTAAGGCCATAAACACTGAGAACAGGCTGAGATGATCACACGTCACCCGCTGTGTGATGTTGTTTGCTTTTAAAACAGGTGTTGTTTACCCACAAAGATGGTTGATCTATGACATAATATAACGATAAAAACTCTATTATGTAACACCGGTGGAATATTTTCACCTTTTAGTGTGCACACTCTGATTGGATTTTAACCCTCCTGTATTAGCTGCTCGGGAAGTCTGCTGTTATCAGCTGTTTGGTGGATACCAAACCTTATCTGCCAATTTAATTGCTTTACCTGCCACTCAAACCACAAAATAACTGGTTACATGTTGAGAAGGGCACATGAGGAATAATACATGTTTTCATCACACCAACACCATAACATAATCTCGCAGTAAGAACCCACGGTGGAAACCCGCGGAAGCATCCAGGTATCTGAACAGGAAATATTTTATTATGAAAGTAATATAAAAGCATTTTGTATTTTTAATTTGTAATCAAATAATGCAAGATGAATATGTTGAAATAAAATATTATAACTTTCTTTAACTCATGTTAAGACTTGAAATAAAATATTATAACTTTCTTTAACTCATGTTAAGACAGTACAAAGAAATATCTCATGGAGAAAATGCATTGACTTCATGAAAATGAAGTCAATGTAGGAGTGCCAAAAACTGCAGTTCCTCAAATGGCCACTTGAGGCTGGCTACAGAACAAGTCACTCTCCATAAGTCCTCATATTAAAATGTCCAACTTCCCAGCAGAAATAAACAGGTTTACAGCCAAAAACTGTTTTGGTCTCTAGAGTTAATTACCACGTTTGTGACAACTTAATTTTTATATAATTCACCCATTCATTTTTATTAAGGCTTAAAGTTATGCATAATTAACAGCGTGACCACTTTAAATTGACAGGTGGGTGCTGTTGCTGAGCAACCAGGTTTCATTCAGCCAGCTTCAGGACGATCCAAGGCTTTTTGATTTTTAGATTAGCCAGGAGGCGGCAGAGGCAGGACTGCCAAGATTGCGACAGCCAGAGCCAGTCTATGCTTTAGCACTGACAGCTCCATTCAAATCAAAAGTTATATTAACATGTCATTCTTCAATTCTTATCAGACCTTAAATGCACAAAATGTGAAACACCGAGTTCTTTTTTAAATGCTCTCTTCATCTCAGTTCCTCAGTTGCTTGAATCAGGTGTTGACTATGATTTCTAAAAGCTCCACTGTCTGTTCAGCACCAAATGACAGACAGAGAAAGTTACTGGTGAATATACAAGAGTGGAACATTTAGCAGCTAAAGAGATTTCCTTCAGAAGTTGGCCAAGAGGTAAAAGGATATAGAACTTGGAAATATTAGACTTGGTTAAGGTTATTATTATTATCCTAACTGCAAAGACAATGGCTGTATTTATTTGTCTCTTATTCACGGTGATGATGCTGACTAATTGCTCTTTTTATTGTTTTTCTGTTCTTACAATTGGATCACATCAGTGTATTTCATCATTTATGCACTGATCAGGGAAAAATACATTTGATTAAATTTCTGTCAATCTCAGCATGTTGTTTAACCAGAGCCATTTCGTTAATGGATGACATTGGTTGCCAGGGAGACCGGTGATGCAACTGCAAAGCTTCCACATTTATCTCCATCTCCCCATCTGTTGCCATCTGACTCCTGGCCTCTGATGTTTCAGGAAATCAGCTGGCTGAGGATAGTGGCGTCAGTGGATCTGTGTGGCTCAGACCAGCCCGAGTGGATTTAGGGTCACACCCACAGTTTGAAATAAACACCAACCAAATGCTGATAGATGTAATCTGCAAATGGTCCTCAACTTTTTGACAATATTCTACTTGGAAGAAGTGAATCTTAAATATTGTCCCTCTTCTGTCATAAAAATGATTTCGAGACGACGGGACCAGACTGAGTAAATAATCATAATAATAATGAATCTTTTTCTTATAAGAGTGGAATTTAATATGAATGTGAAGGACTTTCTGTAATATATTTTATTCATGTTGTCAATATCACATTCAAATAAAGAAAGACTTCAGACCCATGTAAATTACCTAATAAATTACAACATATTGAAGAATAAATATATACTCAAGATTTTCAGTAAGCCTGTCCTGGAAAAAGCTCCTTTGTGTACTGAGATCATTGTAAATTATAAACTGCTGCAAATTATAGCTGCTGTTAGCTAATGTTAGCTCAGTTTATAAGCCGGGCTAAACAAGTCCAGAGAGGAGGAAGAGGAGGTTTTCATGCCCGGGTCGTTGGGGAATGCTGACAGGGGTCAGAGCAGCTGTCGTGCCAGACCCTGAGTTGGGCAAGTAGGCTATGTAACTTGGCTCAGCAGCTTCTATGGACATAATGATAGAATTGAAAAGACCAAAGAGGACAATGATGGAGAAGCTTAGAAGAGAAGAAGTGAGTGATTGAGCAGGGTAGTCAGACAAAATTAATATGCGATTGACTTTTAGTCGTTGGTCAGATCTTTGTGAAAGCAGAGCTGGGTTTCTTGCTGTTAGACTACTAAATAATATTACCTGTCTTGTGTTGTTGCACTTGTGTGACATTTGGCTGTAAGCAAAATCATCAACTCACTAGTTTTGGATCCTGCATATTTTATTGTAATGTTTTGTTTTTGCTTTTGAGTAATGATGACTGTGTTTGGTGTACAGTTTGGGAGAGATTTGGGTGTGACAACTCATCACCAAGTTGTACAGGGTCTGTTCCAGTCTGGGTCAGTTTGTATTGACAGCCTGCAGATCAAATCATGTACTGTGTGATATGTAAATATTCAAATTTAGTCTTGAAATCTAGGTGCTGCCAGTCGTAATAAAGATTTTTTCAACGATATTGGATATTTGTGACTGACTTTGGTGACAGTGTTTCTTGAACATTTAGTCGCCCAAGGGAGACAAAAGAAATGAACAAAAGAAATTGATAAAACACACAATAACTAAAATGGAGAAAAAAATTACTGTACTAAATGGACGGGCTACAATCAGCAATCAACCAATCAGATAGCAACCACTAGCTAATTGTTGGGATAGATCTGTGACTGTTTTCACATACCATACCATATGTGCATACATATATGTGTATATAAATGAAAATTGCTCTCTTTCAGTGCTAATTGTTCTGCATTATAAACAGTGCTAGCTGCTGGCCGTTATCCATGTTTTGTCAATTGACGACAATTGGCATTCTTGTAGAATCTGTGTGGTCATCTATTGCCTGAGCTTCCCTGACCAGTCATTTGGTGTGTTATCCAATGATACAAGTCTGTAAGTCATGACGTGATGCAAGTTGATCAATGCAATCTTGTTTGGTTTGTCTAGTCTTTGTAAGTTTCCACTAGTCAGGTGTGTCCTGTATTCATGTGTCATGGACATTTTGTGTATTTCCCCAAACCATAATTCGAAGGTATTATAATTAATTGACCTTTTGCAAAACTGTTTGTCATTGTTGTCAGTGTTTCATGCAGTGGTCACACCCTGTTACACACCCTGCTGAATACCTGAAATGAGCAACACACAGTCGGACACAGAGAACACACACTCAGTGTGCAGGCTTCCACATGTATATGCATGAATACAGACCGACAAATGCACACACATGGAAACACTGGTAAAGCAACATTCATTCAAACACAGAGGCGAAGATGAGTCACAGCGCCAAAGCTCGCCCTGAGGTGCACCTCCCTTTTTCTTCTCCCTCCCCCTCCTCCCTCCCCTTTCTCTCTTCTTGGGTGGGGGGCACCTTGGCGTCACCTGTCTCTTTCTAAAGGTGTCAAAGCACTGAGGTGAGAGCCCTCTCAACTCGTGTGAAGAAGGTTGGGATCCCAATTAGCCGCAGGCCGACCCCCGCCTGCCGCACATGGTTGTCACAGTGATGAAAAAACATTTGGAGGAACACACTTTCAAAACACAATAATGGAAATTTTACTTCTTTTTTTTTTGGCCTGTTTGTTGAAAGGCTGCCCAGCTGCTGGTGCCTCTGAGATGTGCCTTTTTCATTCTTTTCTTCGATCTTTACTACTTTCTTTTTAATGCACTTATCTCTCCTACGCTTCTCCCTTTGCCTCTTTCTTCTCTTCTCTCGCTCATTCTGGCCTTTCCTCCATGCCAAGCCTCCATGCTTTGATACCCTTCATTTAGCGTGTCAGCAGCGATGACACATGTACCCATTCATCCGCCCCTGTCTACATTGTTAGAAGTCTATTCCAAATCAAGCAGGAACAAGCACGGCCTTTTTCTTCCCATTGAAAATTTTCTGCTTGATAAACCCTCCAGACATTCAACCGGCAGAATATTTGGCCTTTTCAAAAGGATTCCTTCGTGGATATCCCTCATACAAAGCAGGCAGAGGGTATAATTTGCATGATGTGTTTTCAGCAAGATCCCATCCTGTCAGGGGTGAAGGGTCTTTTATCTCTAGGGGTGTCTTGAGTGGCTCTCATGTCTGGTTCAGAGCATGCAGAGACTCAAAGCCGAGCGACAGAGTAACTTCAGCATGAGTGGCAGCGGGGTCGACAGCAACGGCTCGGACAAATCCTCTTCTATCTCGCCCAGAATCCTCTGGGGCTACTCGGTGAGCTGCCATGAATCACCTTGAGCTTAATGATTAGCAGATATACAAGAGAAGGGGGTTAGAACCTCCAGGGCCGGAGTTTATCTCCTGGACCTGACCCTTTGATCTGGCCCTCAGATTAACCCTGCAGACAAAGAGATAGACTCTGTGTATGTGTGTGTGTAAGTGTAGATGTGCGTGTGTGTATAAGAAGTGACAAAGAGCTTGTGCGCGTATATCTCGTGTGTGAATATAAGTGTGTCTGGAGATGTTTGAGCCTTGAATAACCTCAGTCTAACCCTAAGACCCAGGCAAGACCAATAAAAGCAATTTACAACTGTCCAGTGATGCATTACCTGACCTGTTGTCCTGTTCCCATGAGGAAAAATTCACCCATCGCTGTCGTCCAGCATTTAAACACCCAATCTGTAATTTTTATTTTGGTTAATTATTGGCAAAGCTTAAGGATGGTGATGTCAGGATTTCTGTTACATTTGGTGCTGACACCCTGGGGCTAATAGGCTAATATAACTTAAATCAATATCATGATAACAATAGGAATATTTCCCAATAATGATAGAATTAATGATATGAAGGACTATATTCAAAATTTCAATAAAATAAATCAATGTATGTTTATTGCAATGAAATGCAGCCCGCTAGTAAGTATTCAACTTAAGACGTTTGAAACAAAAACCTCAATAACACATTTTGCTAGTTTTTAGAGAGTAACCTCACACCAGGCTGACATGCAGTGTTTTACTGCCCTCTCTGGTGGAAAGTTTCAAGCCTGTCTTACTTATGATGAGATGCGTGCTTTATTGCACCTGTAATCCAACAGTGACGTCACAGTGTCCTGCTGTACACCCGTACATCACTGCACCAAGCTGAGACGATAAACTGCTGGAGGTAAGCAAAGGCAAGATTTACAAAGGGTGGTACTTTTTAAACAAAGAAAGTGAGGTATTAATTAAATAAGAATATTTTGTAAAATGATAATATGAAGAAATTGTTAAAATATAAGAATCATTGAGCTTCTGTAAATAATATTATAAGGAGTATGGTCTAGACCTGCTCTGAATGGAAAGATAACTTCTGTTAGGATTTGGTGCTATATAAATAAAATTAAATAGAACTATGGTACCATAATTTGTGAATTTGCCTTGTTCCTCAAGTACCACTGTCTGGTCAAAATTGATCCTTGACCAACTCTTTCCATGACAAGTTGAATTTCATTGGAATTTTCCATTAAATTTTTGAAAACTGGATTTCCATGGAATTGGCTGATGAATCCAGATAAATCCATGTTTTTAGTGACCCCCCCGGTCCTTCATAGCACCATCATCATTATATTCCTGCTGACAGACGCTGAACCTTTCTGGTTTTAACGACTCTACAGCATTTCCTGTAGCGCCACCCTTAGGACAAACTCAACATCTTTGGTTCCAACACTAATAGGGTTCTACAAATAGCATAAACGTCATTATGCATGCAAACATAATGTTAGAATTTCAGGGTGTAATTGGATATCGGTCAGACTGTCGGTCTTGTTAAAATACAGCCGGTTACTTAAGTCTTTGGTTGCAAAATCCTTAAGTGTTTAAAACCTTTTCAATAACCTGCCACAATTTCAAAACCAGCTGGTTGTCAAGACAAAAAGCATTTGTTCATTACCACATGAAAAACTTGCATATACATATATATGGTTTTTAGTATGCGAATACAGTTCTGGATTACATCTAATTGGGACATTAGTGTGACCTGCTCAAACAAGTGCTAAAACTGAAAGGTTAAGCTAATTTGCCAGGCAGTCACTCATAAGAAAGCTCAGTGACGGTGCCAGATTTGTCTTAGCTGTATTAACATTTAAAGCCGGTGTTAAAGTTTATGGCCTTCAGATTGTTATCAAATGGGAATGTGAAGTAAAGTTTATTTAGAAAGATCCAGCATTAACTGGATGAATGAAAAGCTTTTATGTCCTAGAAGAAACTACACATACATTAAACGTTTTACTCAAATGATTCACTCTTTGTTTTCTTTTAAATTGATTCAGTATATTTAAAAGAACAGTTTATTGAGCATACGGATATAAAATTGTACCCATAAAGAACACTGTGAGGAAGAACTGAAAGATACTAAAACTTGATACACACAGTCAGCATTCTTTGCACTTTAGTAAAAACCCAATGGCTCAGTGTCCTCAGAGGACAAAACCGGTTCTGCTTTATTCCACTGTAATGAAATTCTGTTCCTGTTTGACTGCTCACCAAACTGTGGATGAAGACATTGCAGGGACCACCCACCGCTGCTCATGTATCACACAGGAGCAGCGCACAGACCATGTTTATCTACTCATGACAGATAGAAGGAAGAAAGAAAGAAAGAAAGAAAGAAAGAAAGAAAGAAAGATCCCTGCGTTTCCATCCACAGATTGATATTAGATGACTCATTTAAATTCATAATCGAACTGGCTTGGACTATATTGTAAATTTCCCTCCCGAAAGCCAAATTATGCAATCGTTTTTGATACACCCTTCTTACCACAAAGAAGAACTGCATCACAGAGCACCGCTTGTTCCAGCCAAAAGATTCACTCTGCTTAGCAAAATAACTTCCTTGTGTCTGATATCGCTGCTGATGGGAAATAACACGGTATGTTTGATCAAGATGGTCAAACATGTTTTAAGACCATGTTTTCTTGTGAAAAATCATATCTCCATAGGGATAAAATATTACTGGCTGATTGTAATGGCTGCTGAGCTTTGCACCAATGTCATATGTTTAGATGATTATTGCTTTAGTCTATCAGCAAAACATTCCTTAATAGTGTTGATATGATGGCCTCCCACCAATGAGCTGAATTATGCCTAAGGTTTATGTCTGCTTTTCTGCCTGCCAAGTGCTTTCTCATGAATTGTTGGGTCTCTGTAAATAATACTATAGGGAGTACAGTCTAGACCTGCTCTAGATGGAAAGTGTCAGTTATGATTTGGTGCAATGTAAATCAATGTAAATCAAATTGAATTGAATTAGACTGTTGGGCTTTAACTTTTACAAAACTCCAAACACATTTAACATTTATTGTTACTATATTATAAAATATTAAAGGGTTTTTCTAGTGGTCCTGGTCCTGTTATTTCACTAAATTGAAATGCTTGCAAGAAAAGGATTAACAAAATCAAAGGAGAAGAGGCTGAGATATCCTGACTTTTAGTCAGCTCCAAAAACTCTGGATCCTACTGTACGTGGACCATATTACAACCGCGTGTTTTGTTAGTTAACTAAACTTATGCCAAATTAGAACACAGAACTTGAAGTGTAAAACGAGTGCTCTTTAGCTTGTATACTTCTGATATCTATATTGTTTTTTTGTATCTGTTTAGATTTTCTGTTTGCTTTCTGTATCAATTCATCTTCACTTTTACTACTGATTTTCTGTAGATTTCTTGTATCTATATCTCTCTTGGGAACTGTGTTTCGATTGCCATACCCAAATGTACCTAAATAACCAAACACATGCAGCTGTGTGCCACTTGATGTCATTTTAACAAAATAAAGGTTGAGTTCTTTTTTGACTTTCTAGTATTGTGTCATGATCTGTTTCAGTCTTGGTTGTTTGGCTACAACAATGTCATTATGCAGCTTTGTAACATGTACTTAACAACAGGGATGCATTCTTGTTTCACCATCCCTCAAAACCGCGTCACATCTTTGTCACCCACAGACACAGGCGGCACTAACTTTCAGATCAGCAGTCTAAACACATATTACAAGCTTGTCATCGTCGCTTGGCCATAAGACTGGTGGCTCTACTAAAGCCCCTCACACTGCAAAGGGGCATTGGGGATCAAGACTGAATATTTTAAATCTCAGACTCTTGAGCCACTAGGTGACATATCTCCATCCCTATTGTCTCTTTTTATTTTCCACAGGAGCAGCAGTTTTACCCCTCGCCTTCTTCTTAGACTCCTCGGAGTGACTGACAGCTGTACCGAGGCTTCATTATGGCCAAACAAAAGCCATATTTTAAACCATATTCATCATTTTCCTCAGTGGGGCAGGGGTGGCAGCGGGTGGATAGAGGGGAGTTGTGGAAGAGTAGAGCAGGAAGGGAGGGAAAAGCTCCCCAGATGAAAATCCTAAATCAGCATGCCCTGCCGCTGCAGCTGAGGCCTAGGCGGGGATTGCATTTAATTTATTCTCCTAAGCCTGGGAATCAGGCCATCAAAAGAAACCAAACTATCAGGTTTCCTGCACTAAATGGCCCAACAGTGTGATGTGGCCAGTCTGGGATCTGACTTAACCCTTTCGAGGTGGCAGGCGAGCGTCAAAGGCAGCGTCCTTCCTTGTCTGGACCAATTTATCTCCCGACACTTTGAGGCTGCACTCACAGAGACACTCAGGCTCAGTGAGGCCTTGTGGGCTAAAGGTGACACAGTGGGGACGGGTGGCACTCCCTCCCTGTGTTTGGTAGATGTTGGTTATCCCTTCTTTAGCCTTGTTTAATGGTTGTGGATCATGGGATTAAGGGACACAGGCTCATGGTAGACCGAAGAGTATAGCCTAGCTTCCCTTTTAGTAACCTGTTGAAATGCCAGCCCAGGGTCTCCAGGAAATATGTTCATATTGGATCATTCTGTAGCACATTCATTGCATCCAGTGCCAATATCCAGTACCAGTGCAGGAAAGCGTGCACTGGTTGTGTGTCAGTGAGGCAAAAAACCAAGAACAATGAGGTCAGGTGGTGGATGGTTGGTTGGATAAAATGCATCTCTTATTGGAGTTATTGGACAATTCAGTATCTCATTATTTATGTTCAGTCACTCACAATATATCCCGACTATTTGTTTGCAATTAACAAAATATTTCCAGTAACCTTATCAAAGTAGTTAAGATAATTGATGCAATGTGTCTGACTTTTATGCCAAAGACTATTATGTCCTCTAATAGTTGAACTTTTTCTTTTAAAATTGTAACTGCAAAGCTTCCCCAAAGAAATTAAAAACTTGATTTCAAATTTAAAGTATGTCTCTATCAAATATTCATAACTAAATAAGCAATTATCAAAATTCATAATGAGAATAATGCATTTGATCTACACAGCTTTTGTAAATACTCATAAATGCATTACATTAAGAGCTAGGTATGGAAAAAAAACACTAAAAAACCAATACAGTGTAATATAAAATCAAAGTTTTTTAAGAGACCTTTTACATGTGGACAGATTTCAACATGTTTAACCTGAGGACTGCGTGGGTTGATTGACAGTGGCATGCAAACAGGGAACAACTGCCATCAGACTCTGATTCATATTACTAACATCTGACTTTTTTCCAACAGAGCTCTGCCCATTTCAAACCAGTGAGAAAAGTGAAGTCAGAAAACAAATACAGAAATCTCTCATGTATGAATTAACCAAAATTGTTCAAACTTTGGCAGAGAATAGTGCGTTTAGAATCCCATCGCTTGTAGTCGATATCTGATTGAGAAAATAGGCTTTTAAAGGCCTTTAAAAGCGCTTGGCATGGAAAGTTAAAAAACATACTTCAACTTGAATGTGGTTTTGCAAAATAAGCCAAAATCATTATGCTATGTAGCAATATGGTTGTGAAATGCAGGAGAAAAGCCGATTATGGGCCAAGAACAACACAATTCACCTTTTAACATTCACATTCTCATAATCTGAAACTCACATGTTGATGAATTTCCATTTATTGTTGCAGTATGTATTCATTCCTACATGAGCCTTTCTAAATAAATAAATAAAAATGCTTCAAATCAGTTTTCAGGAGAAGAGAACAGTTTCTTTTACTGCTTCTGGAAAGCTAAGGTAAGTCAGTAAGGTAAATTGATGCAGATAAAGAAAAAGTGAAATATGAGAGAGAGGAAGTGAAAAGAAAACTTTTTAGCCAATAGGGTTTACAGTTGTTCTCAATTCAAACAGTTGACACAATATGCACACATTTGTTAAACCGGGTTCATCCAGTAATCTGAAGAAATCCAAACTAACACCATGAATGACTCATTCTAGTTGAGTCAGGTCTAATTTGAGTCCAAATTCCACAGTTTCTCAAAATACCCGATTTGGGTCACATGAGGTCAAATTCAATATTTTTTTGCTTATGTGTAAATCCATCTCGAGTTCTTGGAAATTATCGAGTCTCTCATTGCGATTTTGTCCTCGACCACATCAAACCCAGCTCTGACCAAAAACAACCAAAGGCTACTGTTTAACCATTGCTGAGAAGCACAAGACGGCAACCACGCTCACAAATATACTTCACAGCGGCTTTACTTCCTGCTTGACATGAAAACCAGTTTCACCGCAGAGGGGTTTTGGAGGTTTTTATTAACTTATTCGAACATAGGGAGTAGTTTGGTGCCCTGGTTTCCCAAAGAAAGGTCCAGGGACCCTCAGGGATCACTGTGGAGGTGCAAGAAGATACAACATACTGATTCTAAGTATGAATACCTGCTTTTAATCCCCGACATTGACACAGAGGAGCTGGTCTCCTCACACCTGTCACACTGTCCTGGACTCTGTTGCCCCCCTGCAAAGACAAAAAGACAAATAAACCCTGCAGCCCTGGCTAAATGAATCCACCCAAGAATAAAAGAGAGACTGCAGGAGGGAAAAAGGGAATTATATGTATTTTTATGAGATCTGGAAAGATGCTATGAAGAATTATTAAAAGGCAGTCAAAGAAGCAAGAGCCTTCTTCTTCTCTGATTTAATTTTAGCTAATCACTCTAAGAAAAAAGAATTTTAGTTAATGTAATCGACTCAGTCATCACCCCCTCCTCCCGACATTTTGCAGATGCCTCACAAGAGGAGTCGACAGCACTGCTGAACCAGTATCTCTCCTGCATGAAATCAATCACATGCCACCTTGATATTATGCCCACAAATATTCTTAGAGGTCATTGATACAGTTATTTTAATGATCATAAATAGCTCCTAAGACATATTTCCAATTCATTTTAGAAATGTATGTGTAATATTAAAATCAAAAAACCAAAAAGTTGTCCAGTCATTCAGTTCATTTTAACCAGACTCAACTACTGTGTCATTAACCGTACGTTATTTACTCACCTTTAACCAGTTCAGACTGCAGCAGCTCAGCTTCACTGGTTTTATCAGACAGATGTCATCTGTGACGACATCACATCACCCCAATTTCAGCTTCTCTTCACTGGCTTTCTGTTCATTTTAGGATTGATTTTACTGACCACCTTTAAGGTCTGTCTGGGTCTGGCAGTGACTTCTTTTAAATCACTTCATACACACAGAACACATTTTTATGGACTTGCTTTGTCGTATGCAAGATGTCGTATTGTTATAAAAAAACATCTGTGCATGGGTGCTATACAGAGGTGTTGTGTAAAATGAAGTTATTATCATTATATTATGGTTTGAGTATTTAGCATATTCACACTTAAGAAGTGACATAGGATTTACACTATTATCCCACACACAATGCTGTGCACAAAGAAAAATGAGGAGCTTACGGCTGTAAAACATTAAATCAATATGTGGATGGTGTTGAAACTGCACCAAGAAGAGCTTGGAAAGCAGAAAAATAAATATTAATATTAGCAAGAAAGCATTTAGCTCCCTCTTTGTGAAGTTTTTTATTGGCAGTGGCATTCATAGGTCACAGTTTAACTGTCAGAGCATGTATTGCATCATTTAATGAAAGTAAAAAGCAGTAAACTATATTGATTCCTTGTATTCGCCGCAAAAACAGCATATAGTGAAAAATACACATGGTGGTGCACCTGCTCTCTCTATAGATCTAAAGGGCTCATTGTCAGGGTCAGAAAAACACAACAAGTCTTATTTTCAGGGGATTATACTCGGATGAAAACATATCTAATATTACATATATATATATATAACATTCCATTTCAATCTTCTGAAATGTTACATACTGGACCTTTAACTGGATCATCTCTATGCTCCAGTGTGTGGTGACTTGATCTGGTTTATGTTGTCAGTATGTATGTCTGTAATTTGTTTACTGTATTTTTTGGTCATAATGCTGGTTTTTATGGTGGTGGTCATCTTTTTGGCCACATCTCATACTGAAAAGAAGTTGTTTTTTCTCATTGACATTCCAACCTGGTTAATAACATGTTAAAATCGAAACACATTGAAAAGAGTTTGCAGCAACATGCAAATTAGATCAGTTTTTGAGTATTGGAATTAATATTATCCTCTTCGACAATGTCACTTTTTGATACTAGTTTTCTGAAATACTGAATGTGATAAAGTTTTGAAATAACACAAGGCTTGTTGACCTTTCCTTCAACCCACAAAACCTATTTCAACTGACCGTCTTGCGTTTAACAACAAGCAAACTGCCCTCACTTACACATGGTGAGTAAATGTCCAAAATCAGTAGCAGTTGCAAGCAGACTGTTGTTGTTATCAGGCTCCAGTCAGGACTCTCAACCATAAAGAACATAATATTACTTTCTTCTTATGAACACAGTGGAAAGCAGGGCAAATCTGTGATGACCAGCTCCTTACCCCTCATCTCCTCTCCTCCTTGATCTTCCCCCACTGTTTGCTTTACTTTATTTTCTGTTTTTTCTCCCCCTCCCCCTGCAATTTTTTCGTGCAAAGAATAAAATTTCATCTGCGCGGGCTCTGGGAAAGGCGGCCCTCGGACTGGCCCTTGCCCGTACAGATGCTTTGAATTTACAGGGCTTTTCTGCCTCTGAGAAGAAACAGGGAGGGATGGAGGAATGGATGGTAAAGTTAGGGAAAGAAATGGGAGGGGTTGAAGGGGGTGAAACCTGCCTGTATTTCCTGGGGATTAGGCGTCAGATGGGCGCCCTCAGAGGAGGTCTCAGGTCCCGGCCTCCCTGGATGGCTGGGAAACTGACCCCCATCTGACTCCCTGGTCTTGTTTGTGCCCTGCCAGCATGTAGCCCCAGGACAGGACAGAGGCCCGGGCTCTGTCCTACAACCAGGCCTGCTTTGAACCTGGTACGTTTGTACCTTAAAACCTGCATTTATTCTGTAAAGCATAACTCCAGCATAGTGCACGTTTTTTGTAGTTTTGATCATTAGTTCGACTTACTGGATATACATCTCAGGTGCACTTAAGTTTTAGATCATCTGGATTCATTATTGATTTGTCCTTTGATGGTCTGACAGATCTCCAGAACAGCTTGAATGAATGATAAATTTAATGTTCATCACCCAGAAAAATACAAGACCAATGTCCAATTAACCAAAGGACCACTCCGTGATATAATTTAAACAAACAAAAGGGACACGCCAACACCAAAATTTGAAACACAGGTGTGGAACATGCTATTACTCAATTACTACATTGATTAAGAGCTTTAATACAGTGACTGAAATTAGGCAACAACATCTCAGGTATTGATATTTTCAGATGTCTAATGTTAGCTTATCTCATGAACGTGTATTTTTATTTATGATTGGGAAATGACTCAAAAGTATATGGTCTAAAAAACTGTGAGGTATTGTGAGGTATTACAAAATGGCAAAAGCTCAGCAATTCTCCTCAACAAGTCCTCTCATCTTTGTGAATGCCTCCCAAAAATAACTTTACTACTATCTACAAACTATCCGGCTGTTCTGTTCTGACACCCTCACCTGGCTTCTTATGTATTGGATATAACGGATCACTTGTAGTAGCAAACCCAGAGAGATCCATCACTTGAATCTACAGTTCCCCTTAGCTGTGCAAAGCTTAGCATTCTTTAGATTGTTGTTTTGGGTTTTCAGCCCACATCATCAACACAATTTTCAGCCATAGATAAGATGAAACACTCCTATGAAGCTCTGATAAACGTCTTTTATGCAACCTACCCACTACCAAATGACAGATGATGTTAGCAGCTAGCTGGTAAACATAAATAAGCATTTAGCAGTTGACGTGCCAGATGTTTCCCTCAGGAGTTGGTGGAAACCAAAAACAGAGCTAAAAGGACAGTCACGAGGTCACCAGAAACATGACTCTGAAGAAAAGCTAATGCTGTTTAGTGTCTGAAGGATGTGCCAGTAGGCAACACTCTTTGCTAAAAGTGCTAATATGCCAGTGTTGTGTCTCCAGGTTGTTTATGCTGCCTCCAAGTGGCCAAAAAATCAGTTGTTGTATTTAAGGTTTTTATCCATTTATAATCAACTGGAAAGAAGAATTGTTATTACATTAGAATGAACCTTTTATACCCACAGAGGGAATGGGTTCTCTTCTACAGCCATGTGGGACTGCCATGTTTCTATAGTAGCCCAAAATGGACAAACCAAACACTAGCTCTACCAAGAACTTTTCAAGTTTTCTAGTTTTTCAGAGTTTCACCCTCAGTTTTTCATACATGCTTGGAAGGGGAGGGCCTCACAACCAGATACCACAAAATTATACACACTGGACCTTTAATAGGAGAAGGATGTAAGTCACGTCTGCTACAGTTTGTACAAGAACAACTGTCATTATTTGCATGACCACATAAGCTCACATTGTCAGAAAAATAACAGAAAAAACATTTTACCGCAATCCTGTTTTTTTGTCTCTTCTTCTACACATCACGAACACACAGGAACACAGGAAACACGATAATTTCTTTTGTATTTTTTGAAAGAGGAAATTGAATCTGAACCCGGGTACAGTAATGTTTAATATTCATGTTTAACTTGAGCACCAAGGCATGCAGAGTACTTGATAGTACACCTGACTTCCAATGTTCCAAAGTGTTATTTCAAATGTGTCATGTTGTTTATGTTATTTCACATCTGAAGAAAACAAGTTGAACATTGTGAATGAACTTATGCTTAAATTTTTTTAGTACAGAAATTGGTCTCATTGTTTCATTGTTATCTGACCTCTTACTCTTGCATGTTTGCATAATGAGGATCAGCTGTAGCAAGGTTGTATGCAAAACAGATTACAGACCAGAATATGGTTAATATCATTATCATCATTTGGGAAGTTAAAGTTGTGCAACAAAAGTATACTCATCCCAAACAACAGTGTAAGCTCATTTAAGCTTCTCTGCTCTATGCTCATTTTAACATTATTCAGATTATTATGGTAGCTCATCAGAATGTCCTCTTTTCTCATTGTGAGACCATTTGGTCGTTATAAGTACAGTACAGAAACACACACGCTTGTAGAGCTGGAGGTTGAGCTAGGGATCGCAAGGCTTTGAGTGTGGCTTTCAGTCAAATCAAATAAATGTAGCGTGTCATTCTTCTGCTGTTTGTTCTGCAACACTTTGAATTGTGCTCACTTTAATACAGTGGAGATGAATTTATTATTACATTTAAAACACACTTTTTTCCATGGGGGACAATGAAGCGTTTTCTCATTATTAAACTTTACACTCACACTCACACTCGTTTCTAGTTTTATGAGGCCAGTGTTCCTGGCAGCATCCTTAAGATCGGCACATAGCACAAAATTATCTTAAAATTTCAAGAGGCACAAAAATGAGGTTTTTAAAGGTGTTTTATTACCGGAGTGTGTACAGACCTTTTGTAGAATCATCAATTGTAGCAATTCTTTAGAAAGCATTTTACATTGTTTTTCATAAGAAAGTTAGGCTTTTGAAAAGTCCAAATGCAGCAGAGCAGTCGGGTTCCTCGTATACGTCCGTCGACACCAATTCAAATCCAACTCAAATCGACCAGTATCTGTGTGAAGAGGCCTGCTGCTGCACAGAAAATGGCTGAGATGAAAAATCCAATTCTTGATTACAGGGAGCCATCTAGTGGCAGCTGAATGAACGAGCAAACCAAAAGCAACAGCAGAGATCCTCTATGAGCACATTTGTTTTATGGCTTAACAAAGACAAAACACACACACAAAAAAAACTCTTACAATTGTTTCTTTTTGTTTTGTTTTTTTTGCTTCCGAGCCACCTGCGCCTTTTAGAATCAATGTGAAAATTAAAATATAAAATAAAAATCTATGTTACAGTCCAATATTTTACTATAACATTTCACAAATACTCCATCTATATAAACACTCATATAGGAACACACAATATAACGCCATTTGAGCCCTGCAAAAACCTCCAATCTCCTGTTCTACCATCTTATGTCATTAACTGATTGATTTTTTACTGTAAATGAAGACCAACGGGTGTTCGGTTTACAGTACAAACTCATGATGTTAGTACCAGGATGACTATATAATAAGTATACAGGCATTTATATGACTGTATACTTTTTTTTTTCCTTGAACTTGGAAATTCAAGGTCTCTGCAGCACACGAGGAAATTTTTTTTGCCCGTGTGAACAAAGGCAAACACAGGAATTTGCAACACACAACACAAAACCTATAGTTCTGTTATATTAGTCTCTTGAAGACCAAAGTAGAACAAACTGAACTTTTCTTCACGCTTTACCTTTTCATTAAGCAGTACTAATAACAACAGAGATGTTCCAAAACACACGATTGATACCAAAAAAAATACACTGAATTAAATGTCTTGTGTTTTTGAGATCAAAAGATAGATCAAAAGAGAATAGCTGTTTTTACTACCTTTACTGCCATCACATGCATTAACCCGTATTCATCGGACTTCTCTGGAAGCCTGGTAATTGAGGTGTAGCTATCTCTCACAATCTTTTACCGTATATACCATGAAAATTAAATCTTACAGTGAGTCTTTTTACTTGCTGAATCGGTTTTGTGTGCCACTGTTTGTATTAAAAGACTGCAGAATGAACAGTGCACTTTTACATTTAAATGCCAGAGGTGAACAAGTAAATAAGAAAATTAAAAACAATATAGGAAAAATACAAACATAATGCAAAAACAAGTTCCCGGCCTATAGAAAGATTCTTCTTTTTCTTCCTCTCTTCATATTTAACAAATCACTAATAAACAACTTGCTTACTTTCTCCTTGCAAGAAAAAACAGAGTGGGGGGAAAAGGGGACAAGGAGACGGATACTCCAAACTCTTAGCTCGTCTCCAGCTTGGCCATTTCCTGCACGTAGATCCCAATGCTCTCGCTGTCAAACAGCACAAAGTAGACGGTCTTGATGGTGGAAGACATAGTGGCCACAAAGTAACTGGAGATGGCCTTAAGGATCAGCTGGGCTGCCGTTTGCTTCGGGAAGCCATTCCTGACAGAAAAGAACACACACTTAGTGAAATGTGGTCAAACACTGGAGAGACGTTTCATTTACTTGGACATGACTGCGGCATTCATAATGTTGGAGGGTCAGCATAACTACAAACACTTATTTAATGGGCAGTTTGAATTAGGACAAGTGAGGATAACTAAAATTTAAAATGACTTCACAACATTTTTGCATGCTTGTGGTTTTTCCAAGTCTGACTTCAACCGAATGGGTCCCAAGTTAAATCTGAGGAGTCACAATATGATGGAACAAACAAATAAATGCTAACATCCCCACCTTCACCTTCCTAATTTAGTGTCACATGGTAACATTTGGTCACAAATTTAGTGTTTGATCATAAACCAGAGTATTGGAGAGATAGAAATGTTTCACCAAAGTTATTAGAATTAATCCTGAGGGGTGAAATGAAAATTTCATGGATGCAATAGAGGTTGGGAATTTTTTCTGTAAGCTCCATGCTCTTACTGTTGTCACAATATGCAACATGCTTGTGTAAATCTTCCAGATCAAAGTGAAGGTGTTCACCACTGTTGCCAAGAAACCATATAAACTCACGTTTTGCATTACACAGAGAAAAGAAAAATGTGCATGCGCGCAGGGACACGAGTATAACAGTTCACACTGCTCACAATGCAAGAATGCCACTCATTATGTTATGACGACATGAGAGAAGACATTTCTTTCAGTCAGGCAGAGTTTCTTGGTCTAGAAATAGGTTTGCAAAGTGTTCATATTACCAGCCTTACTGGCAAACAACTTCCAGTTTTAGACTAAACTAATGCCAGTGAAAACACTCAAGTTAATATATGGTACAATGATGATCTGCAAGAAGTTGTTATTAACCACATCTTAATTTTAAAAAGGAATGTGTGATGTGTCGTCGGTCAGTTCTGTTTCTTCCTGTGTTTTCTTACCTGCCACTACCAATGGAGGGGAAAGCCACGGACTTGAGCTTCTTCTCGTCGGCCAGAGCCAGGCAGTTCTTCACAGTCTTGTCCAGCAACTCTTCACACTTGTCGGAGCCCCAGCCTGGACTGTTACAGTGGATGACGTATTTCGCAGGCAGACCAAATCCAGCGGTCAACACAGCTAAGGGATGGAGAGGAGAGAGGATGAAAGATAGTAAGGTGAGACAGGAAGAAAAGGAGAGGGAGCAGAAAGGAAACGTACTTCAGGTGTTCACAATATTCCATACTATAATCCAATGTGACATCTTCGACTACCTTATTTTGTATGACTTGGCCCAAACTTTTGGCATTTTTGCTCACTGAATTAATATTAAAATTAAAAAGTAAAAAAAAAAAAATTAAAATCTGTGCTAGTATTGTTTGGTCAGTGAGTGAACTTGAGTGAACCTGGATTTCCCCACATCAAGTCAGTTGTCTGCAGTTAAAATCTGCTTCATTAACCAGTTTTGTCAGAAGTCAAAACCCAAAAGTTGAGTTTGGAGGCCTGTGATGCTAAAATAACACTTTGCCTTGTGGAAAACTTATGTAGCAAATCTCCCAGAGCTTAAAATGGTTTGGCCGGAGTATTACAGTGAGGTGGGCTGAAGAAATCACTTCTCCAGACAGCCCAAGAGGAGAAAAGAAAAGGGGAAGAACATGGAAGAGAAGACAAGAGAACAGAGGAGTCACACCAGCAGCTGTAGACAGTGCAACTCAGCCAAAGCTCCTGACTCTGAAGTGAGAAAGCCTCCAATCAGATTTTATTAGCCCACAGCAAACGTGTGACTGGACCGGAGTCAAAGTTGAGGACGAGCTGATTTCCAGATGGCACACAGAGAGGATGGACAGACTTCACACAGCAGAGTGAGAGCCGTTCACACTGCATGTGTGATCTGATTGTGAGGTAAAGTGTGTGGATGATGATGATTACAGGTTTCACGACTGCCCACAAAGTTCGACTTGTTTCATAGTTTGGAAAGGAGGAACAGTGTGTGGTGGTGTTAATGCACTGCACATCTGGAGATGACCTGTCAATCAAACTATGTCGACAACATTTCTGTTGATGTAGTTTGAGCTTCTGTGGGTGGTGTTTTTTACTGTCAACTCAGCCATTTAGCTATAGCAGCTAATGGCGACCTCTTTTGTTTGATCCATATGTACTAAGCGGGACATTTTCACAGGGAAAATATGCTTGTCAATGCTTTCTAGTGGACCAGCCCAATATACCTGCCCAGTCACTTTATCAGTGTAGTTCTACTAGGGTATTGTGTATTAATGTACAGTGTATTTCTGGCAATAGCATGGTGTATGTTAATCTTGTGAGGCAGTTGGTCTCAAAAGATCTCGCAACAATCCATCTTGCAAAAAGAACATTTCTGAAGAAAAACATGTTCTGGTCCATTACTGCAAAGTTCTGTTTACTTGACCTAAAGCCCACCTCGATCGCTTCACTGTATGTTTATCACAATACTGCAGTCCTCTATCATCTGGAAAGTAATACACACACCAAGGCCAAAGTCCTTAATTTCGCATAATTTTGCTTGCAAAGCAACACATACATAAACTTGGCAGGCTGGTTAACAGACCAGGAATTCACACCTGCGTTTTTCACAGCAACATTTCACACTGCGTACAGTGGGTTCGTTCATGTTGAGGGAAAGTAAATGTGAGCTTTCATGTCAAGCCCAACTTTGGTAAACTTTGGCACAGGAGTTTTGTAGCACTTCCAAACCAGACAGTCCTGTCCTTTTAAAAGGAGCAGAGAGCCCGAAATGAAGGAAGTCATTATCATGTATTAGCTGTGTAAGATCTGTCATCGTTAAATAACCATGCACTTCCTAATGGGAGGCAGTTAATCAGCTAATCGTTTGGTCTATAAAATACCAAAAACTGAAGTGTCAATGTAAATACTCAAATGACAGAACTGAGAAATGTTTGGTACTTTCGCTTTAAAAAAATGTCTCAATTGGATTAATTGACTTATCATCACAGAAGTTATCATTCATGTTTCTTAAAATTGACATATTGATTGCATGGTTTGGATCACTATGGAAGGTTTCATTTTCCCAAATGCAAAATAATAATCAAAATTAAGAATACTTTAACTTCTTTAGCTCCCATTGTTGTGTTCACTTATCATCTATGGAGCAGATCACTTAAAATTAACCATACATTACAAAATAACATCTAAGCTTAAGTTCTACTTGTTTTTGGAATATTAACCTCAACCTCTGTTTAAATAACTAAATAACTAAATCTGGTATCTGCCTGTCATTGAAAGTGGGAAGTCTGCTCTCAAAATCCAGATGAGCAAATACTTTTTACAAGTGCTTTAACAGTCTAAAGAACTTGTTTGAGGGCTGCTCTGAACCAGGTCTGGTCAGGATGACCGTTTGGCAAATCCAGATCCCCAGAATCCCTGACAGGCTCTGCTGGCTCCGTGTTCAGTCACCTGGTAATCTATTTATGAGCTCTGCACATAGACCGGGATTATGATGCTGAGCTAACTTGGCTGAATGTGAGAGAGAGCAGTGGTGAAGGTGGGGAGTGTTTGAAAAAGTGAGTGCGAGTGATGAATAATGAGAGAGAGACAGATGGAGAAAGAATAAGAAAGGAACAGAAAGAAGCAGTAGAGACAAATGGACTGAGAGATAAAATAGTCTGTCAGGGCTCGAACAATCTGACTTGGAAGACGGATGCTCGTAGATTTAGACGAAAGACACCAAAAACAGATATTACAGTATGTGCCAATACTAAATCTCTTTGATCATTTTCATGACAAAAATATCCCAGTAATCACTGTTTTTCTCTCAAAAAATTCACTGATAAAAAAGAAACTCTGGCCTCTAATAAAAGAATAAATGAGTCAAATCTGTGTGTTTCTGCCAAAAAGACCTAATCCTTGCTGCAGCGTCCTGACATCATTTGCTGAATGTGGAAGCAGGCGCCAAAATGGACCCAGCCCTGTTTAGCTTGGTGTGTGTGTGAGAGGAGATTTACGGGACAGGCTGACATCACTGTCATAGGAGCTGGGTGGTGCTTGAGTAGATCAATATGCACTTTCTAACTCCTTCAATGGTGACATTGTAAGAAAGTCATGAAACATCAGTGGTGCTGAGGCATAAGACAAAAAAACAAAACAGTAACAGGAGGGAGCACAAATGTAAAACAGAATGATGACAGGAGACACGGCTGCAGTGTTGGGCTTTGCAGTGTGTCACACACATGAAGGCATGTTCATGCAGCAACATCTTCCCTCGCTATTTTCAAATCATCCATCACCACAAATTTTAGCTATTAATATGCAGGATGCGCCTGTATGCCTGTTTCTACAATGGAACGTTGTGCTCTGGGTACGATCACCCATGAGAAGTACAGTAAGTATACCAACTATTTTACTGATTTTGGTGAAACCGGCTGCCCTGTCTTAACTCTCTGTGTTTTACAGGGTAGAGGTGTCCAAAACGAGCTTGTTGCTGTTGGGCTAATAGCCCTTTTTATATAGATTATATTAGTATTGATTATTATATTATATATTATTATAATATTAGCTTGCTGCCATGTCTTGGACACCGGGTATCTAAAACAGGGCTGGGGCATGGGCGAATACAGACAGGGAGCAGAGCCAGTGTCGTGCCAGAACCAGAGCTGGGCAAGTGGAAAATGTAAATGGGCTCAGCAGTCTCTATGGAAAAAATGATAGGAGCAAATAGGATGAAGGGGAAGCTGATGAAAGAAGCTAAAAAGTGAAAAAGACAGAATGACCAAAAGAATGAAGTTGTTGGTGAGAGCTTTGTGAAATAAAAGGCTGAAAGACAGATGCCGGGCTGAGCTTGTTGCTGTTGGGCTAATAGCCCATTATTATACAGATTATATTAGTATTAATTATTATAATATTACCTTGCTGCTATGTCTTGTGTTGATGTACCTGCTTGATGTTTGACTGTAAGTCGTCAACTTGCTAGTTTTTGATCATAAGTAATGTAATCATAACAAATGCATGTGTACGTAACTTTCTGAACACTTTCAAAAGCTTTCTGAAACCGGGGGCACTAAATTGCAATTTCTACACAACATTGCTTTAAATAACCTGTATTTTGCCTTTTTTCACCAGTTAAAAAAAAAAAATCTTCCTGATGTAGATGTTAATTATATAAAATAAATTCACAATTAGTATAGATCTTAAAATTTAGCCAGCTAGCTGTAACTGACTGCAGTAGTTTGACCTATCAATACGTCCAAAAATGACCACACCCTTTCATTTAAATACAGAGCACAACACATACTGTTACTGAGAGATTAATTTTTAATACTTGTCAAGATTTAGGACTAATTCTGCATTGACTGCAGCTGTAACTGCATGACGACAACATTTGCTGAGTGCATACAAAATAGAGGTTGTGTTTGAAAAAAAAACATCTAATTTAAAGTCGCGACAGCAGAGCCTGACTTGATTAAGGACTGTTAAATAATGAAAGTGTCGGAAACCTATACTTGGCTATAAGAGTCCACAACATGAGCACTTGTAGGCAAATCCTGACATTTTCTGCTCAGTGCACTTACCACCAGCCACCTCCAGAGGGCCGTTTTTCTTCTTCAGCTCCTGCAGCGCTTCAGTGAACTCCTTCCCTCCCTTCTTTTCCAAAGCAGAGCCTGTAAATAAGAAGAAAAAAAACTGGAGTGATTACATCCTCACATAGTGCTAGTAGACAGGCAAGACAGCAGGAAAAAGGAGAGGTGATGTCATGCAGACAGACAGGCGAGCAGGTAGACATGGAGACAGGAAGGAAGGCAGGCAAGCAGGCAACGATGCTGTCAATCATTTCACCTGGCTTCTCTCTGGACCTCTGAGCTCTCATGCAGCGCACTGAGTCTCTGTTACTTTATTTGTGAGACTTTTCCTTAGTCTCACACATGAAGTACAAAGATTCAGAGCTGCTATTTTCCAAATGACTCATTCTGAGTCACTTAAACTAATATGTTAAAGCCCCGGTCCCTAATTACTTCCCTCTGTCCTCACATACTGGCTTTTTTTGCAGTGCACTGAGGGCATTTCCTTTCACTCACAAATTACAGAGTGAAAAACAGCTAGCATGTTATAGATGAAAGTGTAAAAGCTCTGCCATGTTTGGACACACATTTCGAGTAACAGTCCAGGAAGATCAACTGTCAAGAGGAGAAACAAACATCTTGAGGTTAAAGCAAATCCGACTTGTTTGTTTCCTACTTATTTTCATGGCTCAAGGAAGTCATTCCACATCGACCCCACTATCTCAGATTTTCTCAGAGCTAAAGAGAGAAGCCACAAAGGAAACCAGAGAGGAGATTCAACCTCTCTCTACCCAAGCCAGAGATATTAATGTCCTTGCTGCAATTTTGTTAAAAAAGCTGGCAGGAGAGAAAAATACAATAAAGTTAATGACCCCCTCTTAGAGAAAACTTAGCGGAAGAAAGCTCTTCACATTATTTAACAGCCAATACGAGCAAGCAGATAAAAAAATAATCTTTGTCGTTCAGCAGCCTGTGTGAAGTCATTAATGGTTAAATAGTTAAACATTCATTCACTCATTAATTCAAACGACAAGTTGTAAATACTGAGTTTTAATTTGAGGCTTCAGGAAATGAATGTCTCTTGAAAAACTTCACCTTCTAACCAGCTGAACTGACAGCGCAGTTGAGGGGACGGAGGTCACAGGACATGAAGTGAGTCCCAGATTGCCCACATTTCAGCCAAGTGGAACAAAGCAACAACAAGCAGCAGCATATCAAGATTACACTAAAAGTCATGTACGCATTACATGATGCACTCAACTGCTCTGTGTAGATCACATTTCTGTTACCACTTGGATATTTGATGACTGTTGAGGGCTGTAAAGGTGAGGCCCTTGTGTATCATCGGTGGTGAGAGCGCAACAGCAACACGTGTCAAAAGGACTAGATCCCTGCTTTTGTACATTTTGCAGGTGAGATGTATGGTGTAAAAAAAAAATAACTTGCAAAGACTTGAAGGTTGCTTGAGACGGTTAACACTTACTGTAGTCACTTTGATGTGTTTGGTCAGATAGAGAAGGCTAACTAGTGCACAGGTCTGTCACACAAAGCAGGATTACTAAAGTACTGAGTGTTCCGACTAGGCTGCGTTGACGTTGTGTTGTTTCAGGTATCAGTGTTTAAACAAGACGATCCTGGAAGACCGGTTTAAAATAGTAGCAAAACACAAAAACACTGCCCAGTTGCAGGATTTTACATCTCTGGAACATTCTCAGAGCAGCAATAATTTTATCTTTTGTTGATCACAAGTAAACAGCAGAAATAGTTTTGCCTTAAATGTCACGGCAGGTTAAAACTTCATCCACATCCCTGCTGAGCCTACGTAGCCAAATGAATGAGGGGTTTTTCCCAAGCAGTGCTATTGTCTGTTCTTTCTGATTCAGTCCATGATGTAGCTGCTTGAGGTTACCCAGATAACTTCATTAATCCTGCTTTGAGAGACAGACTCTAGTTGCAAGCAGAAACTGTTTTGACAACTCTTCATTTTTGGTGCAGAAAAATGCAGAAATCTCTGACATCTGAGAAAAGTCAGCTGCCAACTAACAGCCCTTTTTTTAAAATGCTGTGAGTTGCCAAATTCAAATGATCCTTTTCACAATGTCCACATTGAGTTTGTCTTCTGGGTGAGGTTTATTGAAAACATAGCGTGTGACTGCAACACTCTTTGGCAGCTGATTTTCTAATCTTGGAAACTGGAGTTTCCCACAAGCACTTAATTGCACACATAAAATAGTCCCCACTTGCACATTTCAGGCCTCTGCAAGTCAATTTTCACTCATGATACAATAATAGTTCTTTCAGTCAATGTTTCACCAAATTACGGAAATACTACAGTAAAGCATTTACAGTAAGAACAGCAGGGGGTTGTGGGTTCAAAACATGTTTTTTTAGTGTAGAGCATTGGCTAAATAACAAAGCAGAACCAAAGCTGTGCTGCTGCTGCTGCTGTGTTTGCCCAAGGACTGCAGTGCAGACTATCTGGAATATGCAGAGAGAGAGCAGACAGGCGGTCTCCGTGGTGTCAATGGTTCCTTTACCTACTTCACCACCTGTATAGAGGGAGGAGCTGGTCGGGTGAACGACAGCGTCACTCTCCACGATGGAAATGTCGGCTTGGACAACTTGCAACTACAGACGACAACAACAGGCAAAACAACATGGTGGTAAAAACACAGTGAGTGGTCAGGCACATCAGAATGGGGCAAAAACGTTTTTTTTTTGTTTTTGTTTTTTTAAAGATGAAAGAGAAAAACAGGAAGAAAAGAGACAAAGAAGCGCTCCTTATTGGCTGAGGACATCACAGGAAACAAGGAAGCAACTGTGACACGGTGCGTCACGTTATGTAATTAGGAAGCAGGACCGCACAGTTAGCCAGATTTACATCAAAAACAAACACAGAAATACTGTAAATGACATCGTAGCTTACACTCATCAACACACAAGTGTACATTCTTGTTTGAGTGCAATTTAAAATTATTAAATAAATTGTATTTATTTTAAGTCTGTTGTCTGACTAATTGTGTTGTCCTGATTTCTTGGCTCATTAAAATGAGCAAAGACTTCTATGATCACACTCCAGGTCACCGACCTCACAGTCAGGCTGCAGTGAGGAACTAAGAGAAGGTGCATGTCAATTGTACTTGTGTTAATTGGTGCTCTATTTAATTCCAATAACTGTCCTAAAATATCTGATTATTAAGCATTTGGCATAAAGGTCTGACAGCCATCTGAAAGGAGGACAACCTGAAATGAACCTCAACACGTCTACACCATGGAAAGAGCAAGCACAATGACTGCTCTGAGGAGCTTTGATAAAATCCTTGAATGTCTCTACAGGAATTCATACCTTACATATTTCATGTATGCTTTTCTCTATTGATCTACAAAAGCAAAGTCTTTCTACTCATTTTCGGGGTCAATTCCTTGATGTCAGAGAGAATCAAGATCTTAAGATCTTCACCAGGTTTTCACACTGCGAGCAACATAAACAACTCCTGACACCTGACAATGAGTCAAGTCGGCTGATGTCAAGGGCCAGTAATAAAGCACTCTTCCTTATTTTGCAACTGATGTTTTTTCATTTAATTAGCTATAATTTCATTGAAGCGTATGCAAAAATTCAGTCAGTAGCAAAACTTGGAGGATGGCTGCATCTTTTATCTGTAATAAACCCCATAATCCATCTGTAATTTGACTGAGCTCTTATTTACAGTAAACATGTCTTACTAAGATATTTAGAGGACCAAAATAAACAAAAATATAATTTCCCTGTTAAATGTTGTAAAGCTGCAATAAACCTCAAGCTCATTTTCACCAAAAGGCTGGTTTAAAGAGATTTTCATCCATTTCCGTTCATGTTCACGCAGAGTGTGCATTTTCAATTGGGATTTTTTTTTTAAATAAAATAAAAAACAAAACTCTGAACTTGCAACGATTTGCAGTTATTCAAAGTGAATAGAACTTGCTGATTATGAATCAGTGTCACTTTAATTTAAAAACACAACAAAAAACTGGTATTATAAATTCCGATTTTCAAAATTCAGATCTTTGTCAATAATCAAAATAAATATTGCTAAGTCTAATTTCTTTTTCAGAGAAACTGAAAATAATGACATGTAGTTAAGCCAAACATATTGTAGATTTAATAAATATCTCTTCAACTGTCTAACATCTGTCCAAAATTATCATAATATCGGCCAAGTTGCCCACAGTGTGAATAAACACACCTGGTGAAAGAAGCTCCTTCAGACCAGTCCAGCAGTCTGAAATCTCATCCTTAATTCACTGACAATTTAATTTCAGAAGTTGGGGAGTTGTTGAACATTCAAGGATTTTAAATCTCAAACCTCGCTGCGACCAGAGAGGATGGGGATGCAGGGGCTGGGGGGGAGCTCACCTAGATCATCTTTAAGTTCAAGTTCAGCATTGGTGGGATTGATGACCCCCTCCACGTCAAAGCCAGCCAAGTTACTGACCTCGCTGTGGATGAGGTTGAGCTGCGGAGGAGGAGGAGGAGTAGGAGGAGGAGGAGAAGGAGAAGCGAGGGGGGAAGCATGCAGAGGAGGAGGGAGAGCAAGAAGGAAGAGGGGAGGAAGCAAAGCCATTAAAACCAGATTCACACCACTGCTTAAAGAGATACCTTGACTTTTTGAAGATTTGTAGAAAAGTGAATGCTACGTGTATTTGTGTGCAGTGACACATACAATTTATTGTCTACATGTAGACTGACGCTCTATGTGCCCAGTCATATGTACAGAGGCTTAATGTGATCACCCAGACAAGAACACTGCTACAAAAGGTTATATATACACTGGTAACTGTTGTATCAGGTTGAAAGCTAAATATCTAGTCAGCATTAAATCAGACCTCCAGATAACCATTTTAATACGTATGTTTCCAAAGCAAGTGACAAGTAAAAAGAGAGAAGTGAAAGAAGGCAGCAGGCCTGCAGGTGCATTGATTGAGAAATGCTAAATTATTTAACCTGTCAATGAAAACAGTCTGGATCATTCGGGCAACATCTGGGAAAGACCAATGGCCACATCCAACAGGGATGAATACAGTATGTAGAGGGATAAAAAAAAAATGTTGTTCAATAGCTCTTTTTGACTTGTCATAAGAGTAAAAACAGAGTAGCATTAATAATGCTAACAATAGTTCAGGTCTGTTTCAGTGTCCCAGTAAGCCATGACAGCTATACAATAATAGTTCCTTCAGTCAATGCTACAACAAATTACAGAAATACTACAGTGAAGCTTTTATAGTAAAACGGCAGGAGGCTGGGTTCAAAGGGCTAAATAAATTAAATTCAGCCATCAATTTATTCACACCCGTGCTTTGTAAAAATGTTGTCTGTGAAAGAACTATACTATGTATATACAACGTAATGTAGCTGTGTTTATAGCTACGATTAAATAGAAAGTGTAGAGAGTAGTTCAGGGACTACCATTGCCACAAAAGCTTGATTCAGTACAGTCAGATGGCTCTATATTTCTGAACAGTCTTTCATGATTTCAGGCTGCAGAAAGTCCTCTTTACAAATAGATGTTATTCTCCATGAAGGGTTTGAAAAAAAAAAGGGTTGTTTTGTAAGCTGTTCAATGGTGCAACTGAAGGGCAAAGAGATAAAAAATACCTCTGTGCAACAGTTAAATAAGAACTCATCAGTCAGCGGTAAAAGAAACTGGAAGCTTGGCATCAAAAATCTGTGCAGATTTAAATAGAAACCATTTCCTCACAGTTTAAACCTATTCAATCTAACAAATAAGTACACTGCAGAGGGCTAAAAGAAAAACAGGTTCAAATATTTAGATCCAATTACACCACTGTAGTTCAATAATGATCCAGGGTCAATTGCTTTTTCTGGACTGAAAAATATCGAAGGGTATTTAAAAGAAAAAAAGATTACAGCAGTGTTCTTCCCTGTCAAGTAACACTGTGGGACATTGATTAAATCAGAGTTTTAATCATTTGAATGATCGGTTTTCATCTAGTTATTATTGTAGGAAAGAGAAAAACATCAGTATACAGGTGATTCCAAACTATTGAACGGTTGTGTATCTATCAGTTGTTCCTACAATGTCTGTTGAATTTTTACTTTCTACTACCGATTTGTTTGCAAGGTTGTACAACCTTCCAGTGTGTTATTAGACAGTGATTTTTTTCACATTTGGTTTTTGGCTAGTTGCACCGCATAGTTGCGAAGCCAGCCAAGACTGAAGGAGCATTCTCAAACAAAAAGGTCAAAATGTCAAGGTATTCTTCTAAATGGTTACGAAGTATTAAAGCATAGGCCACATCCTGTTAGTATCTCAGAGTTTAAGACTCAGTCAAACACATTTCACCTCTGAGGACCTAAACTTGATAATAAAAAGGCCCAAATCATCCCAAAAACAGAAGAAGTGAGAGTGAAAGCATGACAACAGAGCAGCGATTTGGAGTGTGTGACTGAGGCTGAACACTTTGGCAGGAAAAATGCAGTTACGATAATTAAGTCTATAAAAACAGAAACAAACAAGCTTTTCCATTCACGGGTCCATTATCTTAATCAGCGGGAGGTTAACTGTGTTCATTTGATTAATTATCATGCACTGATTTCAACAGCTGCTCTAATCTGTGGTCAGCTACACAATTGAGCACTGAACCATTTTACTAATGACAAGAGTAGAAGTGCAAAGAACAAATAATGCTGCTACTGAGTGTTTAGATAGAAGTTTACATGAATGCAATACGTCTAGGAATGTGTATTAAAATGGCCGTGAACAAAGGCAGTATGTGTGTGTGTGTGTGTGTGGTGATGTTGAGATATATATATATATATTATAATTATATAATATTAATATAGATAATATATATATTATATTATATATATATATATATATAATATATAATATATAATATATATATCTACAATTATTATATTTATATTAATTACATATAATACATATATATATATACTATTATATATATCTATATATTATTATATATTAATATCATATATATATTCTTTTGCGAGGGGTCGCATTTCCTTTTTATCTTTCTTTCTTTCCCGGGATTAGGCTTTCTCCTTCTTTTTTCTTATTTTTCTTTCTCTTTGGGAACCCTCTTTTCCCGCTCTCCCTCCCTTCTTTCCCCTTCTTGGGGAAGGAAGGTCAATTTCACACATTTGGTCTCCTAACATTAAATTTTTTCTGCGTTTAGTGTAATAGATAATTTCCATGACTCTAAAGATTGTAAAACCACTACAAATTACATTCCTCTAGACAAAGTCAGCCAGTCCGATCCCATCTGTTCTGTGTTGTCCTACAGTAACCACAAGAGATTTAATGCGAGGCAAAAATAAATAAATAAAAGATAACAGTGTTTGAAATGATGCTGCTCCACAGGGCACACTTTTTTTTTTTCAAAGCACAAAGAAGCCAAATCAGCTATTACTATCATTTATTATCACTATAATTTAAAAATAAGGGACAGGGGATCAGTGACACTTCTTGCATCATTCTTGAGTCATTCATTCTTTTACTCATAACGTCATTGCCCTGGCTTTTATGATTCAGACTCAAATCTTTTTTTCAAAAGCTTCTGATCTTTATGATCTTAAAAGAGTTTCATGCAAATTTACTTCCATGTTTCAGTTCAATAAAATGGTTAAATAAGTTTTTTTAATGCTGGACCAAAGCGAGGGGAGCTAACAGATCTGAGATACAGCAGACAAAAGCAGTAAACACGGCATTCATGGTTGCCAGTGTAACACTTGATGCACTGCTCTGTTGTGTAGCATATACGCCCGTATGTGTCAGGTGAATTATAGCAGGTCTGTTAAAAAGTACAGCGTGATGGAAACTTACATCCCTGATTCAAAAAGTTGGGACGTTTTGTAAAATTTAAGTTTAACCTGGAGGACCTGAAGTCCATGATTTCCAAAAACGATTTGACATGTCAGACAATAGGACACTTTTCTACTTTCGGTCCATCTCAGATGAGCTCAGGCCCAGAGAAGTGGACATCATTTCTAGATGTTGTTGATATCCGGCTTGCTCTTTGCATAGTACAGTCTTAACAAACTGTGTTTACCAAACACTTACCAAAGTGTGTTTCCAAGCCCATGTGGTAATATCCTTTATACAGTCATGTTGGTTTTTACTGCAGTGCTGCCTGATGGATCAAAGGTCATGGGCATACAATGTTGGTTTTGGGCCTTGCCCTTTAGGTGTAAAGATTTCCCACAACTTTCCTAGTCTTTTGTTGCCCCTCCTAACTTTTTTAGAACATCTTGCAGGCATCAAATTTAAAATAAATGTTAAAGTTAAAGGAATACAACAATCCACTGTAGATTAAATTTTTTTTTTTAAATCATTGTATTCTGGTTTTATACAGTGTCCCAACTTTTTTGGAATCAGAGTTGTACATTTATAGAACAGAATATCACAAACAGCTTTGTTGCTTAACAGAGCAGATAACTAATGAATGAAACATTATCACATTGTGTTAATTGATTTCCTGGTTCAATTATGTCAGGGGAGATAAAAAGTTTGTAGTTTTAACTCTGCAGGGGTACTTGTGGCTGAGCAAGATACAAATCTTTCTTGAGAACTGATCTGATTAATCTGGTTGCTCAACTAGAATCAGATATCTAGTTTTCTGTCCAAAACAGACATAAGATCCTCCACGACTAAAACATTGCTTTGTTCCTTTGAATTATGAAATACGAAACTTTGGCATTTTGGAACAAGAAAGTCCTTTGACAGCCAATTTTATGCATTTTCTTTTTCACTTTGTTTTTTCCTGGCATGAGTTAGGTATCTGTGCATCCCAATACTTGTCATTCAGAGACTCGTCCGTTGTTTGTTATTTATTTAGTTGAGACCTGTCTGGTGTTAGTATATTTCTACAGACAGAAAACTGACCTTCTGACCCAGGAAGAGGCTCTTGGTGGAGAGCACGGTGAAACTGTCAACAGGAGATCCCTCTGTGGTGCTGTCTGCCGACGCTGCTTTGCTCACCTCACCCTGCTTCTGTTGAGGACACAGAATACATGTTGACACTATGTGACACTTTATGGGGACATAAGAGGTCAGGGTCAGTTACAGTATCACTGGTGGTGCTGTTTTATTATTTAACATCTTGTCTCAGCACTGTGCTGTTAGACTTTTGTTGGTTCTGGATGTTAAATTAACTTTTCCCTGCCTATTAAAGATGTGAAACCTTTTTTTTTCCCATGTTATGTTACGTATTTTCTCCACACTACTACAAAGTATGTAAACCATTTAACCTTCAATAAGAGTTTATTGTGAAGGAACCCCTGAACATATGCAGACAGAATAACATGTCTCAAAGTAAAATAAACCTTAACCTCGTGCCTGTAACCTCCACCTTTTGGACACTACTCCACTTCACCATGTTTACGAGTATGAGGAAATGCTTGCTGTGGGATGCCAACATTTACATTTACAGTTTGCCTGGAAAAGGGTGGTTACATTTTGATTTTTCTATCATTTCAGTTCACTTTATTTGCTCTTGCTTCTGTTATTTGAATGGCATTGTCCTCTGTCACCCAAACTACGGGACTGAATCCACCTAGGTTGCTTCAGACATGACTGGTGCTAACATGTTTAAGTACAACATGGGTTTTGCTTATGGCTGACATCTGTTACAAGTAAACTTAAAACCCTTTTGAAGGTTCAGAGTTTCTGCACAGACCACTGGGTATGTTTTCAATAGTAAACAAATGTTTGTTTTACAATATTTGTATGTCTTTAAATCTATTGTTTCTAACTATTTTAACTTGATGGCACACTAATAAATTGATCAGCGTACCAAAAACAACAACATTAAGTAGTTAAACAAGCACAATTAAATGTTTCTGGTGCTCTTTATGCAGCCAAACAAATACTTTCTCCACTTTCAACTTCCCACATTAGACAACAAACACATCCAGTGTTGATCACAATCACCAGACAGTACCTTGGCCTTCCCTCCTGCCTTTTTCCCGCTTAGTTTCTTGGCGGCTGATTTCTTCACCGGCTTGGGTTTCTTCTCGGGGGCAGGTGAGACGGGTGTCTCCAGTTTTCCCTTTGCTCCTCTCTTCTTAGCCAGCAGCTCTGGATGGATGTTGGGCAGGACGCCACCTGCTGCGATAGTCACACCTTTCAGCAACTGACACAGGAAGATAAAAGTTAAAAAGACAAGGAGTTCACAAGGTTCTCACACTGCCTGGAAGGTGAGAAATCTCAACAGTAGATGACAGATTAGGTAACTTAATACTTCATGTGACATATCACATTTACATAAATGCAACATGTGCTAAAAAAAAAGAAAAAAAAAGTCCATATATGTGCAGCAGCTGACCTGGTTCAACTCCTCATCGTTGGCGATGGCCAGCAGGATGTGTCGTGGTGTGACGCGACCCTTCTTGTTGTCTCTGGCTGCATTACCTGCCAACTCCAAGATCTCGGCTACATGGTAAAACAAAACAGAAGCGTTTGTCAGTGAATACTGTGCAGCAGGAGTCTGTTTCTACTTTTGAAAGTTTAGGTAAATAGGTTCAATCTGTCGTAAGCAGATTAATACATTTATCATTCTCTGTTCTCCAAATATAAATCTCACCGGTTAGATACTCAAGGACAGCAGCCAGGTAAACGGGTGCTCCCACCCCAATGCGATATTTGGGCAGGCCCCTTTTGATGTAGCGCAGCATGCGTCCCACAGGGAAGATGACCCCTGCCTTAGTGGACCGGGACGTCTTGGTCAACTTCTTCTTTCCTCCTCGGCTGGACATGGTGCTAAGACTGTTACCAGTGTCAGGCTCTGCAGGGAAACACAACCAGAATCCATAATGGAGTGAGTAAAATGTATTAAATGTGCAAAAATACAGCAGTGAGTACACCTAGTGGAAATCAAAAAGTGCAGGCTGAAGCAGAGGAAATCTTTTCCAAACTGAAAAGCTGCAATTTGCCCATATGAGGTCTGAGTGTTAGGTTAGGGCACATCCCACAGGAAGTGATGAATCAAAATAAAAGAGTGAAATAAATAAACAGAAAACATTAAAATTGCACTTTCATGTATTTTTTTAATACATACTTTAAACCCCTTTTTTGCTGAATAAGACACGAATACATCTTAATATCCCAAAAATCTTTTGTTGTTAAAAGGTTTAAAACATTTTGACTTCTTAAAAAAAAAAAAAAAGACAACAGCTGCTATGATCCTGAATAGTTTTTACATCCCAACCATTCAGCCTGACTTAATGACTATATATAATACTAAAAAACATTATAGTTACTATGCATTCCTTCCACAGGAGCCCATTACCCAACCTCTTTGCAGACATCCATCTAGCAGTGTTCACCCCTTCAATAACTGCAAATCCCCAGGATGCATCTATAAGCACATCAGCTTTAAAGTTTAAAGAACTTAATTAACTTTAAACAGACTTTAGTATGTTTTATATTTATATTAATCCCCCAAGATCCACATCAGGCTTTCAGTGTGTTGTGTTTATATCACCCTCAGGACACAGAGCAGCTAAATGTCACAGTGGCTGTAGGAAGACATTATCATCACCGCTGCTTATTAATAATATAATGCTATTAGCATCCTGGGAATGCTCATTTATTAAATATGAATATGCATGTGACTGATTTTTTTTTTTTTGTGTTAAACTCTAGATAGAAATAAAATCTAATGATTGTGATTGAAGTCCTTTTTTTATTGTGCAAGATGCAGACACCAATTAGCTGAGTGTTATTGAATCAATTAGCCCCCTCCAAAAGGCCAGGCTGCTTCCTAAACCTGCTGTAATGTAAGGATTTCACACACGTCCTATCAGACATATATAATATAAGACGTTATTGACCAGCAGATATAGCACATGCAACATCTGCGGCATTTCTCCGCTCCGCTCAGGTGTGGGTAGGTGGGTTTAACCGCCTCACTGGGTTATTTCTTTCAGCTGGACATTGACAACGATTTCCGCATGCCAACAGCCCGTCGGACGCCTCGTACCGGTGAATGTGTTTTATCCACACACTGTGTGACTAAACGAACAGCTAGAAATGAGCTGTCAGACGACCCGAGCGCATTTTTCCCGTTCAGGTCAGCGAGCTTTCGGGTGGAAATAACCCCGGTTGATAGGCGGCAGCTGCCCGCTCTTCCCTCCCTCCCCTCCCTGGCTGTCAGCTCCAGCAGCTCGGTCTCCGCTCTCGGCCTCCATGCCAGAAAAAAAGCTCGAAATGGAAACGTTAACGGCGCAGCTCGGTGAGCGGAGACCGGCTCGGCCGACAAGAAGCGACCGGTACGCGACCGTGTGCAAACCCGCGGGATTACTTACACAACAGGGCACGGCGAGAAAATGTCTCCGGTTCTCCGGTAACAAGCCTGGGCAGAGTCCTCGACTCCCACAATCCACAGCGAGTTGAAATATCGGAGCGAGCCAGCGCTGCCCGCGGAGCGATGCAACTGCTGGAGAGCAGCGAGCAAACCTGCTGAATCTGAATCTGCTGCCGAGATGATCTTTAACCCTTTGCACATTTACTATGTGCAAGAAAACACGTGGTTTGAACTGAAAATGCTCGACTTTTTCCCGGGCAGATCGATGCCAACTCTCATATTTAAGCTTTCCTGCAGTCATATTATAAATAGTGTATTTACTGTTGGCTACATCAAACTCTTTGACCAGGGGTGTCATTAACACTGGGCACCTTGTGAAAATAGTCCCCTGCCCTTTAAATCAACCCCAATCGTCATGTTTGATTTGTCCTTTTTTTTTTACAATTCTGTATAGATACAATAAAGAATACAACAACAAAACAATTTCAACGGAAAGATGCAAATTCGCTCAACTTGACCAGTCAAGTCTCATCTCCGGGGACTCCTGAGTAGGAGACTGTAGGTAGATAACACAAAGAAATGGTTTCTTGTATTTACAAGAGTTCAATCGGGCTTAGATGACCAATGTGATTATAATTCATCCTAAGTGGGAGGATTTGATGACAATCCATCCAATATTTGACAAGACATCATTAGACAAATTGAAATTTTGACACAGTGATGGGTCTTGAGGAAAGGTCAGTTGATCACAAAAGTTGCAACATATACAATTTCATGGATGGGTAAGGATTAGAGGACATGTATTAAAATATCCGTAGTGCCAGGCGTAAAATGCCATCTTTGGCCACCCTCTAAGAATGTAGGAGAAACTATGCTGGGCAAAATTCATGCGGAAAAATTGAGAGGATCTATTGAGCCTGTGTTTGCTTTGTCTATTCTTGGCTACTGTGGAAACATGGTGGACTCCATGAAGCAAGACCCACCCACAGGTGATAATACACTAATGAAAACATACTTGTGAATATTTTGATTCCGTTTCTGTTGTGTGCTGCCAATAAATCCCCCTAAATCTTACACAGCTGGACCTTTTAAGTAGAAGACTTTCCGGCTACAATTAGCCTGTTGCATCACAGCTGTAGCCTATAAAAAAAAACTTCATGGACTATGTGAGAGAAAACAAATGGTGTAGGTAAGTAAAACAATGTTACAAAACATAAAATAATACAGATCAAGCTAAATTTGTGCCTTTAAATTATATATATATTTTTTAACTTTAAAAGAAGCCAAAACAAGTCTGATCAGCTCTGAGAAGGTAAACTCAGTGACACGCATTCTTCGTCTGTTTATATTAGAAATTTTGCAATGTTCAGCACAGTATTGCAGGATAGTTTGGTCATTGTGGAGATAGTGTGAGCTTCTGACTGTTGTCAATTTAATCATTACACAGAGAGCAAAGTTTAAGGCTGTCATTGGGCCACTTTGTTCCTAGATGTCTAGTCAATAACTGCAGCAGCAGCTCAGATCCTAAATCCCAGAGCAGGGCTGGGATGGGATTTAATTAGATTTAATTCAATTAGAGTGTTCGAATTATCTCACCTGGGTACATCTTTTCAGTTTGACCTGTCAGACCTGTACCTGGCACTGCTGTTTGCACTTAGCAGAGACTGGACTGGTCTGCATAGCAGACATGTTGTAGCAGGAAACCCACAGGAGTCTAACATTCAGGTGAAGTGCTGCTATTGTGCATCACTGTGTCTGTTATTGGGACAATGGTAAATGAATTGTCATTACTATAGATCTTTTTCATAGCAGCTTTTTTTGACAGTCAATCCAGTTAAGTCCACCTAGGTTTTTCTGGCTTTGACAAGTCAAAATGTGTGCTGTGCAACCAGTCCATTGGGTCAAAGTGCATGATCTTCTTTCAGTTTTTTCCATGTAGTGACATGTAGCATCTAAGATGTATTACTGCCACCTATTGTGCTGGAGTGGGGAGCAGAGTTAGCTACAATTTAATGAAAATAAATACAGCAGTAACTTTTTTTTTAATCAGACAAGTTTCTCCCGAGTATCCGAATACTCCCAGGAGTAAATGCATTCTCAGATTCTAGTATATTTTGGCACTGATATATGACACCCTCTATTGACTCCTGTGTTTGCTAAGAGCCACAGGATGGATGTTTGGAGCAGCACAGGTGTTACTAATGACATTAACAAAATCTGCCAGGACCCTGAAACTGGAGCAGCTGAATGGGATTCAGCCATCATTATTCTAATATCCACACCTGGGTTTTTCAGTGACATGTCAAAGACGTGTTCAGTGAAAAAGGCCTCTTATCAACAAAGACCAAAACTAAAAAAGAATTTTTGCTACTAACAACTATTGTCTGTGTCAGTACCACAGAACTATATTGTTGACCAAAAACGGTTGAAAAACACATAAAAAAACATACATTTTATTGATAATTATAAAAATGTAAACCAATGCCAATTTATCTTTTCACACTCATGACATCCCACGTGTTCAGTAAATGAATTAAAAACAGAAAATGTGCTTTCTTTTCAAATGCCAGGTTTAATTAACACTAACCAAGGTCGAATGAGTGACCTTCTCACACACACATCTTTTTATTTTCAACTCAACTTCACGATCCCATAGAAAAGAAGGTGAAGTGCATCTCTTATTGAATTCTGAATCCTAAAAGTCCACACACAAGTGTCTAAATTACAAAATGTGTCATAATTTCTCTGAATCTGAACACAGTCCGGGCTCTACTGTCCCTCCTGTGTCTGTGAAGGGAACCACATGTGACTGATGTATGCCAAAACCCTTCAACGCCATGATGCAGTGGCAACAGACTCACACCAGAGGTCACACCCGAGCTGGGCATTAAACACCACTTTATGCAGGAGGCATAACCCTACCTCCTGATTCTTAAAAAAAATAATAATCTTTTATTCTGGAGCTGAGGTTTGCATGGAAAAGATACATTCATCATTTCAAGTATCAATTGATACATAAAACGTTGGGTTTTTTTTTACAGTACACAAAGAGTTGGATTCCACAACAAAACCTCTAGATTGCTGTCCCTTCTCACTGCCACTGAACAATATAAAAACCAAACAATGAATAAACTAATAGAAGATATATATATTATTACAAAACAGTAAACTTAAAAATAAAATTCTCACAGTTTGACTGAACATTGAATAAAACTAGAAAATGTCTAAAGAAGTTTTGAGTGATCTCACAGTAATATTCCAATCTGTCAAGATGCGTTCCCCCTGTTTTAAATAGCTGTCAGTGTGTGTGTGTGTGTGGTCTTGTGTCTGTTAAGAAAGTTTTACAAAGTCTTTTATTTTAAAGGGACTCTTATTTTGAAAGTCTGTCTTGACAATCAGTCCATAATATATATGATGATGACTGATGATTTATGTTTGTGTCATGCATATAATATGCCCAGCCCAAACATGCAAGTAACAACATATCCATAAATTGCAACTTTAATAAACAACAAAGAAAGAAAAGAATAATAACATACCTTAACAAATAAACCATCATGATTTTTTACAAGCTTTAAATGACAACCATTCCATTATGACTTTGTCAGTGCACTAAAACATTTCTGGATTTTGGATATCTCATAATTGAACATCTAGATTTTCTCATCTCATGGATGTTTTTAAATCTGATAATGTCAAGCGCCGCAGGAAGGATTCCTGTTCTTAACTGAACCAGTGAAGACCTTTGACAAAAGCTGCAATGAAACTATTCAAAGGTACCTTGGTATGAATTGCTCAAGCAGATTCTTTTTTTTTTTTTTAAATCTGTGCATGTGTCATAAGATGCATCATAAATCTACTAATTTAGATTTCCAGACAATAAAGATAGACATCTCTGTGTGGATAAGAGAAAGTCCTGTGAGGTAATAAATAAACTAAAGGAGTGTCCGGGGCTGATCCACATGCTAGTCTGCAAAGTCATCCTCATTTTTACATAATTATTGGTGAACTGACCTCTTGTATGATAATAATGAATGATAGTGGAGCCACATGTCGGAGCAGCAGACCGGCCGGGTCATCTGTGTCAGGGACTGTTAAGTAATAGCTGAAGATGATAGATGAAGTGTGTGGTTATATATGAGGTTTGTTTTCCAAGAGTAAACACTTGATATCATATTATTGATTATAATTAATAATGACTGCAAAATGCAAAACTGTGCTTTATTCGTGTTCTTTTACTGTACATCCCTCGTCAACATGCTGCCCCATGAGTTTCAACCTTCACCTGGATACATGTTGTTGGAAGTGGCAATAAAACAACAACACATGCTCACACAACAAAACAGATGCTGCTACTTCCGGGTACAGCTTGAGTCACATGACCAAGAATCATCCAATCAGAAGTCGCTGGCTGTTGTAAATACACGGTCGGTTTTGGGAGCTTGTTGACAAGCAGCAGCAGGAGCGTCAAAGACGAGAAACAGCGGAGAGACATGACGGTGGAGGCAAGACACAGCGGTAAGACAGTCATTTATTATGACCGGTAACATGTAAGATAAAATCAGATGTTAAATTATGTTTTATGTTTTTAGCGAAACGCATCACAGTTTATAATCTGCTTATTAAGTACTTCCCGATTTGTTTTCTTCCAATAAAGATAATTTCTCTATAACCATCCTATATTTGAGTGCTCAGATTTCCTCTTTGGACTGTTGGCCAATGTCTGTTTTTGTCAACAATCATCAGAAATATGTCAAGTTATCACAGCCCAAAGTCAGATCTTAATTCTAAGAGTATTAAATATATTAACCCAGAGTATTTATTCCATTGTCACACTGAAGAAAATGATTCTTTGTGTTTGTGAAGCTGCAACTAGGCAATTGTCTAAAATTAATTTTTTTCTTACTTAGTCAACTAACCAATAATGTTTAAGCAAAATGTTTCACTTCCATAAACTCTCCCTAAACTTCCCATTTCATGCTGAACCACAGAGAGGGAGATGGATGTTGGGCAGGTTTTTGTCCCCAAGAATTGAACTGAAAAAGTGCTCACTGTAAGAAGGGTGGATTATAACAGGATTACTCTCCAATATAATCCTCCAGCTGTAAATTTTGTGCCAGGCTATACAGCACTCAGACGATTATTGTACCATGGAAAGATTAGAGAAAGTCATTTTAGAATATTTTTGAACTTGTTTTGCTAAAATTCAATTCAGTTTTTCTTTTAATTACAAATAATAAACAACGTGATTAAATATATACTGCAGTAATGAGACTATAATAAATCAGTTCACAGTGTATTTATTATTGTGTTTACAGACATGAGGGGATCTGCCCCAACAAGCAGCAGCAGCAGACAGGTAAGAACACAACAACTTTACAACTGTTGCCATAATGAAATGATTGGATTTCCTGTTTCCTGTTTCGATCTGTTGGATTACTGGTCTTCTCCCTTAGGGTGGAAGATTTTTCCACCCTGAAAAACTGAAAAAGGATAATATTTGTTTTTCCAGACTGTTTGTGGCATCTCATGAAAAAATAAGTAAAGTCAGTAAGTACTTCCTGAACACCACAAGTTAATGTATTTTTTTTATTATTTTAATATTTATTTATGTTTAAGATGCCTTAGGGTGTGTAAAACCTTGTAATAAAACCCACCACATGATGCTTTAAAAAATATTAATTTCATTAATTTGTTTAAGTGCCCTTTAAATGTTGCATCAGAGGCTCTGAAGTCATCAGAGGAAACAGAATCTTGTTTTTGCATGTGAACATGATTTGTACTTTTTCAGAAAGTGCGCATTGGATGAATGTCAGAGTCAACACTGTTGACCAAAACACAGATTAAAAGTTTATATTTGACATTTAAAAAAAAAAAAAAGAGGAAGAAGTCACATTTAGATGAAGATCTGTGAGAGCAGGTTGACTGTTAATCGGTCACATCTCATGTTGGCGTGCAAAGTGTTGCAAAGGTGTGCTCAGCAGTATCATGCGCGCCATTGTCACTCAGCCTGAATCTGAATCAGAGGTTGTGCCTTTTAAAAATCATTCATAGTGTTTCATTTCTCTGTACATTTACCTGTAAAGCACGTTGTGACATGGGATATAGATAGTGGATCAGACTTGACTCTGCCTGACTTCTTTTGTTTTCGGCTGTGGTTCCATGAAACCTATCCTCCTAAGCCATGTTATTTTCTGGGACAGGTTCGACCTGACAAGTTACATTTTTTTCTTCCCTGAGGCAATTTTATGGAGCCATGAAAGGAACAAAAGGAGAAGTTCAAATAATAGATGACAGCGCACACATGACCATGTGAAATGTTAAGAAGTGTTTGTGACAGTTGTTTTTATGACCTAATTCATTATTGGGGATTAGAGATGAATTATTTGACTGTATTAGACTAAACTATGTGAATGCATGTGTGTTTGTATCTGTAAGGTGTGATTGTTTAATTGCATGGATGTGCTTTTGGCTGTGGAAAAAAAAGAAGAAAAAAAAAGAAAAGAGCAAGTAGCGGAGTACTGAGACTAGCACGACATTTGTGTAACATTGTTCTCACAGTTGCCATGGCTGGGCCAAAGGGGCAGCCGGGGTAAAATCTGGCATTTTAGAAGGACTGCTGAATGTGACATCAATCCCTGGACTTAATTCCCGCTGAGTGAACTGATCCAGTTTTCTCACAGTGTGGCCGGCTCAGACTTTGCCTTGACTAAATGCACTACGTTACATGTTTAGCGTTCAAGATGAAATGAAATAGTTGCATTCGGAGCATTTTCAGCAGGTGATTAAATTCATCCATTGTCAGTACTGCAAGCGACACGCAATCTCTCCTGTTCTGGTTCTGTTCAGGTTTAAAAACATATATATATATTTTTTTTCAATTTTTATGACACATTCAGTATAAAAAAGGCACTTTAATAACCTTAACCTGAGATTAATTTACTATATTGTCTGCAATAATAATACACTCCATGTGGACAGAAATGCCTTATAATGGCTTCAAAAGCACTTCTGCCACACCAACAGTATATTTGCACATGTACTATCCCTCTGCTGTATTTCAATCATCATCACTCCTGTACACCTTGCTTCCAACATTTATATTTATAGTTAAAGTGCATTATTTATGTTATTATGGAAGTAAACATGTGAAAACAATAATGCCTAATCTGTTATTTTTATTATGAACCTCCAACAAAGACATGTTTAAGATCCACTTGAAGGATTGAGAGGTACATTGCTGTTTGATTTATTTTGCTCTTCAGTCTCACTTTCTCCATCATGGTGTGCAGCCCCTTGCTGCTATATGTATCACCCCTTTATGAAAACATAAGCCATTCAGAGTGTTGTTTGTCTGTGTTGATCAGGGTTTCATCTACAATTCACTAGACCTGAGAAACTACAGCGCTGGCATCCTCTTGGAAAGAATCTCTGTTGTTTTAGAGACATTTCCACACCACAAGACGTGTCTGTGGGAAAGACTGATATTGCTCAACATCACAAGATTGAAGATCACAGTAACAGAGAGGTTCATACACAATTGTTGTTTTCTCTCTATGCAGGAGGGCCCTGGAGGACTCTGGGACTCTGTGAAGAAAGCAGCGTTTGTCATCGGATCTGGAATCTTATTCTTGGCTGCATTTGGCAACTCGCTGACATGGTAGGATTTCCTTACAACTTACAGTACTACAATGCAATGAACCATCCTGAGGTGAACCTGAGGAGTGGCCAGACAGTTGGACCGTGTCCAGTTACAACCTAGTCCAATCAGATCAGCCACAGGTCTCATGTCTGTGAGTTAATACTGAATGTCTAGTACCCAAATAGATCCAGGAGGATCTGAGCGTACTTCATGTGGTACATCATAAGCACTTTTTTAAATTTTATTTTAGATTATTTTAGTAAATTAGCTGCCTGTGCAAAAGATTAATGCTGTTAAATGAATCATATTCTCTCACCCAGTTGTGTTGGTGCAGGAGGTGAAAATATGACTCTTTTATTTAAAAACAAAAAACAAAAAAAACAAAAAACACGCAAAGCAAAGAATTATTAAACCAACAAAAAAACTAAACTTTCAGATTGGGTCAGACATTTTGGATTCAGGAAGACCCTCTATAGGGTACGACAATAGGACTGGACTGGACAGAGAACAGTACAGTGTGTGACACGGCACAGGAAAACATGGGATCAAACAACACAATATGGGACATGACTTAACAGGACATGAGGTAACAATACATCGCAGCAGAGAGCTTGACATGGGATAGGTACGATGGTACGTGATGTGTTCATGTACGTAGCTAGGGCATTACTAGGTTTTGCCAGGTGGTTTCTGTTATGTTTGGAGTGTTTTGTTTGTTAGGATGTAGCTGTGTGTTTGTTAGGATGTAGCTGTGTGTTTGTTATGGTGATCAGTATGATTGTCAGGTCATGTGGAAATCAGGTATCAAACCTTGAGAGTCTGTGAGAGAGAGGAGGGATACTGAGACTGGGCTGAGTTCGCCAGAAAAAGTGCACAGAAGAAGAATGGTCGTCTTGTGAACTTGACATTTAATTCCTCCTCCAGGCATCTTCAGAGATTCTGGGGAGCTTCAGGAGATTTCTGGCAGAAGTTGTGGACCAAAGTGTACTTGGCATTTGAGGATCATGACGCTGCTTTGTTCTTCTTCGGTAATGAATATCAAGTGTTTCCTGTCCAAAAAAAAACAAACAAAAACTGTTATAAACCTTCAACAGTCTGTTGGTTGCAGGGTGTTGGTTAGCTCAGTTGGTAGCGGCTTTAATGGCCTGCCTTCTTTGAGCCAGAGGAACTTTTTACAGTAGTACTATGGATTACTATTAATGCAGTTTTAATTCGATTACACACATGATTTTATCAGACACAAACAGGGCTTTATTAACAGGGCTGCACAAAAGAGTACCTTATTTGGTAGCAGCCAAAGAGAGTAAATGCCAAGTTTGTGTAGCATTGAGAACAATAGTTCACAAATCAGTCAATATTTGGTATTCCTCAATATAGTATGTAGGTAAAATCAATAAAAGTAAATCAATAATCACTTCACAAGATATCAGGCGTGTTTGTTATCTGTAATTCATTTCAAGTTGTGGAAAAATCATCTTTGCTGAAATGCTCAGTCTCAGGTCAGGGCCTGTCATGTCACGTCTTGGATCTTGACCTCTGCCTTGTTTTTCTCAACAGGGACAATGACGTTCCCCACTATTGCTTTCTGGGGATTGAACATTATGCTGATGATGGTGGACAGCACCGGTAAACCCTCCTTTATCACTCGCTACCGCATCCAGATGGACAAGAATAACCCGGTATGTCCAGCATTAAATCTGTCACAGTATCTCCTCCAGTTTCACTTTATGAGGATTTTAAGTCTCAGTCATTTCTTTCTCACCCCCGAGTTAGTATGTGCAAATGATTCTCCTCTGCCTCGGCTGTTGTTATTACTACTAGGAATTTTGATGACATTGAGATACCGACACCTTCTACTCCTCCCATCAACGTGTGTGAGGCTATGTACAGATTGTGTGAAGGACACTAAAGCATCTGTGTATGTTGTTACTAAGTGAACTGCTTCTACAATAGATACACTATAGTTTCCTGGAGTAAAAATAACTGATGGCCTTTCATGTAGTGATGAATAATGCATCTATCTAATTTCAGTGTCCTCACCATGTAAAGCCCTAACCCCTCTGTCGTTAATGTTAATGTTAAACTTAGCATCAGTGAATGGATAAACAAATTAATATAATTTGCCCCATTTGACAACAAAACATTTAGTTTTATCAGTTGGATGATAAATCTTTCCATTAATATTTAATAAAATGTATAAATGTGTTGTTTATCATATATAAAAGTAACTTGGGCAAAAAATAAACAAACAAATGAGAATTATAGATTTAAAATAAATAAAGAAATAAATCCAATGTTGCAAAAATTAAATGAATGAATTAATGAATTGGCACATTTGTTGCTTTATTTTTTATTTTGTGCCTGCATTTATTTCCACAAAGATTTATTTATTTAACATTTATGCGTATTTTTATTCTTTAATTTATTGTGTGACTTTGGAACACAATAATATTTCTATAGATCGGTGTAAAAACTGGAGACATAACATGATATATCTTTAAATTAAAACAACTAAGCAAGTAGTCAAAGAAATCTTATTTTATTAAATACTGGCATTTTGTTGTGTTGTGTTAGTGAATACATCTGTGCGTGATCATTGGACCTGTCCACCTGTTGATCTGGCCAAAGTCCTCTCACTGTGTTTGATTAACAGATGTTGATGGACACTGAAGAGATAAACACTGACATTACTGATAACCAGGGCTGGAAGGCGACTCGCCAAATATAAATCAGATTATTGATTACCTGTTAGAGGTTATAACCAGGACACACAGTGCACAGGAAGCTTGTTCATCAATGGATTCATAATAAATATTTTTCAGGTTGCTTTTATACTCAGGATCTAAACATCCTTCTCACTGGCTTTATCACTTTTATAGGGTGACATAAATTGTCATAACATTTCTATTTCACCTGTCACCTATGATGAGCTAATCATCTTGTGTACCCTGATGGCTTTCTACGAGATAACTATAGCTCTGTGACCGAGAATAGCAGTTTGAACTATTCATCGTAAACAAAGTCAGGACACGCTCATGTGGAGCAAGAACTTAGGCAACAGTGGTGGAGTAGTTTTATCAAGAAATGTATCTGTGTATCTTAGATTAATCAGTTTGCGTGCCTAAGCCGTTGGCCAATCTTCAGATGATTTTAAAATGATGATGGGTTAAACATAAAACCACATGCATGTGGAGTGAATGTGACTGCCAGGATCATGTGTTCAAAACCAGACCAACCACAGATACTGTGACATCTCACACCAGTGGTGCAATGTGACTAGGAAACTGTACTTTTCTTCTCTACATTTGTATCCCCAAATTTGCAAGTGTGTTGTTATGTGTTGAGAAAAATAACCTCGGATAAATAAACTCTTTAAAAGAAAAATCTTGGATTAGCTGTAAAATGCATCGTCACAAAGCTGGAAACAGGCTGTTTTCACAAACTTTTTAGAGGTACGTTGTCCTCACAGGACAGTGATGTGTCAAACATCTTATAGACCATGATCCTTTGCTGTACATTAAAGGGCCTAACAGTATAGAAAGTAATTAAAACACGCTCAACCTTAAACATCTACGGCAGTAAAAATACAACACACTTGTTAATGTAGCAGTAATATTAATCCAAGAACATCAGATATGATAGACCGCAGGACACATTTTACTGCACACTTGTGAAATAAATAAACAAATACAATACTTTCACTTAAGGTTTTAAATACAGTGTGTTTTAGTACTTTTATTAAAATTAAGGCTCTGAATATTTACTTATAGTTATACAGGTATAAATAATCAAATCGACGATGGCTGAATTCCCTCCATCAGGTTCTGGTATTGTACATGCTGGTGCACTGTCATTCATGAATGTTATTAGCAACACCTGTGCTTTTCCTTCATTGAGTTGTTGTGAAAAATGTATATCTAGGCTGTTCACTCTGGACTTTTGCACAGTTACAGAACAGCACTGCTTTTGTAACTGCACATGTTTACCAATTGTGTACACCACTGATTATTTAAAACAATTTAAAATAACTTCTATTACTGAATCAACTCGACAAACAATGCTGTGAAATGTCTTGTAGAAATCAAGTGTAGTCATCGATACGTGCACACAAAAACAAAGAAATCTTATTTAGTTCGAAATCGCAAAAGTTAAATAATATAGATTATGATTATGCAGTATCAAAGTAGAATTAGGAGGATGAATACGTGTAGTAGAAAAAAAACAAACTCCATTTTAGCACCACTTACATGTCACGTCTTTAAAAAAAAAAAAAGTTGTCTTTGAATGCACCTATTGTAAGACTCTAAATCAAATGCCAAATGAATGTAATGTAATTGGATACATTTTTTAACTCTTCCTTCCTCACCCTCCAGGTGGATCCAGCTAAGCTTCGCCACGCGGTGAAGTCAGTCATGTTCAACTATGCGTGTATCTCCGGGCCCATGGTTTTGGCAGCTTACTGCCTGATGAACTTGAGAAGGGACCCATGTGGCCCAGAGCTACCCACCTTCCACTGGGCCCTGTTGGAGCTGGCTGTGTGTGCTATCGTGGAGGAAGTTATGTTTTACTATTCACACAGGTTTGGATCATTAATTCTACTATTTAGACCTGTGACATGTCATAAAGTCTCCAGTGAAAAATGAATATATATTTAAATTCACTAGAGTACTTAATATTGCACATTACTACCACCTTGTGGTAGGAGTGAATCACTGCATCTCAACATAGTTTCACAGAGCTGGTAGTATCTCATTTTCTTATTTTAATTTGAACCTTCATTGTCTTCTGTCCCTCAGACTGTTCCACCATCCCTCCCTCTATAAGCATTACCACAAACAGCACCATGAGTGGACTGCTCCCATCGGAGTTGTTGCCATCTACGCCCATCCTCTGGAGCATGTGGTGAATGATCCTCTTCCCTCTCATTTAATTTCATTCACGTCCGTCTCAGTCACGCTCTTCTTCTCCCTGGATTTCAGAATTGTAGTCAATCTTTCACTGTCAAAGAGTGTGAGAACACGGCGGAGGATTATGTCTGGTTGTGTCTCCTCGTTGAATCAGATGAGCTGCAGCTGTCACAGATAAATCAAACGCTTCATTTTCACATCTGGAATCCTAAAAACAAATCTGAACTTCAAACTTGAATGAGCCTTTGAAAATACTTCCCCATATGTTCACAATTTCATCATTAAACCTGTCCTTCTTGCCCTTAGTTCTCCAACACGCTGCCGGTGATGGCCGGGCCAATTATCCTGGGCTCCCACCTTTCTACCACCACCCTGTGGTACTGCCTGGCTCTGGTCAGCACCTCCATCTCCCATTGTGGATACCACCTCCCCTTCCTGCCCTCCCCGGAGTTCCACGACTTCCACCACCTCAAGTAAAGTCCACCTGTCCACTCTACCAAAAGTAGTTCTTTGTACATAATTGATACAGCTGTACTTACACGCTGCTACTTTTTCCAGGTTCAACCAGTGTTTTGGGGTCTTTGGTGTTCTGGATCGACTCCACGGCACCGACACCAAATTCAGGCAAACCAAGCAGTATGAGCGCCACGTCCTGCTCACCAGCCTCACCCCTCTAAATGAGAGCATCCCTGATGAACCCAAAAAGGGCCAATAATGACAGTTGCCCTACCCGACAACCCAGACCTTTAACCTCAGGCCTAGGCCTCACCAAGTTTGGAATCAGTTCCCAATCAATTTTACATAACTATTATATTTTGATTATTTGAATTCAGAAAACCTGCCGATCAGTTTCAGACTGTGAAAGTGGATGTGGATTCTACTGTGATTATTTTTTTATGATATCATCTTCCTGTGACCTGGGAAGGCAATTTAGCTCATGGACGGGAAAAGTTCTTAGAAGCCAGTATCTCTATGAAAAATGAATATATGAAAAGTTACCCATAATTTAACTTTAACTCTTGATTTTTTTTATCATGACTAACTTTTCCATTTTGGGCTTCCATAGTCATTTGCACTGTCTTGCGTTTGCTTTATAATTTCATGTTTATTTTCTAGATGTTATTTAAAATTCAGATCAACTCTTCCACAAGTGGCTTGTTTATCAGACAGATCCCTGCTGAGGTAGATTCAAGAATTTTGTGGTTGATGAGAGCGAAAGCAAATAATTTCACCTCAGCTCAGCATTTGGGAGACTTCACTGCACTCGTCCATCCCCTCCCTTCATTTAGCCCTTGGCCGAGTTACCTTAACTAAATGTTGTTTTTCCTCAGCTGTTTAAACATGAGCATCCAGCAGTCTCTCCCCATAAAACCCTGTTTTGTTCAGTCATTTCAGTACGTACAGACTCTGGTTTCAATATAAATTAAATTAAACATAGATGGTGATGTTGATCATTGCCTAAATTCCACCAAAAAAATGCTTTGACCACTAATAAATCATGTTTATTAGCAGCACGTCAAGCTTTTAGACTCTCCACTGTGTTCATGTGCTGCTCATAGATTTGCACTTTTCATTTCTGTGGCACTCCAACACATCCTTGAATGTCAAATATGTGTTTGTACTACACGAGGCCTCAGTAATGGTTGTATAATAAGAAATGAATGTTGAAAGAGATCTCCTGCTGTAATTAATATTAATATTTTGTTTAATATTAAAACATTTTAAAGGAAAGGTTTTGCAGAATGTTTAATATTAAAACATTTTAAAGGAAAGGTTTTGCAGAATTATTTGTTTTTCAAAAAAAGAAATTTAAAAAATGAAATAAACTTCTTCAAAAGCTACAACCCCAATTCCAATAAAGTTGGGACATTTTGTAAAATGTAAATAAAAACAGAATGCAATGATTTGAAAATCTCACAAACCCATATTTGATTCCCAATACAACATAAAGAACATATAGTGTTAAAACTGAAACACTATCATTTCATAGAAAATGAGCTCATTTTGAAATTGATGGCCATGCATTGATGTCCAGTTGAGAATCATGACTGTTTTTAATCCAGCGCCGTCTGAGGACCCGAAGATCATGAGCAACCAGTTTTGACCTTGGATCTTGTCATTGCACACAGAGACTCCTCCTGATTCTCTGAATATTTTGATATTTTACACTGTAGATGGTGGGATCTTCAAAGTCTTTGCAATTTTACAAAACATTTTTCTGAAATTGTTACACCATTTTTAGTTTCTAGTTTAGTTTGTCGCAGATTGGTGAACCTCTGCCCATCTTTACATCTGAGAGGCTGTACCTCTCTGACATGCTCCTTTTATACCTAGTCATGTTACAGACCTGTTGCCAATTACCTACACTGAACAAAAAATTAAATGCAACACTTTTGTTTTCGCTCCCATTTTTCATGACATCTTAAAGATCTAAAACATTTTCTATATAAACAAAAGCAAAAAGCATATCTCTCAAATATTGTTAACAGAGCTGATCCTGGAGCACAATGTCCCAACTTCATTGGAATTGGGGTTGTAAATAAACAGATCTTGGGTAATTTCAAACTTTTTACACACACACACACACACACACACACACACACACGAAATAATCACCCAGAAGCCAGCGTTTTGAGGTTTTTTTGTCCGTTTTGTGTTTTTTTTTCTTTATTAAGGAAAAGCAGAATTACTACAAATTACAAATAACACTAATAGCGAATCACATCAGCCTACAAAGCAGATATTATGAATATTAAATGTTATAATACAAGATCTCATTCAAGTATTTTACATTTTTCCATTTTATATATTTTTTTTGTTCCTTTTTTCCTTGTTTTCAGCTTTTTTTCCTCATGACAAGCCTAGGATATTGTAATGTAATGAACTATTTTAATGGTTCATATACAGTTTTATCTTATTCATATGGCTTTATGGATTTTTGTCCTTTTTTTTTTTTCAGTCTCCAGACATCATAACCAGCCATAATCCTCTGAGCAACATCACAAACCCCAGTTGGGCTCTTTCTTTTCTCCTTTCCTGCTCCTCCTTCCATTTCCACATCCATCACTCATCTCTCCAGCTTCCGGCCAGCTGGCCAAGTCCATGTAAAACTGACGAGTGGAGGGTGCGGTGCCCCCTGTAGTTTTTTTTTTTTTTTTTTTTTTTAGGACAGCTGGTAGCAGTTTTATGCTGCTAGAGAAAGGCTGAAAACTCCCCCAAATGTCCAGTGACAGGTGATGATCACATTAGAGGGAGGGTTCATGTGACTGTCCCATGGAGAAGGCCCCCTAGTGGCAAGTCTGTCATGCCTGCAGCCTCACACACCAGCTCAGCCATTCAAAGGCTTTGCTGGTTTTGGGGAAAAGAGTTTTTTTTCTTTTTCTTGACTGAATATTTTGTAGCTCTTATTTTCTGTTTTTAAACCTCCAGTAAACACTTTGTTGCAACTGTAAGCCTCTGAAACTGATCCAAACCTCCCTGAAGATAAACCAACAAAACAAAACGGAAAAAAAAAAAAAAAGTACAGCTTTTGCTTTGCATTTTTAACGTTTCCAACAATTGTGGATTCAGAGGAAGAAACTGAAGAACAAAAACACTAACAGGACAATGTGAAATCCACCTCCAGTCTGAAGGATTTTGATGTTAAGGACCAAGACTTACGAAAAGACAGACAGAAGTGTCTGAAATCTTAAAAAAAAAAAAAAAAAAAATTGTCAGGCCGCTTTCAAATCAATTCCTCAAATGCATTTTTTTCTTGACTCATTTTACTTGGGAGCAAAAAGTTCGCAACAAACGTTACAATGTGTCAACGAAGCATCTGGATATCAACACGTGTGTTAAGACTTAAGAGTTTTTTTTTCCAGAATTTTTCTTCTTGTTCAATTCAAACTCCAAAAAAACAAAATCAAATAACTTCTGTCTGTAGACTTCACTGACTTAGTTTGTAGCAAACCGGGAGGCTTAATTAGTTTGAGTCATGTTAACATCTCTGTCATCTTGGCAAAAACATCTTTACTAAAAAAGAAAAAAAAAGAGCAAATTAACTGATTTCAACATGAAATACTATAAGCTTAACAGATTTAGTTTTTGCTCTGAATACTTGTCGACGCCCTGATGTCAGCTTTCCCTTTTGTGTTGTGAAGCATGTTCCCGTTTCTGAAATCCACACGTTTTGTTTTTTTTTAAACAGCCCGGCGCAAACCTCCATCCACCTCCATCATATCAACAACAACAACGCTAGAAACACTGCAAAATGAAATTAAAAAGCATTAAAAGATAATCATGAGACCATTAAAAAAAAAAAAAGTTAGAGTACATACATGTGTAAGGCAAATATATAATCTGTTCTATAAACAAAACACATAGCAGGGAGCTGTGATCATTTCTCTTCATCTGTCAAATTCACATTTACATTAGTGGAGAAAAAAAAAAGAATCACTAATTGATATCATCAGTACTTGAGCTGGATGAGGTTGAATTATCCACACAGCTGACTGTAGAAGTGTGACGACTGAAGAGTGTGTACGAACAATCCAGTCTTGAATTTTTCTCCTCAGTGAGGCAAGACATTGAGCTGTGTCTGTCTGTGTGTGTTTAGTATTAAGCTCGCTCACGCTGCTACATCTGTACCTGCGTCAGTGTTCGTGCCTGTAACTGATGTGTGTATCCGTTTGTGTGTGTGTGTGTGTGTGTGTGTGTGTGTGTGTGTAGGTGTGTGTGTGTGTGTGTGTGTGTGTGTGTGTGTGTGTGTGTGTGTAGGTGTGTGTGTGTGAGAGAAACGGGAAGAGGTGGCGAGCGCCCCGAGGCCCAATCAGCCGACGTCGGTTTTAGCGGTTATGTCCGAGGCTAAATGTCTGAGCCTCGTCGGCGTCTCCACCCAGAGCACCTGCGACAGAACACCTCCTCGTAATCATCGCTTCTTCAAGTAATCCAGATTGATGATTCCAGTCCTGATCGTCACAATCGTCAACTGATGGATGGATGTCGAACGGATGGATGCAGCTCATCTTGATGGGGGAGGCGCAGAGGAGGGTGGGGGAGGAGAGAAAGTCAGGAAGCATCCAATGTGGGGATCAACGGGGACTCTCCACCCCACTGAAGTGTTTTTTTTGTTTTTTTTTTCAAGGGGAGGGGGGAAGAAAGGTGACAAACTTCCACCAGGTTGACGTGTTTCAGCACAAAAAGCCACGACTTGCAAACAGAGGGAAGAATTACAGGACTTGTAACAGACCGAGTGACACTTGGAAGACAGTTCAGAAAAGGATGACGGGGGGGACAGTTCGGCAGACAGAGCACCACCTGGTGACCTCTGCTGGAAATGGTGAGCAGATATATGGGTGATTTCAATGCTGTACAATCGACAACAAGGTGGCGGGCACAAGTTAGAAGCAGTAAAACCATTAAAATAAGGCAACTTTCAATGATCGTGTCCACACTGAGGGATTGGTGCAAGTCTCTCTCTTTTTTTTCTTTTAACTATTTTTTTATCATTTGGTTCTTCAATATTTTCCCCTCAAAGTCCAGCCATAAAGTAAATTTTTTTAATTTTCAGCCCCTCAACTGAGAGCACTGGGGAGGAGGAGGAGAGGGGGGGAGGGGGGCTCCGCGGATGGAAATGTCAGTCGCACGGTTCAAACCACTTTGGTCCGGTTGGATGTCAGGAGCAGCACGGCCTCCTCTTAAGCAGGGGGGGGGGGGGCTTTTCAGATGCTCAGTGTTGTTCAAACTATTTCCAGGTCTTACAATCTCACCACATGCCGAAGAAATAATAATCATAAATCTGAGATCTGGGCGAGGAATCAAATATCTTTCAGCCAGCAGGACAGTGACGATCAAAAAGAGGGGTCCCAGTGACAGAGAGGGGGGGGTCAACATGAAAATGTGTGTAGAAAAAAAAAAAAAAAAACATTTCAATGATAGTAAATCACTGAACCATCCACCGTGTGGACTGGCAATGATCTGTAAAAGAAAAAAAGTGTTTGACACCTCATCCATTCCTGCCTCATAAAGACAAAAAAGGTCATTTTTTTCCTCAAAAACTTAAAACTAATTCATAAACCATATTAATATTTGTCTTCCTTATCTCTTTTTAAGTCGTCGTAAGGAGGGGCAAAAAAAAAAATTCTCATGCTTGAATGAAAAGCTGGATACCCCCCACCCCCTCCCCCCTCCTGTGGCGCAGAGAGAACCAGCAACTTGCAGGCGTGGTTGAGTTTATCCATGTCGGCCTGGGCGTGTTGGTGGAGTTACTTCAGTGTCTTGGCATCTGATGCAGGGTCAGCGGCGGGGGCTTTGTGGCTGGTGGGTTTGGCATCATCCTTGGTTGCAGGGCCCTGGGCGGTGGGGGCGGGGCTCGGGCCTGAGCTGGCCTGGCTGTGGGGTCGGATGGAGGAGGGTTGAGAGGGGTGCCGGCGGCGACCGTCTCCGCTGGACGAGTGTCTTCTGCGGCCTCCTTCCTCCATAGGCGGCTGGAACCAGAAATAACCAGAGCAGAGGGTTAGATGGTCGGTCGTTTTCAAAAACACAACAAACGGCAGGCCACAAAGAAAATTCTACTTACGTCAATCCTGAAATCTTCCAGACGTTTAAACTTGCTCAGGTACTCCGACAGCTTGGGGTCGATATCCAAAGTCTTGGCTTTAGAGTATTTAAGGAAGGCCCAGAACTTCTCCAGTCCATAAAGCTGGCCTGAGGACAGGAGACAGAGAAAAATGGAAGTTAGACACAGTGGATTATGGGAGTCTGGAAGTGGCGCCTTCCAGCTCGGATAGTGTACATTCAGGGTTTCTCACCAGCTTCATAGTCTTTCATGGTCTCCTCCTGGAAGTCCTTAAAAATGTCCGGCCTGAACTTCCTCTCTAGACCGTAACTGTAGTACCTGAACAGGCACTCCAAACCGTACCTGCAACACACACACGTATCAAGGGAGAGAGTTTGAGAACTGAACAGTGGAGCGCCTTTAAAAAATAAATAAATAAATAAAAGTATCCATCCATCAAAGCACTTACCTGTATCCTTCTTTCCCGTCCTCGACCACAAGCTGTCTGAACTCCTCGTACATCTTCCTGTTGAAATGATCTCGCAGGAAGAAGGACCAGAACCGGAAGAGTGTGTTCATCTCCTGTGACTGGCCGATACCCAGTCGCTTTCGCTCTGTGTGGTTAATTGGAAATACAAGATGAATTTCTTTTCACTTTGAGGTGATTGTGCACCATTTCTTGACGTCTGAAATCATCAAACAGAAATGAAAAGAAGAAAAAAATGTGTGCACCGTTTAGGCAGCGCCGGCGGTACTTGTGGTAAACGTGTTGCGTGAAGCCGTTCTCCTTGAGCAGCTCGTGTGATGGGTGCTGGAACTTGGGGAGGGACTGAGGTGTGCAGCCAATGTTACCCAGGACTGGGGTGCCCTCTGACGGGCTGGCGTTGGAGCTAAGACGTAGTAAGGTGAAGGTGGAGGAGGGGATGGAGAACAGAGAGGAATCATACAAAGTTAGTCCTGAGTGTGAGGTCATTTCCTGTGGTTTTACTTTAAGAAGGAAAAGAAATCCTTTGTTTTGCAGTTTAACAAGCCAAACATGAGTGTAAGACAGGTATGAAGGCTGAAATGATCAGAGAAATAGTCTGATAAACTATGTATAGTAGACTACTGTTGTAGTCTGCTACAAAGACACTGATATATATGCGATACGATAAGCCTAATGCTGAATCACAAACACAGGGCAGTCTTTTAATTTCCAGCATAAGTTCAGCTGCAATTCTTCATCATCATTTTCCCTTTTTGGTCTGAAACTGTGACGTGAAGATGTTGAACATAAAATTCCCCCCAAAAATAGACAGAAAATAAATAGTTCTGTTTGTAGAGCAGCGAGTCTCACCTGACAGATGCAGTACGGGAGCGATGCTCTCTGGAGTCCATCACCCAGCCGACGTGACACTCCATGGGTGGGTTGGAGCTGTGTCGGGTCTTCCTCTTTCTGGGTGTCTGAAGGGTTACAGAGAAAATTTGAATGTTTAGAGTTTCAATAATCAGCTTTGAATGTTTAGTCAATGTGATTTTTATTTCCATGAATCCTTTTCAAGTCAAGTATTGCTACATATCACCCTCACTCAGCAGTCATCTTACCTTGGCATCTACGGGCCGACTTTCCTTGACCACTGGGTAGAAGCGCGGCGTCATGGTCTGGTCCTTCCGGTGAGGCGTGCGAGGTGTGCGGGGCGTCCGGGCACTGCGGTAGTTGGGCGAGTCAGGCACGGTAGTAGGGAGCGAGCGAGCTATTGAGGAGGGCTCGGGGGCGCCGAAGAGTTTGTTCGCCAAAGCGTCTGTGGGGACTGAGGACACGAGGGAAGAGATTATTAACAGCCTGTCACAAACTTATGTAGCAGTTCGTCCTCAACATGCTTCATTTTTATCTCTGCGAATCCTGAAATAAACCCTTGACAGACTAATGTCACAATATCAGACGTCTAAATAGATTCATTTATTTCAACAGAATGACAGAGGTGAAGGGTGTCTGACATTAACTGGATTTTAAAGAACCGTGAATCTGTGCTGATGAACTGAGAATTACCGCCGTCACTGAGCATCATGAGAGAGAAGAAAAGAGTGTTTGACAGTACTGTTTTAATCTGGTCATGCCAGTTTAAATTGAAAAAAGTGGCTGACGACAAGGAGCACAAAGACAGATTCATATTGCGGTTTAATGGAATTATTTCATGTTTTAATTTAATATCACAGTCAACAGTCAATAGAAGAGAGTCCTTGTCACTGAACCCTAATGCTCTCTCGGAGTTTCCCAACATATTAGTCATATCTAAGGCCCAGCCATGGAAAAGACATTTTCAAATCAGTTTTTGCAGAGCGAACATGGAGAAAAAATGTGCACTGGAAAAGAAGTATTAAGACAACATTCTTATATGATAGCCAATTTCTATTTTTTCGTGTTACTTACTCTGCTGGGGTCGTGGGGGGCCTGGCGGAACCTCCTGGTTGGGGTCGACAGGGGGTTCAGGAGTCAGGCAGTCGAACTCTTCGCGGCTGATCAGGTGGACCTTCTTGAAGTTCTCCACCTCTTGCTGTAAAAAGGAGAAAACGGGATACTATGACGACAACTGTGGTTGGAAAGGATCTGTTGCTAAATGATAAACGCCTCATTTCACTGATGAAACAGCTCTTTACTAAAACATTCACACCAACAGTGAAAGAAAGTCTTGACCAAAACAATAAAAATAGCCGGGTACATTAAAGAAATATTAACACGTGATTTATCAACAGACCTTTTTTGCAGTAATCTGGAGATTGAGATGTAGCAACAAAACATGGCTGCCAAAAACACTCTTTTCAGCCTCATGTTGATGCCTCTTACTGATCTGACACCAACCGGCGGTGTTACATCAACACACAAACCTTGAATTTCCCACGACTAAAGACCTCCTACTCACAAAACAGTTACCGCTCCTCCTATAGCAGCAGCTCAGTTTGAAAGTCTTACTATAAAAACACAACAAGCGTCGCGTACGGGTCCTCGAATGTTTCACCAAGATCATCACACGTTTCGACTCACACTCGCTCCCTCATTCTGCCATGTATCTTCGTATCTTTGAGCGTCCATCTTTGTCTCCCCCCTGCAGCCCATCAGCTGGACCCCTCAGGCCGAGGCCTTGTATGTGGGGGTTTATTTATAAACAAGCGTCCCCTGTTCCACACGCAGCTGGACGTGTGCAGGCGAGCACGTGAAGGTCCCACAATGAGCTCAACAATGCTACAAAAGGCAGCAAAGGCAACAAAAAACAAAACAAAACAAACTTTCTGTTCGGTGTCGTGTTTCTATATCCAGAAACAGCTCCAACCAAAGAGGAATAAATCTACTCATCGTCTGGTCTTGGGCAGAAACACCTCCAATATGACAATGACCAAACCTGGAAGCTGTCAGAAGAGCCGGACTGAGGTTATTTATTATTATTACAGGTTGTTTTATTTAAAAACTCTCCACCACTGATCGAGTCCTCATTTCTATCAACGATGACGGATCATTATTTGTTTTTTTATGACCCAAAAATCTACAATTTATCTGTTTATTTTAATTACTGATAACAAACAAAATCATTTTTAAAATGTTTAAACGTTTAAAAAAGGGCCTAATTAAGCTCATTCGTCTTTACTCTGATTACTAGAATCATTTCTCTGAGCTGTTAGCATCGACTTGCTTCAGGAAGATCCCATCCCATTTTTTGTTTATTGTTTCATTTGTTGCATATTTTATTTGAAAAGGTACGATGTGAAGAAGCGTACAATAAGTTAATAATGGTTTGATAAAAGAAGTCGTATTTCTGCTGCTTGCAGAAAAACAGGCTGGTGAGATTTTAACTTCACAGTTTAATAAACAAACTTGTAATCTGGATAAAAGAAAAAAGATTTTTGCTCAGCTGAGTGGTGGCGTCTTGAAAACAGGAGGTTATGTTGTTGTGTATTAAAGAACAGGATCTGCTTTTTGTCGTTTGTCGGTCAATTAGGGTAGAAAACAAAATTGATTTGATTTGTAGTGTGCTCTGTATAATGATTTAATAAAACTGAAAAGATGCCTTTATTTTGAAAAGATAAGAAAACGTTATCTGACTGTTTGGACATTCTCAGCTACAAACAGGAAGTGGTTTGAAAGCAATTGATGGTTTTTTAAAAAAAATTTCTTAACTGTCAATCATCAGAAGCGGTTATTTATATGTCCTATTACTGCGTGTCATATAATCCCACGTGGGATGAATGATTTTAAAAAAGGTATGACACGATAATAAAAAGTTTGGACTGAACTGAGGCGCCTCAGTCAAGAGTCACAGCCAAACACACTAGTTTTATTTTGAACTTACATACTAAGTTTATAGTTTAATATTAATCTAATATTATAACAATAATAAGTGGCAACTCCCACAGCCGTTCATTAGACTGTATTAAAGTAAGAAAACCCCCAAACTTGTCTCCAGCAGTGAGATTTTCACTTCTTGTGGCAGTTTTCGAAATCAACTTCTGAAGATTTTAAGGCTCAGACAGGTAATCACAGTAAGCAGTGAAGATCAAAGTATACAGAACACACCCTTCTTCATAGATTCAACCATGAAAAATGACCTCACCTTGATGGTGGCGTACTCGGGCTCGTACGTGTCGTCCCACAGGTCCTGCTCGTAGTAGAAGAGCCCGTCATTGATCACCTTCACGAGCTCGGTGGACAGTTTAGCGCGCGATGTGTGGTGTCCCGTGCGGTCGCCACCCGGGTGCTTCCTCAAGTAGGGTGGCGTCTGCGTCACGATCAAGATCTTGTTGACGTCTTGGTCGTCGATCTCCCCGTCCGTTTCCTCGTCCGACCAGTCGGTGAAGGTGTTGCGTCGCCCGTCCATCTGCTCCATCTCCTCGTCGAACATGAAGTCGAGCTCCTCCGGTTCGTCCTGCTCCGCTCCGTCCTGAAAAAAAATAAATAAAAAATCAAGGATTAGAAGAGGTGTTGGATGATTAATTCACTTTTTGATCATCATGTTTAAATTCAATTTGGACAAAAAAAGTATTTCTTTATTACTTACCTTATTTCCTGAGGTAGTAGGGGCGGGGCCAGTCTGGGGCACCGGGGAGCGAACTGAATCGTCCTTTTCCTTCTGTTGCTGCAACGAGGGGGCCTACATCAGTTAACCAACATCGACCACACAGGAGGAGGAGGAAGGAGGAGGAGTAGGTGGAGGAGATGGCGGGAAATAATTGGATGGAGGAATGAACCCCAACATGACAAGTTAAAAAAAAGATGAGAAGGTAAACTGATTTAACAGTAGTTTTCTACTGCACAAAAAAAAATAAAGAAATAAAAATAAAAAGACGAGTGCAAAGATAAAATTCATTGGTTCTACATAAACATGTCAGTTGGCTACTTTCCAGCATGAATGGGTTTTGTTTGTAAATTTGCGTTTATTATTCATAAATAATTTAATTATTCAATTATTTGTCTAATTCAGAAAATGGTGGACATTTTTCCCATAGCCAAGTAACTTATTCCAATTACGTATTTTGTCCAATCAGCTCAAAAATGTTGATATTCAGTCTACACCAATACAAAAAGAGAAATGTAGCTAGATTAAAAATGTTTATACTTATAATAATTTAGAGATATTCGTTTTGAAGACTTCTTGACATTATGAAGAAAATTTGCGGAAAAGGGGATGTTTTTTGCATCAAATTTGTTCTTTCATTTTGAAATTAAATCAGTAAAAATGTATTTACCTTTTCTCTTTCTTTACACAAATATGTTTCTGCTGGCAAGTAGCTACGAAGCATCATTGTTTTAAAACCACGGAATGAAAAACTGAAAATCATGAGTGAGAGGCCTTAAATTTCACCTTCTCTGCGCTAACCTTGGGTCTGGCCGGCGATGGTCTAGGCCTCTTCTTGACCTCAATCCAGGACTCAGAGTCCAGGTCTGGAAGACTGGCGGAGAGGCCCTTGGGCATCGTCTTGAGGTTGGAGATGTCTGATTCGGTCTTGGTCTTTTGTTTCACCGGTGTGGAGGCTCTGGGTGACCCTGCAGCAAACACGTTTTATATGATTACTTCTAGCAAAGAGGGTTCTTGTAAGTGATTACAAAATTATAATGCAGGGCATATCAGCCTGCAAAACTAATTATTTTGACTTGATTTCAGCAGTAATCTTAAGAGAAGACAGACTAAGACAAATAACTACAGTAGAATCAAGAGAAACTCACCTCTGGGCTCCTCCTCGGTCATTTGTCTTGGGACGAACTCAGGGCAGTTGATGAGCTGAGAGAAGTCGGTGTGGGTTTGGTTAGGCATGGCCAGGCCTGGCAGAGGCCATTTCTCTGGGTCCACCTTACGACGGATCTTCATGTCGATCACTTCAACTTCCTTACTGTCCTTCAAAGCCTGAAAGGAGACGTGACGGGTTGTTAAGTTGGCGACAGATCAACTCCAAATGTGAACACTTTCCAAAAATTACAAACTGTTCCTTTAAATTGAACTTTTCAGAGCTGCACCGTCAAATTAGACAATTATCTTATTCAACTGTGTCTTCGTTATACAAGCTAAAGATGACAACTTTTCTTTTTCTATGTATTTTAGCTGGAACTTTATCTTTACTGTGGAATGAACTTAGAAAGCAGGTATTCTAACACCGGTCACTTTCAGACAAGTTAGTAAGTCAAAGAAATGCGCTTACTTCCAGAATGAGGTTGACGTCCGTGGTGAGGGCCTGCACTCTGTGGAAACTGGCGATGAGTCCGACGGGCAGGAAGCCCTCCTGATCCATCTTCCTCCTCAGGAAGAAGTCACGCTCCAGGTTGTCCAGGCTGAAGTAGTACTCACTAGACGGGGCAGAGCAACAAGGAAACACATGGTCAGCATTATCCAGAATATACTGACGAATCAGCTGCTGTGTAATGACTGTTCCTTACTTTTCACTTTGACTAAAGGCACTAAGACACAAGTGAGGGAAAATGAAGACAAATTTAACATTCAATAAAAACAATGGAAAGTGACTTTATTTTTTTTAAGCGTCACATGTAACCAAATACCTTCCCGGGAACCACTAATCAAAAGCAGAGTATTTCACAGGACTTCAAAGGCTGTGAGTAACTGGATACAAATTTAAAGTGAAGGGGGCACTGGGTGCACACGAGGAAAGTGTAAAGCCTCTTCAGCTTGGTGCCGACAAACTACTGTCTCAACGCAGTGTGTTCATCTGCCGCAACACAGAACTGACTTTTAAAAAAGCACGACTGTCACAGCTTATTTTCTGTTCTGTGAACACAAACCCAAGATCAGTTTGTCTGAACCGTTTAAGGGTGCCAAACTGTGGCCTCTCCACTGTACCAATGGCAAGAAACCATTTATTTTACATTTTAAAGAAAGATTCACTAAACATGTCCTTTATTTATTACAAATATGTGTTTATGATGATAAAAATGTGCTGAATATCAAGTTTTTTTCACTTGCATCAAAAGAGGAACCAGAACTGATGAGCACAATCTGAAATGACTGAAATCTAAATTTGGCGATCTCACAGGGTTTAAAATAGAAAAACATTTCCTACCCAACACTACTGTCTACTGCATATAGAAAACATTAAATATTCAATACCTTTATACATTTAATCAAATACTTAAAAAGGTACTAAATTCAATGCTTTTCAAGACTTTTCTAGACCCTGCAGAACCCTGATCTAAACAGCTTCCTCAACAGATGGCAAGCTTGTAGTCTGAACTGTAGTCGAGTAGATAGCTCATCTTGTACTCTGATCCCATTCGCCCAGCTGTTCATCTTTGGTCAAATCATTTAATCAGTTTCCAACTCATGCCGGAGGCACTGACCAAGTAGATCCAGGTTCAAAAGTCTCATCGTACTGTGCTAGGACAGAACAATGTCTAACAGTGACCGGCTGTTATTTTCTGTTTCAATGCTGAGATCAGAGTTGTGAAAGTTCTCTTCATTGATGTTTAGTCAGAGAAGAGACATGAAGAGCTCATCACCTCTACAGCACGTCTGACAGCAAACTGTTCATGTACCTGTTGCGGTGTTTGGTGTTTTGTCTTGTTCTTGTGATAGAGGAAATGAACTTACATCTGTCTCTTGATGTAGTCCTTCAGCAGGTCCTGATCGACGGAGTAAAGGTCGTTGCTGCTCATGTTGTCGTAGTAGTAGGTAACTGTGTTGCCGAACTTCTGGGCGTAGGGTCCGTCTTTCATATCGTAGGACTTGTAGCCGTAGTGGTAGTCATAGTGGCCTTGACAGGACAGAAACAGGCAGTTAGACAGACAGACAGTATCAACGTCACCTTTTCATCACCTCTCTCTCTTTAAGTACTGAACCTTCATACTAAGCCAACCACAAAGTGTTCACTTTTACAGCTGGTCACATTCTTGGTTATGATTTGATGGGTGAAGTTAGCAGTGTGTTCTTAAATTTAAACACATTTTGATTAAATATAGCCAGACGCAGTTCCATGGGAATATACTGCAAGTAGATAAAAGACCAGAATTTATTACACTTTGAGTCAAACCTCTCTCTCCTGCCAAAAACAGGAGCCGTTATTGCCAAAAATTTGTTTGAATTTTAAGTTGCGGGATCTTGGAAAGTGATTGATTACTAGAGCGAGAGAGCGAGAGTACGACAAAAAGCTCCTGTGTTCCCTGTTTCACTCTTTTTACTAAGAAATGCAAAGAAAATGACATTACAGAGCGAATGCAGCCACAGACAACAGAATACAGAACATCTTTGTGTGAATGTGTAGAAACACCACATGCGAGAGCCGAGTAAATACACAAGACAAAGTTCATCTGCTCAGCATTAACTCTGACCGTTTCTTCAGCGCTGCTGAGAGTCAACGTGTCCTCGAGGAGACATAAAACTGGACCTAACGGACGATTCGCTCCCATTTCCGTCTCCAAGTTGTTTGTAATCTCTCTTTTCTTCCCTCGTATACATTTTAAAAACTGGCTGGGTAGGGGATAATGTGTAGGAAAAGAGCGGACAACAGGGCGGGGGGAGGGAGAATCCTGCCAAAACTAACAGGCCCGGGGGGGGGAAACCTGCTTCTCCTGCTGGATCCAAGGCTTTTCCTCATTCCAACACACACTGGTTGTTATTGCACTTTTTTGTTTTTACTGTAGCCTCTGTGGGGCCCTTTTAGGGTCCCAAACCACCCAGTTTGAAAGCAGAGTCAGCCCAAACTTTTTGTCAAACATGCTTGATTTTAATCAGGCAAAGTCAAGCCTTTCTATCTTTTAAGTATACAAAGCACTTGAAGGAGTTGTTTGCTGTCTTTACATGTCTGTGTGCTAAATATGAAGCGACAGTCAGCGGTCGCTAAGCTTGACAAAGAGTTAAAAAAAAAAGAAAGACTGTCAGCACCTTCAAATATTACCATTTGTTTATCCAAGGCAATAAAGACACTAATTAGATAATATATCTCACTCCCTAAGACCACGGGCTGTGTTTTTCAGTTAAAAAGCAACAGCATGTGGTGATGTGTCCATTAACACCAGACAGTTTGTTTTCCTCAAAGTGCCTTGCCGCTCGTTCCAGGAGGCCAGTCTAATTGGCTGTCAGCATTCGTACTTTGCATGCTTTATTAGATAGTGGTGTTTTAGGCGATAAGCTTCATTTGTAGTATTTCCCATCTTTATTGGCACAGGTATTCAGCAGCTTTTAAAGTATACATCATCTGTAAAGAGCCTAGCACTGTTCGGGACTGCTTATTCACTGTGGGTAAAAACAGCCGCATCGCTTTTGAACGTCTCTTTACGTTTAAAGTGTCCAACTACCCAACTTTTTGATAATAACGTGAGGTGATTTTTAGCTTCAATGCTGAGATCAGAGTTGTGAAAGTTCTCTTCATTGATGTTTAGTCAGAGAAGAGACATGAAGAGCTCATCACCTCTACAGCATGTCCACAAACCTGCACTCAAGAGACAAATTCAAGCACTTTCACGGCACCTAAACCGGGAATCTTTGGACTCCTGAAGCCTTTAACCTCACCTCATCCAAATTGTTACTATAAACTGTGATAAATAAAGTTTACAGAATTCCTTTATTCCAACAACAATCAATGTATATTGTTACTGTTCACTTTACCGGGTGTTCATATCAACTTTATGTGTGTTTTGATCAGGATTATTTAATACTTCTGGGGGTCAATAAAGGACAACCTATAAATGGCGAGTGAACACTGTATGTGACCGTGTTACATTTTCAGTTAGCTTGTCACTGAATTATTCTTGTGACATATTCTTACACATCTCTTATAGTTGTAAATGACTTAACAGCTACTAAAAGAGTTTCCTGTGTTGACAGACACACGGGCGGCACAGTGATGAAATCCTCACTGGTATTGTTTCAGGAAACAAAACCAAAAAAAAAAAAAAGAGGAAAGAGGCCGATGACCACATAAGAGAGACCAAGAAAAGATCAGTCTCTTTCAGCATTTCTTGAGGACAGAAAACTGGTGTTACCGTTGTATTTTTAGCATCTTGCATTGGTTTCTAAGCGAGTTGTCCACATACCTCTTGCGCCACCTCTTCCTCGTCCCCGGCCTCTTCCTCTGCCACGTCCACGACCTCTGAACCCTCCGCGGAAAGGCGCTCCCTCGCTCTTCACGCTGGATACCTCGTCGTGGTCGTCGTGCCACTCCCGCTCGTACTTTTGACTGTGCCAGTCTGCAGGGAAACACGACAACCTCGCCGTTAACACAAACTAACGTCAAACAAAGTTGTGAAAGCCAGAGGGAACTTTCAGTGCCTGCAGATAAACCTGCAGAACTACTTTTAACTCGCTAGCTTCTGCACAGCAACAGATAGCACGTCCTCTCTGCTGCTTAGCAAACTTTATTTCCTCACTGAATATCAGAGAGCATGTTATTATTACACTGTACATTTAAAGAGCCGAGCTATCAAAGCAGAAGTACCAGATTAGGAGCATACACAGAACTCTCCACATCCTGCTGCTGAGTCATGCATGCTGTCATTCTGCATTAATAACTACTGATACAGCAATACAAAATAACACATTTAAACCAGCACAAACTAACACCTACCAGCATTTAAAGCTTCATGTAAAACCAGACAGACGGGATCTGAAACTGGTTTCCAGACGTCCCTTTCTCATATTTCTGTTCTCGGTTCTGTTCTCTGTGACATTCTGTGTGAAACTCCAGGAACCTAAACTCATGCTGCTGCTGCAGCACTTTGGCTCAGAGTGACGCCAATGCAGAGTGATGACATCACAGACTGACCTCTGAGGTCGTTCCTGGCGTTGGGAGGCACGCGGGGGTTTTCGTTCTGTCTGCTGTTGTTCCTGGAGGCCGAGCGCTCTCTGGGACCCTCAGACTTCACCTCGATCATCAGGGGAACCCACTTCTGCTTGTTTCCTGTTTGTGCAGACGTGGTGAGAGCAGCACGGTTAGAAAATGTTGAATCTGCAGGCATCATCATATTCTTTCCACATAAACAAACTTTAATACTCCATCAAAGTCAGAATATGTATCAAAACTATAAAAGGTGATTCTTTAGCAAATATATTTCTCTGCCTAAAATCTCCTAAACTTTGTGCATTTTGAACATTATTCTTGGTGATAATCTAACATTTATCAAAAAGTCACCAAACCAAAATCTTTTTGGTAAAAGTAAAAATGCTTCTACTGTGAACCTTTTCATTGACACAATTGACAACTTACACTTCCATCAACAAAAAGAGAAGGATACATAATACTGTATGATTTCACTAGACGTGGATTAACTGTGTCACTGTGTGTTTTGGTGCTTCGCTGTGTCCTTGAGCATTCCCTGATCTTGTACTGTGTGTGAGTGATACTTTAGAGCTATCTGTGTGCTTGTCGTGCTTATCTTGTTTGAATTTGTTTTTCTTTATTTGCTTCGTTTTTATACTTGTTGATTGTGTAATCTTGTTTTATTATTTGATTTTTTATTTTATTTTGTCCATTGCATAAGTTTATTGTGTTATGGGGAAAATTTGAAAAAATAAAGTTTATGAGCAGGTAACTTGTGCTTAAAGCCTTTAACAAAAAAAAGGAGTACTGTATGAGGATGACTTGTTATTGAGGGAACGAGCATTAATTATCACTTATTCTGACATTCTGACAAGACTTTAAGTTTAAGTTAACTTTCAAGTTTAAGTTTTTAGTCTTTTTAAATGAGCTGCAAATACACTAAATACAAGATATGAAAAGACAAATGAAAAATAAATATGTCAAACTTTCTGGAATCAGCTGTTTAAGCTGTAACAGAAGTGAAGCTTTGCAGCTGCTGTAATTACTTCAGGTGAACTGTTCAAATCAAACACTTTCTTAGTCGCTGGACTTGTTTTGTGTACTGTTGTCAAACAGTACTGAGTGTCCTGCAGTACCTCCGCTGGCCAGCAGGGTGCGTCAGTGATCTGCCGTATAAAACAACATCTGGTTGTAGGGGTGATTGTGTGGATGTGTGGGTGAGTGTGTGACAGAGTGGAAATGACAGCCAGTTTGAAGTGACGTGGCCCTGCGTCTATCTGCTGACTGTGTAGGTAAGGGGAAGGAAGCGGGAGAGAATAAAGGGAGAGAGGCGCTGCAGTTTATTCAGTTACAGATCTGTTGACAGAAGCAATGTGGGTAATTGGTTTGTGGAGCAGCAAGATGGCTGCCAAAAAAAATTCAGATCTGTCTGGAAGAGTCAAGCTGTCGATCGTTCGTGCATGTATTTTTAAAAAAAAAAATTTATTTTATCGTCAATGCTGAGATCAGAGTTGTGAAAGTTCTCTTCATTGATGTTTATTCAGAGAAGAGACATGAAGAGCTCATCACCTCTACAGCACATCTGCAAGTCAATCTGACTGATACAAAAGAAACCTTGAGGATTTATTGTTTTGAACAAAAAAATACTTAATATTAAAATATTTAGAACAGAAATGCTTTTGTCAGTCCAAAGTAGACTGAATATATATATATGACCTTGTTGGACTGTAATAATTTGACTGTTACAATAAGGACATTTATTTTAACTGTTTGAAGTAAACTTTATATATTAAAAATGATCCCTAATGGAAACAAGACAAGGATGTCTCTCGTGACGCTCTGTCGCATCCTTTATTTCAGTGTTTCCAGTGACACCCAGTCAGTTCTGACTTGATGGTTAAAATCAGTCATAACCTTTTCAACAAACCTGGGATTTTTTGGTGACCAACTAAAGCAAACTCACACAGACAATGAGGGGAAACTACACTAAGGAAACCACCCAAACTCATTACTGGAGTATTTTAGTGAAAATTGAAAGTGTCTGAGGAACCAACAAGTTTAGTAATGCCTGAAGAGGAAAAAAAGAATAATGTCCGTTTTCTGGTTTCTTGTCACATGTTGACATCCATCAATAGTTAGCATGAAACAAGTATGTTTGGATGTTTAACATTAACATGTCATAATCCGTATTCACCTTTTTTCTTCGGCCCGTTCTTCTGGGAGTCGTCATCGCCGTTCTTCTCCTCTCCAGAGTCGTCTGACTTGGCTTTCAGGTTCTCCTTGCTCTCCTCGATGATCTCCCTCTTCTCCTTCGACTCCTTCTTGGTCGTTGTCGTCGTCTTTTTGGGACCCTGGATGAGAAAAAGGTTTAAAAACAGATGGACACTTAGAAAAGAGCTGTATAAACCCTTCAAAAAGGTTCATCAAAGGAGACTTGAGACCTATCCAAACAAGAGAAGAATTATACCGGTACAGGAAACGTGAAATAATGATGGCTGAAAAAAAAAAAGCACCGCAGTTACCGTGTCATATGCTTACACCTCAAAACAAAATTTTAGGCGGTTAAAACATGCACAACATTACAGTCAAAAGAAAAACACACATACGCTTGACCCCTCCCACAAACGGTGACAGTCCAATCCTAGCTTTGCATCATAACGGGCAGGGACTGTCCAGCTACGCTAGTTATGTGAAGCTTCAGTCACTAACACACTGGGCATGGAACTCCAGTGTGAAGATACTTGTGTTGTCCAAAGAGTTTGAAAGGTTCTGTCTTAACTTTTTAACTTTTCCAAAGCCGTACACATTTTATGACTTTTTTGCTGTGGCTTAAGTTATTTAGTGTCATATCGTGTGTAGCCAGAAAATGCTTACTTTAAAGGGTGGTCATTATAAGACAAGTTGCAGAATGTGCACAAGTCTGTAAAATCAAGGAAAGGTTGTTGAAAAAAAATAAATAAATTTGAGTGGTAAATACGCATAGCGACAGTAACCGAGGGAGGGGCGGGGCTTAATGAACAGTCGTCTGTTGCTGATTACTATAGCACGGCAAAATGCTGTATGAATTTGTCCAGCAGTTAAAACACTCATTTATATATTCCAACAGGAAATAGCAGATCACATCAAACTGTTTAAATTAAGCATTTGTGAAAATACTACCATGTAAAGTGACCTGGACCAAGCAGACGTTACAATTTCCGAGCTTGTCAATTCTCATTATCCCGTCTTTTGTTCTCTCTCATTATAACGTCTGAGTGCAGCAGAGCAACGTGAGTACAACCCACTGTCCTATAGTTGACCCTAACAAACACCGGCTAAAACACGAATTGCCCTCGCTGGTTATCTTCGCTCACAGACCTGATATCTGACTTTATTCAAATCAAACGGAGCTCAGCTGCTCGTCCCTGTGATGGCAGCTCGGCTATCAGCGACGCGCATATCTGCAAAGTTTGACACTCCTGAGGGGTTTGCATAGGAGTCATGCAAAGCGTTTGACTCAACAGGAGGGACGACACACTTCAAGCAACCAAACTGTTCTGTGCACACACACGACGTGATCAGCCTTCGAGGCATCATATCGCAAACTGATATAATCACACTGAACTCAAACACCCCACTTCAAACATGCACTGTAGCTTTTAACATAGGCACAAGCACTTCTGTTACACCTGCAAATTTGACAAATGTGCAAATCGTAAAAGTCAATATCAGTACATCGCGACACCCCTAATATGTAATGTAATGGTAATAAAGGGACTGTTGCAGAGAATAGAATAACGATGTTTTCGGTCCTCTCACAGGATTTGGATTTTAAATGACATTTTCTAAACTCGAGAAGAAGATGAAGACGGAGGGAGAGGATTAAAACAGACAGCGATGCAGTGCGGCTTCTGGTAACAGGTTTCAGTGTCAAGTTGCTAAAAATATGGAGCTTTAAACGTTGCAGGAGGGCTCTGAACAGAGCCCAAATCTCGACTAACTGGTTTAGAAAACAGGAGAATGTGGAAATGATGAAAAAATACCTAACCAACATATGAAAAGGTGCTAATGTGCAGGAAAAGTTATTTTTGCCAAACTGAAGGAAAAAAAAAAAAGAAAAGAAAAAATCATACATCTTAAATGTTTGTGTGCATTTATTCTTAGTTCTATTATTTGGTGCAATACTTAAAAATAGCGTTTTATATAACTTTGACAGTCTGGACAGTTGCTGTCACTACATCTACCCAGGAAAGAGAGGCAGCTAGTAATCACCCCAGTTTTGTCAAGGGAAGTTAAATTATATTATTGTTGACGATACATTAATTGTATGGATGTGATTGTAGTGTGACACTTTTATATAAAAAAGAAGCACAGTGAAGATAAAGCCTTCCACTTTCTGGGTGACATACAGACTGCTGTAAGGGGACACAATATTTCCTCGCAGACGAAGGTTTTACACTGTTTGATGTTTGTGTGGTGTTTTTATTTTATTTTTTTTAATAAAGATGTTTAACTTGTCAGAGGTATCATAAGCAGGTAGGCAGGCTGCAGGTTTCAGAGGCCGCAGGTTGAACTTACAGTGGATTTCCATGAGTCTCTGACCTGCCTGACAGTCGGCGGGCAGGACACGGTCCGTGTCACTGCCTCAATCTGAACAGAGGGAGGGAAGAGCAGTTTAGAGAAGACAATGAGGTGGATCATGATGCATGCACGCACGCACACACACGCACACGCACACACACACACACACACACACACAGTATGTAGGATATGTACACATGCCTGTATGGAAAAGCAGTTAAAGATGGATGAAGGGAGTCTCATACTTTAAAGTCAGCAGTGAGTTCTTCCAATAAGTTAAAATCTGGTGTTTTGTGAAATTAGTGAAATTATTACTCTATTCTGTGAAATTATAGAGTGAAATTATTACTCTATTCTTTAAAAGCTCTTCTGAGGACATGAGAGCTTCACAGTTTCTCCTTTTGCCTTGAAACACAATGAAAAATGCAAAGTAGATGCAGCACAAGCTGCGGATAATAAGAAGCATCTGCTGAGTCTGCTCAACTCCCTCTGGTTTTTATTTCTAAAAGTATACCCCACATGATCGCAACAGCTAATGTAGTGTCATTACATAAAGACAGACATACACTGTTTTTGCTTTGGGTTCTGCACAGATGGGAATAAGAGCAGATTACTTTCAGTGAGGAGGGTGAAGTGTGAAATGACAGAAATGAACCATTAAAGCAGACGATGCGTTTTGAGCTCAGGTGTGAGTGTGTGTGTGTCGCGGTGTAACGGCGGTGCAGAGATCAGAGGATGCTGATTCATTCTTCTTCCACCACAGGAAGGCAATGATGAAGCTTCTTTTACAGGCACTTTCACAACCAGAAATGAAAAAAAAACGTGTTTTTTTGACACGTGGCTTTGACAACTTAAACCTGCTGCCACTTAATACTCGTTTCATCATGCCAGTTGGTGGAGAAGGCAAAGGCCTGATTGTAAAGGCAGAACATGTGATGACATAACTGGGAGAAGGTCGAATTTCCAAATCTACATGGATACTGAAAGACTGTGGGTCAGTCCTTTATGACCATGAAGCGATCCATGCCACTGAAGTTCGCTTTTTGCTTTAAAAAATCTGCCTTCAACTGTGAAAAGAAAAACCACAAGTGGTTATTCGTTCAAGTGAATGAATCATCGTTTCAGATAGATATTTTAACTTTAATTGCATGAAACCTTTAACTTGAACCACGTCTCCCAACTCGAACGCATAACCCTGCAACCAAAAACCCTTCCTTTATCAAATTTCAGTCTATTTCCCAGCATGTATATTCTGTGGAATTGAGTGATCGATTTACAGCTTTTAAATGTTACGTGATGGTCCGTGAACTGCAGCCCCCCCTAAGAATAGCAGCAGCACAGATCCAGGGGTGGTTTAATGAAGGGGATCCCTAAAAAGGACATCCCTCTCCACCTACCACTTCTGCCACCGGACCCACCGTTTATTCTTGGCTCTGATGGTGTGACCCACATTTTCTTCTCAGGGACATGCACTCTTACTCTCACTCTCTCTCTCTTGGTTTGCTCAGACCAGGCTGCCTAAAATAGGGTCGCTCTCCCAGTGACACACTATCACCCAGAGATCAGGAATAGAAAACGTTGCAGAGGGGTGACTGACTTCTGTTGCCACTGTAAGGCCACAAATTGGATGCATCCCGTCGTACTAACAGCTGTAGATATAGGGGAGGGGGTCAGTATGTTTGATGTATGGTGACGGGTGCTATGGACACCTGAGGTGGGCAGGTCTAGACTGGCGCAGAGCTCGTATATGACAGATGTGATTTCTCTTTTTTTTCACCCCTCATCTGATTCGAGGGTTTAATAACTCACTGGCCCGCTGAAATTTCTGAAATGTATTAATTGATCATTTGTAGGACTGCAACTAATGATTATTTCATCACTGATTTATCTGCCCTTTCTGTGTTTGGTCTGATCAAAATGAAAAAGGCCCATCAAAAAAAAAAAAAAAAAAAAAAATGTTTTCAATTATTTATGTGAAGATGTGAAGCTGGGAAGAGAAATATTTGGTATTTTTACTTGGAAAAGGATTTTAACAATAAATTCATTAAGAAAAGCTCAGATCATTAGGTCTTTAAATGCCAGAAAATGTGTTCAAAGTGCTCATCACACTTTATCAAAAAGCCCCAAGGACACATTTTCTGCATGAGCAGTCCTAAACCCAAAAGAGAGTCAACTAACAATATGATGCATTATAAAGCCGGTCACGGTGGATGACTGTCTACCAATGAGCCTTGTTTGGTTCTGCTCGAGATTTCTGCCTGTTGAAAATAAGTTTTTCCTCGCCACCGTCGCCAAGTGCTTGCTCATGGTGGAATTGTTCGGTCTCTGTAGATAGTATTGTGGAGAGTACGGTCTAGACCTGCTCTGCATGAAAAGTGTCATGAGATAACTTTTGTTATGATATGGCACTATATAAATAAAGTTGAATTGAAAAGATTGTCAAGCTGGAAGCACAAAATGTGGTGTTTTGCTTCAGAGTGCAAGGTTAGCGGTTTGTTGGACATGTGAGCTGGATGTCAGACTAGTTATCAGTGTATTTATAATAAATAATGACAATTTGTTGATGGTGGGTGTTTGACAGATTGTCTCCAACATTTAGCATGAATAGTGTCACTACTGCCCTTATTTACTGCTAATATTTTCTATAGTTTGGTGTTTGTATGACTATTTGTAAAGCTCTGTGATAGTTATTTATTTTTTTGCCTTTTAATTATTGACTTCCATCATCTAACCTTTATTCAATAATCTCATGTTTAAAAAATGGGGAAAAATTCTATATGTTCAATAATTATCTGTTATCATGCCCGTGTGGTTTGTTCAACAATTGATTCAATTTCTGTGGACATCTGATTGGATAATTTACCCAGCATCTATTACTCAGACAATTTTTTTTTTTACAATTTCCATTGTAGGATTAAATCCATTTCAGAGTAGGGCTCAGCCATCTTGGTTTTGTCTCCAAACTGCAGTGGTGGTGAGCCTGGACTAACTCTCTCTTTTAAAAAAAGAAACACGCAGTCTTGAGGACACAAAGTCGGGCCAGCAGAAGCAGACTGCTCTGTCTGGACGTGCCATTCGACTGCTGTGTAATTACAACCACAACCACTAAAATACCTATTGTAGAAAACTGAACAAGTCCACTACGGTGAAGTGAAGTAGGGCAGGCTGAGCTTCTCGCTCTGATTGGCTGGTGATTATTGTAATTTCTGACCTGAAACTACAGAGGCACTCTTTGTAAAACACCAACCTGTTTCTCACTCTGTTGTCAGCCGTGTTACATTAGTCTATTAAATCTATACCTCAGACGGGGTAATGGAGACCTTCCTGCCTCTACCTGTCGTCAATATTAAGGATGTTTTGGTACCACCGCAGCTCTCGTTTCACCCGAAAGACATAAGTCATCCCATACTGTGTGAAGTCAAAAGAATAGTAAGAACAGTTTACACAATCAAATCTAACTGGCTAACTATCATATAAAGCTGTACACAGGGCTGGGCGAGTAATGTGTTTGGACGTCATGTCAAAAAATCCATTCTGAGATCTAGTTCTCCGCCTCCTGATCTGACAGCACAGGTGAGGAAGATTCGGATGGAAACATTCAGTTCTCTACGGGTCAGTATCTCAGCTATGCTGCACCCACTTCTGAGTGATCCAACAAAAACTCTAACGGATTTAAGGATTTAAAATCCTGCATGGAACTAAACCTCGCCCACATATTCTATTTCACTCAACTTCTGTCAGTCAAAGTCTGAGAGCAAAGCAATTGTAATCACACTCACCCACCTTATCCACCTTGATAAGAAGCAAAACAGTGAATCCCTACAAGGTCCAAAGGCACTATTAGGTTGCCAGTGTGGTCAAAACTCCCTTACAGGTAAATCCCCTACAATTTCCTGCTTGAAATTGACGTTCTGTGGCCACTTAATAAAACTATATAGGTTGAAAGCATTAATTTTAAAATGAGATCAAGGTGTCTGGTTAAAATAACACTGTACCATCTTTCTACAGCTGAAATCTATTGTACATAGCTGCAAATATGTTCACTGCATGGACGATTTACAGTACATGTATGTACAGGTAAATGTATGGAGATTAGGTTGGCTCCACCAGTCCTTACCAGAGTTTTTGATGACAGAAAGCACACATCAGTGTGTCCTCTCTGCACATCCACCAACCTGTGACTCAACACTTGTCAAACAAACAGTATCACTCACCTGCATGTCTTTAGTTGCGATCTCCCCTGGAGTCGGCCAGCTGTTGGTGTCGCCAAAGTCGCCGACCTGAGCAACGAAAGGCAAAAACACAGAGATGAATTAGGCACAACTGGTTATCAATAAAGACAGGTAACTATCCCACACCTTCAAATTTTTGATTTGTGGCATACTATTACTAATATGTTTAACAGAATATGATCGTCTGAGGAAAGGCTGTTGGCACTGCTGTAAGTGTCATTGGTTATGCACATTTCTCCTGCTATTCTTTACACATGTATACAAACAGCTGATAGCAGCACTTTAATTGAGGACACTGGTCCACCATGTCTGTGCACAAATGTAACAAACACACTTTTTCATCATCATTGTGTTTCTAGCTTACCCGCTGCCAACAACCCTTTTTAGAAGTCTATTTGTTTATGTAGCCTGCGGTTCTGTCAATGTCCGTCTTCTGTTTTCGCAGTTTCCACAAAGGTGGTGTGAAGTTTGTGGTCAGGGTGTGGTTAACAACACTGCACTATGACATCACACTGCCGGAAGTTGTAAATGAAACGTTGTGGAGAAGAGTTTGCCCACTTATCTAACGGGCTATTGGCTCGTCAGGAACTCAGATTTGCATTCCAGGAAGTGTGAAGGGTGATTGCTTTAGAGCTTGAGGCATATCAGCACTTTGACCGCACACACTCTGAAGCAGCTCTGAACTAATGAAGACGTTCTGCTGCTCCAATAATTGTCTGTAATAACTTAATAAAAATTAAAATAAAAGTTCCCTCAGTTTAAAATCAGAGTACATTCAGCAGGATTAAAACAATGTGCTCCATTTAGATTCTCAAAATGGTCAAATCCAACAGAAAAACTGAATATTTGCATCAGTTTGTTGTTTAAAAAGAAATGTACAGAAAGAAGAAAACAACCAATTACTCAGCTAAAAAGAAACACACGCATGACTTGGCACTTTAACAGCCTGAAAACCAAACAAACATGGAAGCCTCACATCAGCCAGATACCAACGTTTAATTTCAAGAAAGCCACATTTAATCGATATGGTGTTGTGTTTGTCAAGATGTTGTTTCCTCCTCTGCAGGTATTTCAGAAAAATCCGCTGTAATATTCTCCTAAATACTGGAACAACATTATTTTTTAGACTGATATATTAAATGTTTGTTTGTATTCATTGTCTTTGTATTAAAGAGTTTATCCTGAATGAACAAAATACCTTTAATGAGTTTTTTTAACTGTAACATAAACTGATCTCTCGTTAATTAAATGTAAAATAAAAATTACAATTTGGGGTATGTTGTCTGTTTACATAGAGACAGGCACTGAATCTTACCTTTCCTCCACGTCTGCCTTTGGGGGGGTTCCCTGCTCTCACCACCTTGGCGGGGCCAGTAGACTCTGTGGAAACAAAGATGGTAGACGTTACATACATGGAAACAGATTATCTATAAAAATAAAAATAAAACATCTGGCAGCATCTGTGAATGAGAGGAAAGGCAAGAAAACAACAGATTCCCATTTGAATCTACCCTAATGATCCGCCTATATTTGGCTTTTCTTCCAGGTCTTCTTTGCGTCACACGCAGCATCAATTTTAGATAAGCCTACAACAGGCCGGTACCGTCATTTTCTGCTCAAGAATCAGCAACAGCAGCCGCTCATTTCAACAGACCAAAACAAAAATCCAAAGTGTTAAAACCACCAGAATACATAATGAGAACTGGGGCACATTGATCCAAACAGTCCAGGGATTACAGAAACGCATCGGTGCACCCAAACAGCAGAAAGTGTCGGTCATCAGGAGGAAGTAATCAGTCTGCTGGGTGAAAAATGTCACAGACGTACTTTTCTCTTGTAATTCTGCTGAAGAATGTTGTATCGATTATTTAGTCTACAAAATGTCACAAAAATATTGTATAAAAGCCCATCAATATCCCAGAGCCTAGGACAAGATGACCAATGTTCCAAAACTCAAAACATTCAATTTACGCTCAAGTTGGAAACAGCAAATGGCGTCACAGATTTCCTTTAAATATAACAAAACTGCTTATCAACTAATTAATCATCTAATCATGTCAGTACCAAAGAAATCCAATAAGCTGAAGTTATTTCTCTTTTCGACTCCCCTCACTTTTATGTTTATGTAGAATTTGGTCTCTTAGGCTGGCCTGTTGTTGAAGGTTTATTAGGCTCACCATCATAATCGATTATTTTCTCGATTCACTGATTAGTTGTTGGGCCAGAAAATGGTGAAAAGTGTTGATTTCTGTTCGCCAAAGCCCTGTGTGACTTCCTCAGATGTCTTGTTTTGTCCACAATCCAAAAGATATTCAGTTTACTGTCTGACGTCTATTCGACTGACTAATTGTTGCAGCCCAGTCAAATAAAAAATTAATACAACAATGAAAGAAAGCAAGCAGCTGATCCTTCAACAAACCAATATCAATAATACAAGACAATCAATGCAGAACGCACCAAACAGGTTTTTAAAAGGTTGGTCAACAGATGACTAATTATCATTTACCAACACACAGTGGGATCCAATCAATCTGAAAAGACCTTAAAACTATTGTAGAATCTATTATTTCTATTATCTATCTATCTACATTTGGTTAATCGTCCAGTCCTATCACGCAGCTTCATAGAAACCAACAGATCAGATCTGAAGTTAGAGATGTTGCCTCTTTCTGTCTGTAGCCGAACCATCAGTCTGACTAGGAGGGATTGAACGTGGCTCATGGGGACTTCGCCGAGCACTTTGCACCAAAAACAAATCTCAGTAAGCTCCTTAAGGACGATTGTGTCGAGGGATGAGGCCAAAAAGAGAAACAGACGGGAATAAAATCCCTTCTCCCTTCGCGTGTGAATGTATTTATCGATGCCAAACATGACGAGATTTTAAGTTTGTGCAGCAAATGAACATCTAGAGTTGTAAAACACACCATCAACCTTTTAGGAACCAAAATCGACCAGAATTTAAACTGAACAATTAGTTAAACAGAAATGGGGCTGCAACTAATGATAACTTCCATTATTGAAACTGACATGTACTTTCTTATTTTGATTAATCGTTTTGCAATAAAAAAAGAAATGTCAGAAAAATCTGAAAAATAATTTCTCAGTCAGTCTAAGGTGATGTCCTCAGACGTTTTGTTTTGTCTGACCAACAGTCCAAAACCCAAAGAAATTCAATTAAGGATCATGAGACAAGAAAAAGCAACACACACCTGACATTTGAGAAGCTGGAACCAGGTAATATTTGGCAGTTTTGTGTAAAGAGATTTTGTGTCGCTGATTAACAAATCATCTCATTATCTTCAGATAAGCTCAAGACTGAAAATGTATCTGCAATAATTTTGATAATCAAAATAGTCATTTAAGTCTTTTATCAAGCAAAAAATCCCCCCCCCCCCCAAAAAAATGCTGCTTTGCTATAACTGTAAAATCAAAAACACACATCTACTTGTTATATTGTGCGTCCTGTGTTTGCATAATAAATGTGGCACTATTGTGCGTTTGTGTTTGCACAAAACACACAATTTACCGTACATTTAGAGCCGACGACGGTTGCAGTGCATTCACATGTCAGAGTTCCTTCATCCTCTTACATCGGGGGTACAACAATTCCTCACATTCCTGAGACTGGACACCGAGAAGTAAATGATTAATAACAAAAAGTTCAAGTCAGCTGAAGTCGAACCTGAGCTTCTTACTCTGAATCTCTGAAGGAAGCCAAAGCAGAATAATATTAACCTTTTTACAATCTATGAAATCAAAGGTGTACTGGGATTAAATAGTTCAGAATTTGTACTTTTTCCTAGCCTGTAAAAAAATATTGATTATTCAGCTCTGTTGAGAAGTCCAATGAAAGATTTGAGAGGAGCAGTGTGGTAGATTAGTGCAAGTACAGCATCTATACTGCATGTTTTCTTCCTCGAAATCCTAAAAGCTGTGACCAACTGGAGGTCACGTTTGCAGTGAGCATGACTGTACAACCACACTGAGAACAAGAACTGTACAGAAGTGACGAAGGCTCTAAAAAGGTAGCAGTTACTAGATGGAAATGTTCTCCGTGTGCACAGAGCGACCCACGAAAAACTTGGCAAGACACCAAACTCCCAGGCAACCACGAGAGAGCTGCCCTCAACAACGTTTATTGACTGTGCTCGACAGAGGTTCCTCTTGAATCTCAAGGTTTTCATATTATTTGTGAAAAGAAACCAAAACTGTATATTATACATTTTATACCATCTGTGTTTTTGTTTTTTGCTCAAGTTGGACACATTATGTTGAGAAGGACTTAAAATGACACAGCAATTCTTATCAGGGCTAAATACATGCTAGGTAGTTGCAAAAGCACCGTCAGATTCACAATGGACAGTTTAAAAAAAACAGAACTAGAGATCTTCCTTGTCAAAACCTGATAACTACATTACCCAGAATGCAACTGACCTGCTGATTTAACATTTCTACCACCGCTAGTCAACGCCAGAAATTCCAGAGGAACGCAGTAATGTTACAATTTAAATGAAGCACGCTAACATAGCATTAGCCTACCTGCTAAGTGAAAGTTGGAACAGAATCCTCTGTAACATCATCGCTAATAATTCAGCCAGCGGTGGAAATAAATATACTTGGAAACGCTTAAAAAAAGGCAACAACCAAGCAGTCATGAGAGTCTTCCCTCTTTTCGTCTAATAACATTAAAAGCGTCAGGACAGAAAGATACTGTTCATTTCTGTAGCATCCCAACAATGACACTTTACAGACACTTAAACTGAGAGTGAAATTAGTTATCGGGAACATCCCTAACAGTGACTAATGTAGGAGTGACTCTGCATTTCTTCTTCTTTCTATTTGACAGAGATTTATCACACTTCACGCCGCTGGTTTCACTTTTAAATTTAGACCAGGCTCCAATTCAGAACCGGTTCTTGCTACCGAACAAGACAAGCTTAATCTTGTGCTTCTCGTGTCTATTAGCGACTCTGGTATCTCACAAATGCGACTTACGTGATTTACTCGCCATGACCTCTGAACTTTAAACTTGATGTTGAGAAATGGTTTGACAGAGAATCAACTTCCAGCTTCCAGTTTTGACCTTTGCTTCATTTTGTTTGCTCAACTGTGTCACAGTCGTGTGTCCCCGAGGGATTTTCATCAGAAGCTCTGAGGAAGCTGAAAATCATAACTTCATATTGAGCCCTACAGCAAAGGCAGTCTGCAATATTTGTAACATACCCTGCCATTAAAAGAGGACATATCTGTTTATTAAGGATAGGTTGACAGATTGTCAAATTATAATTAGGTGCCGATTTAGAATTTTTTTTTCCAATAATATGCACCAGTCCACATAGTCCATATGAAATTTCTAGAGTGCTTTATATCCTGAAATATCCAGAAGTTCAGTTGTCTTGGATCTTGGTACTCTACCTACTTTAAAAGCTTCTTATGAGCCACTGCTGTTTCCAGAGGTTAAACTGAAACTTAACATCTCACACTCAGCATGCATAATGGTGCTTATCCTATTCATGGCTAATGATACCACGTGAACTTACCATTCAGACAAAAAAAAGAGGCCTCAGTATTCACATAGAAAGAGAATCCTGGTTCAAGTTAAATTGTCCAATGGTGGTCAAGTCTGCAAGTCGTCTTCCCGGGGTTTTAGTAAACAGGAGCATTAGCCGACCTGGACCTCTGACCATGACCAGGGTTAAGACATTTTTCTTCTGGCAGCTTTGGATAGATTAAAAATAAACCATAAAACTAGCAAAACAAATTCATCAGGTAAATGTGTCATTTTAATTTCCACACATCAAAAATACAAAAAATGATGGAGAATCGTTTGATGGTTGCTCGTGTTAGTGAAGTCAATCTACATAAAATGTTTGCGTCAAGTTCAATTTTGGTGGTCAACTTTAACCAACAGCAATCATCTTAACCGTGCTGGCCATCGAAGAAAATGGCTGATGCCATTATAGCTTATTATTTTAGACCGTACATTTTTTTTTAAACCCACTTTGGTTGGGGCATAAACTGCTCTACTAACGAGGAACGGTTTGCAGACCTGCAGATTCTGTAAACTTAAAGCCTGTTAGCTAAGAGCTTCAATCAAGACCATGCAGGTCAATTTCATTGTGCAACTTGCCACCACAAACTGATGGAACAGAAAACATATGCCTCCTTTTATACTTCCACTAACTAGTCACAACAAATTACAGGCAAAAGCGTATCGAGTAAAGTCCTCTTTACAAGGAGTTCACAACATTATGTGAAAACAGCCATATCCGAACCATGCAAACGACTAAAACTCCTGATCTCCTCTCAGCAGCCCATCGTAGATACTTTAGCTGGGTGCAACAACTTAGTGCTAAATCAAGTCAAGGAATCAGCATGAATTCCTCAGGTATTTATCCACTCTGATCTGCTTAGTTTGTGAGGTGTGAACAACAGTAGCTTACAGTGCAGGACAGAGCATGTTTTAACAAGCATACGCACACACTTGAGGGTCAGACTTACAGTGCGACCATCAAACATTTCCAGCAAGGCACTGAAATTCAGAGTTCCTTTTGATATCACTGTATTGATTTCCTCTGACACAGTTTTTGAATACCTATCACAGGAAGTGATAGGATGAAACGCTTAGTCATGAGTCTTTCTGCCTCATCACCATGACAAGGCTCTCAACACGGCATCAGAGTAACATCAGGAGTAGCATCATTTTTAAATTCTTAAAGTTCATGATTTTTTTACCAGCTAAAGCTGGCAGCGTGGCTCTAAAGATGGCAAAGTCTGACCAAATTTTGGTCCAATATGAAATATCTCAACTATTGGATGGAATGCCATGAATTTGTATTCCAACAATCATGCACCATGGTTTGAAGCGCAATATCTGTGGCACTGGCCGCCGCCATGTTGGTAGTCCTGCCTCTTGGCAAAGACCAGCAAAAAGGTTATTCATCAGTGGACCTAAGGTGAGTTGAATGAAGTTTGTGTCATGAACGGGGAAATTAGCTACAGAGACAATGCCGTTTTTTTTCTTTTACATGGGGGGATGTGGAGATTGACTTGTTCTGTAGCCAGCCTCAATTGGCCGTTCAAGGAACTGCAGTTTTTGGCACATTCAACGCTGTTGAGATGAAACGGAAAGTCAGTTCTTCTCATTTGAAGTTAAATGTGTGAAATTGTTTGTCTGCAACACAAAACTTAAAGTTTTTGATGGGTTCATACAATCAAACTGACTTTGAAACCACTTCTGAGAAACTAAAGCAGAACACTACTGGTCAGGACCTCATGCATGCATCCATGCTGACTGGTTTCCTCTTCCAAAAATTGTTTCAGACTCATAATTGAAATCAATAGCCCTTTACGAGTGGACAAGTCACTGGAGCAGTTAAATGACTCTGGACAAACACCGATTGTTAAATGATAAACACAGGTTTGTCAAGCTCTGCCGCATTCTGCGGATCAGCTGAGCCGTGCGCCACGATTCCCTCCACTAAGGGCAAGCAGGCATCACTCACAGGGCTGCTCAGTGTTCGGCGCGTATCAGATGATAGTTTAAGGTCAGATGAGCGTCTCCTAGGGCAGCGATGGCTGCCTAACTATAAGCTGTCGCTCCCCAGGCAGTCACATGGTCAGCAGTGCATTCAGACAAGACGTTCTCTTCAAGAAGTCTGCTTCTCTTGGGCTTTAAATGCTCTCCAAGTAATGTAAGTAACAGTTTTATTGCAGTTTGACTTTCAATGTAACCATTATCCCTTAAAAAAAAAAATTGAATAAAAAGGTGGCTTATTTAGTGCCCTACTGCAAAGTGCAGGTATAACTTGCTACTTTATTATATTATAGTATTTAGCGACACTGCGAGCATTTTAACTCGATTATAGAGCCATATTTTGATCAATTAGTTATCAGTCAGATCACTTAGACACCACAATAGATGATTACATTTTTAGTCTCTGAATTTCTGTTGCCGATGGCGCTGATAGTTTCATGAGGTCATTTGTTCTGTGCAACAAGCGTGAAAGCACCTTGAGATCAGTCTGACTCGACAGGTAGGATGGGTGTTATCTAAGCGTTATGTGCTCAACTGTACAAGAGCGCTGATAACTGTTATATTCTCTAAAACTCAAGGACGGCTCAGGTGTGTGTGTGTGTGTGTGTGTGTGTAAGCGTGCTGCAGAGACACATGAGTAAATATCAAAGGAACATATGGATGAAAATGGATGAGCGAATACGTGGATGGTTGGAGATCGGTTTCAATAAACCATGATCTCTATTATATTATATTTTATTTATTCTATATATATATATATATATATATATATTATATATATATATTATATATATATCTATATATATATATATATATATATATATATATATCACCTGAAATGTTAAAACTAAATCCAACATGGTGAAGCTGTTGAGGCTAAAAACTACCAGTAAATCTCTGCTGCCTCACATGACCCGTCGCTCTCCTGCGGTACTTGCAGGTGTATGCAAGCTCACACCTGCAAGAGAAAGTCATAATAATTCAACACACGGTTCTCATATTTTCTCTGCGCTGAATGAAACTCTCCATTTCTGTAGCTTTCGAACAAAGACGTAAATATAGGCCACATAAGCTCCCTCCTGACTGCCTTGTTTGACCAGTAACTGTATCACTCCAGTGAAATTTTGAATAAACAAAACAAACGGCGGATCGGGCTGGATCAGCTGAACCTGAAATACGACCTGACACACGGACACAACGGCAGCATACAAACACACCAACAATGCAGCGCTGACTTAGTCCACACCAGCGCAACCTAAAACCATCTTTAAGTAAGTTTGAAACTAAATCATTTGAAGGCGTTGTGTTTGTGTGCATAACGGCACGATAACTGAATGCATGTTGATTTTATTTAAGTCATTTATTTGTTACCAAAAAAAAAACCACTGATGACATCAGATCAGTTAACACTTGCTAGCAGATGAGTGAATCCTAAAATACACTTGTTTGCGTTCTTACGAGTTTCCATTTGCGTTCAGTAGAGAGATAAGTGCAGGATGCATTTAGCCTAGCTTAGCAAAAAGACTGGAGACAAGGGGAAACTGTTAGCATATGCCATAACAAACGGAAAGAAAAAACCGCCTAGCAACAGCTTCAAAATCAGTAACAAGCATTATGCAAGAATCACCTAGGCTTCGTTAGAGTGAGCACACCGATGGTACGCTAAGCGCAACATCTCAAATTATGTTCATGTTACACAAGATATAAGCTGAGAAGTTTCTAAAAGACATGTTTGACAAAGCTAGGCCAGCAGTTTTATTAATACTACCCTGGGCTAAACGTTTCCTGGATCAATCTCAAACCATAAACAAAAAGATGAAACTAACTGTCATTTAATTAAAGTACTCATTTGACTCCAAATACACTGTGAGAGAGTGGCTAAATATCACAGATCTAGACGTATTGTGTTAAAAATGGTAAAATATCATAGAAGTGTACTTAAGAAATTACTACTCGGCTGCCATCAAACCAAAACAATGAGCTGAAAGATGCTAAAAATCTAAAAACCAGAGGGAACTACAGAATTGGTGAACAGCTCACTGTGAGTTCATCACTACATGTAATTCAAACTTCAAATATACAAGTCATGTGATTAACTAATACAAATATTAAGTAGAGATGCCAATTTAATTTGTACTCTTAATTCATACTTTTATCCATGCGGTTACAATTTAAAATACTGCAGATCTGACAATTATTGTGGTTGTATAAAGGTCTTATTTAATTTATCTTTAGCTCCGGTGGACAAGGTGAAAAATTCAACCATCTTTTCTCTGTCAGCGTCTTACAATTCACTCCTGGGTTTATTCCCTATGTCTCTCTTCACAGCACCCGGAGCCAGTTGTTGCAGCCTGACTGCCAGAGGCTACCATTAACATTAGCCACAACCAACCACCGCCTGTTCACATTAACCATTACCTCTCTGTCTGTCCAATGCTGTTAGTTTAATTCATTTAGTTTTAAACGCACCGTGTGTGATCGGTTTTCATGCTCAAAATGTTTTACGGGTACATTTTGGATTAAGATAGCACCTATCTTCTTCATCTTTTCCATTTACTATCCAACAGACGCAGTGTCCCTCTCTTTTTTCTCAGAAAAAAAAAATAAAAAGGAAAAAAGTACACACATCAGGTGGAGTCCAAAGACAAATTCCCATGGGTTCTTGCAGCACACAACAGTGACGATACCTGCTCCAAAACCCACAGGGTATTGGTGGTGAATCCTATAAATAAACCTTGTGCCACGTCGGCTCTGCAGTCTTAGATAAACACAGTGGTAGTGTTGGGAAACAGGCCCAGTCACAACCAGATGCTGGGACTTTTTGTTGGCCATGGCGAGTATGTTTCTCTCTACTACCACATGTATTGTATCATCACTCTGAGGTCATATTATATTTGAAAGATGTACTTGTTCGAGGGGAGTCTTTTCTGGGATTTCCCAGTTACTGTGGAAAGTTATTGGGGGAAAGCAGCAAAAAGCCAAACGTCTAACAGGGAAAGCTCTTATTATGAACACACATATTTGAACCTGAAGACAGATTTCAAGTCTCTCTGTATGAATTAAGTGAGAAACACAAGCAGGACTTGTTAGGATGCTCAAAAGACACACAACTGTTCATTACAAGGAAACAGGAACTGAATCAGGTGGTGTGATAACTACCCTCAAAATCTAAATAAATGCTTCATCAGTGTAAAACTTGATCAGCTTTGTCTGAACCACATTTGGAGTCTGACTGTCACACATGCACAGCACGGCAGACTGACGACAGAGGGAAGCCTGCAAGGGCCAAATATGGAGGAAACGACGGTCAGAGTATTCGCCGGCAGACCACCCGACTGTGCCACGGACACGTCAGAGACTCTCCCCGGCGTCACATGATCAGTGTGGTGACATCACCTCTTACACAGTCACAGGCTCATATAGCAGAGGGCCGGGGAGGAGGCGTCTGCGAGCGGCAGCAGAGCACCTTTCATCACAGGCGAGTGACCGCCACAATTTTTCACCTGACATCACAAATGCTGAACTCAAAACTGTTTAGCTTTGCATCCAAACTCACGGCACAAATCCCAACATCTATTTCGGGATGCTTCTCTGCAAAACATATTTCAGCTCCAGTGAGTTGCTGGGAGCTTGGACTAAACAGCTGCTTCTTGTCCTGCCGGGGAGCTAAAACATTATGACAACTGTTTATTAATGACTCGTGATTTTAACTACTGACAGAACAGCTTAAAAAATTGTGATTACAAAAAAAGGCATACTAGGGCAGTGTGACTGGTTTTCCACATGGCAGCACAGAGAGACGTTTCACACTCACATAATTGCAGTATGTTGATATTTTGTTGTATAGACCAATTGTTAGCAAAAAAGGAGAACCACTACTAAGTTCTGCTAACTCATATTTCCTGAGTTGCTTCACAATAAAAGCATTCAGCTGTGTTTGCTGGGATAAAGTAAAAGCCGGTACACAGAGAGCATGAACAAGTGAGTCACTCACAATATACAAAAAGTACAAAGAGCTGAACACAGAGCTGATTTACAACTTTCTCTCTGGTCACAGACACAGCCTAGGTTTCGTTACAGGTCGGCCTCGGTCAGCCGGGCTACCACAACAGTGCAGGTGGATGCAATTGTCCGCTGCAGTGGAGCCGCATGTGTTCACACTTGGAGCAGCATATAGCAACAAGAGCCAGATATGCTCTTGTCCCTGGAAAAAAAAAAATGCTCAAAGTTGACTCTGCAGCTTTTTGCTGTTGACACTGATTAAAAAACATTTCATGGTGGCAGGAACTACTAGTTTGAAGTGAATGCACAGACTCTCGCCTCGCCTGGAAGCAGAGCGCGTGTCTCAAATGAGCTCCCAGGATTAAAGTGTGGTGCATTTTATTTTCGATTTCCTAGAATCCTAAATTCACCTCATATGTCTCAAATGTTCTCATTTATGAGAGTAAAATCCACTATCTGGTCAACAAGCTGCAGCTGTTTTATTTGAGGTTTAGAATGACTCATCCTCCACTCCATTCACCGCACACAGGTACACGCACACTAAACAGTTTAGTCTGCAGTAGTAGACACTAATCACACTGAAATATGTGACATGTTTCTCTCGTGACCCACCCTGATCAGTAATGCACATTTTCACTCCACTAACTGGACACATCTTTGATGCAAGCGGTCCACACCCTGGGCGACTGACTGCGCTGCCGAGCCTCCGTGGGGAGGGATGTGCCACTATCATCGAGTCCAGACACAACTCCGAGACAGATAAAGCAGCTTAAAGTTGGGTGGATGTAGAAGTGGAGGACGGTGGGTACAAGAAACACCAGGCTGCTAACTAGCTTAGCATTTCCACGAGTTCACCTTCAGTGTTTGATAAATGTATTGAAATCATGAGCGATTATATGAATAAGAGTCAATTATCAGAGTGATTCTCGAATATCTAGGATTGCAATTGAGAATTATTTATCATCAATTAATCTGTCGATTTTAATGAATGATTATGTCTATTATTTGTAATATAATAAAGTCTTTGGATGGTTTTAAAGCTGCCCACGAAATGCCAAAACGCTTGGTCAACGTGTTCAAACAAGTTGCAATAACATGGGCTCAAAGCAAAGTGACTGATTACAGATCGGTTTATTCTTTTAGATGATAGTTTTGTTTCCAATGTTTCCATGGTAACAGCAAACAGGGATTCCTTACACATACATATACACGTACCCTTAATGCCCATCGAAGAGGTTTGAGTGAAATATTAAACCCATAACTGTTCCATCAAACTTCAGTCTGACATATTAAGAATCTTTAAGAACTTTAGGCTCTCCAATAGAATTTAAAATAAAGCATCCAACGAAAGAAACTTTGGGATGTTCAGATGTAGAACTTATACATTAACCCGGCAAACATGAAGACGACATCCTTTCCACAGGCTGACCAATCAGCTGAGCTCACATCAACAACGTAAACACCCATTTAAAAAAATCAGCAACAGTAGTTTTCCCCCCTTTTACGTGACAACGCTCCTGCCAGGTTCGTGACCTTTTGCCGGGTCCCGATGCCTCGTAAAAACCCGGCTACAAACATCACATCCCCTGAGGTGTCTGATGACAGAAGGCGGGGGGGTCAGCCTCTTCAACAAAGAGGACAAGAGTCGCAGAGCAGGGACAAATGTGAGAGACGAGTGAGACGAGAGACGAGATGCCAGTGCTAGTTTTAACACAGACCGCCTCCACTCCACTCCACAACTTCATTTAGAGTCGGGAAGAAATACATGGCAACACGTTAATTCCACATTGGAGTTTTATAAACCATGTTGATATCAATTACAAGTGCTAAACATATCTGGTTACAGCAGTGTTGTCAAACTCCTTATTTTTAAATTTGAAGTTGAAGACACTCCTTCAGGCTGAAAGCCGTTGTTAATTTGTAAATTAGCTAAAAGCCATGTTGTGTAAAGGTTTCAATCCCTTTCCACCCAAACTGAAAGGGCTTCATTTGCAAGTGTTAATCGAGGTGCACATGCTAAAGGAATGCTAATGCTTTGAGGCGAACCTACATTTACATTTACATTTATTCATTTGGCACACCTGCCAGTCATTCCAGACTCCCTAACAATAGGAGGGGGTCACACACCTCAGCTACAGGACGGCATTACTCGGCTGCATTCTTCACAACAGCAAAAGAAAAAATGGACTTTTGTACTTGGTTTCACTTGATACCTCAAACCAAAAAAAAACACAGTGGAATCAGACCACAGTCCGCTGCCCTCGTTTACCACCCTATGTCCATGACAACGTCTACATATTCAAAAAGGTTGAGCTGGTTCTATACCAGAAAAGTCTGCCGCAAAATGTAATCAGTTACGTTTATGTCATGAGTTTATTAAGCCGATCGTTTTGAAACTTCTCGTCTTGGCACAATGCAAAGAACAAGACTACGAGGATCTCTACTCGGTGCGTTCATGCGCACGTGTGCTTCTGCGACGTTTACAGGAGCTACATTACACATTGCTGCAGCTCAGGAACACCTCCAGTCCCGCATCAACAGAAACGCTGCATGCACTCATTCACAAAGCATTACAGACGACAACAAGCCAGAGGCCTGTGTGCTCACAGGAACACTGACAGAATACTTTGCTGTTAAAGAGAACAAATTTGGTTATTTTGAAATATAATTCGTCAGGACATTTCTCTCTGACGCTGCATCAGTTTTTTACGTGTTGTAAGTGAAAATAAAGTATAGCTTTGGATCTTTGATTGGGTCTCACACTTGGATGTATCACTCACGTTCAATTGGGTTAGGTCAAATAGATGCAGGTACAGGCCTGGTTTAGTCTTAGCTTAAGGTCACAGCAGAACTTAAACTTGCACTTAACAAATAACTGAGTGTCACAGTTATTTGTTAAGTGCAAGTTTAAATCTCAGAATCATAATTCTGAAATAACTTCTGACACTGACGACACTTTTGAAGCTTGATTATTGCCCGATTTATCATTTCACAACTTTTAAAATGACACACTTATAGAAAGGATGCACTGTATGTCTTATAAGTAGAAAATAAAAATCCAGCCTACTTATAAAAGTCTTTAGGACAACGGTGTGATGAAGCAGGGCGTCACTTCTAATGACTAAAAAAAAAATCTAAAAAATGCAGTGACGCGTGATGAAACAAGTCCATCCTCTAATTCAGCACAACTCTGTCCAAAAATCTCATTCTACTATTCACAGTTTGCCTTCAAACTTGACTTTCTGGTTCATGTTACATCTTCTCACCATTACCTGTAGCAATGCACCAACTCATTGCATTTCTTTTTTGCATGTGGGGCTGCTCTGTTCTTTACCGTCAGTCAAGCAGCAACAGGTGCCACAGCAGGACAGGGAGCTAACTCGCTTAGCCAAAGTGGCTGCATTTTGCTGGCAGTTAGCGGTAATTTCCCTCCATTGGACTGCCTGATCAAATGTACCGTGTTTGTTCTCGTTTGAGGCTAACTGGATTTTGGTACCACCCAAAAACTGTTGTGAGAATCAACTGAAAACTGACGTCTGGGATTGCATTTGCATTGCACAACATCTCACTGAATGAAAGAAATATGTTTAAGAAGTTGGGTGAAAAAAAAAAAAAAAATGAAGCATAGAGGGTTGCTCAATTTAAAAGACACTGGTACTTTTGTTCTGTGGTGACCCATCAGAAGAAGGCAGGCAACACCACAGCTAGCATTTATCACTAATTCACCAAGAAGTCCCTCAGGGGCATAAATACACTGTTAGGGGAACTGAGCTTACTTGTTTGGTAAAGGAATTTAAATTCTGACCCATTAAAATATACAAATTAAATACAAGTCCTGCTGAACCCAAATCGGTTTGACTTAGCGCGATGAATTCATTCATGCTTGCCTGGCTGCATTACTGACATTCAGTTCTTGTGGAAGAAAACGTAGAGGAGTTGAATAAAGGCCAAAATGTGTGAAAACAAACAACGCGTTCACTGCTGCACAGACGGTCACATGACCAATCACCAACAGAACAGCGATTTAGCTAAAAAGGCCAGAAATTACCCTACGGTCTGGCCCGGCAATGGTGCTCATGTGGTGCGGCAGGACAGGAAGTAGTATAGATGCGGCCTGGAGCGCAAGTTGCGTTAGCTTGCAGGCAAGCGAGGCTTAACGACAGCAATCCATCAAGCCGTAAATTATGCAGCATCGTTACCACATCGTCACGACAGGTAAGATGCAATATTTCCAGAATGGGAAAGGAAAGGAAATCTGTGACCAGAAGTAGCACTATTGAGCGATGTTTTGGGGTGGTGGGTCCCAGTTTTGTTCGTATTGTGCACAAGCACCTTGATGTACATTCCCGCCGCACGTGGCAGTAACACACAACACAGAGTACAACAGATCTGCGAGTGTTTCACGAGGAGGGGAAATGTATTTAACACACGTGTGACAGACCCTGAACGGAACCATAACTTTGTTAGTTTACATGAAAACTCCACAGGGCACCTTTAAGTCTGTGGGCAGTACGTTTTAACAGAACAGCTTGTTGTTGCATACCAGAGAGTCTATGGTGGTTTTTGGTGACAGCAGAATGCAGCCACACACACACCCTGGAGACGAGACACTCGCAGTCATGTTTACTACAGATATGACCAGCAGCCAAACATTAGCGACTCTCTGAAGCTACAACAATCATTGTACTTAAACTATTCTGACGAGATCATGTGGCATCACATAGTTTAAGTGACTTACAAGATCGCTGGTTTCAAACCGTACCTAATCTGCCTCACATTTTCACAGAGAGAGAGAGAGAGAGAGCGCAACGTCACAGGCTCGGATAATTTCCGATAATAACGTCCTCTCTGACCTCTTCGCAGAGAGTTTGCGTTTCAACCCCCAGGACAAAGATTTAGCAAATCAAAGGTCAGGCCAGACAGGGTGAAACTGTATGCTACCCTCATGCCAGCAAAGTGTTAAATGCTCACGATGAGTCAGCTGATGAACATTTAACAAGAGGTGAGTGGTAATATTGCTTTAAGCACTGATGAGTGGGGAGACTGCTGATGACAGGACGTACTACATCTTATTACCGTTATTTATGTAATATTGTCAGGTAGGTTTTAGCTTCATTTTACATATTAATACTGCATGTTTTGTGCATTTTTGTTATGCTTCGTGTTCATGTCTGGTTAACTTGGCTTTGGCACACAAGACACAAATTTAAAGTCACATACTGCAACCTACTCTCACTGTGATCCTGAAACAAGCTGCCCGGGCCTTGGAAACACATTTTCAGCCTTTCAGCGGGTGTTGACGGTCCATGATCTTGATCAAGGACACATGACTGACTAAAGAGTGTTAGTGAACAATCATTTTGACTTAAATCAAACCTTGTCAAACATTATTTTGGACATGAAAGCTGCAACCATCTTCAGAAAAATAACTTTTGAGTAGTGATACACACTCACTAAAAGATCACGCAGATTTTCCTCCCGGCACAGTCACAAAGATTTTATTCCCTGTCTAACATACTGTATGAACTTACCTCCTTATGTGCAATCAGTACACATAGCTTCATATTACAGGGGTCACAAGGTGAGTAAAGGGGTTTGGACAGTCCAGCTTTTTGGTGTTTGAATGCAACATTATAAAAGAAAAGAGGGGGTGGGGGACACTAGCACTACTGCCTGGTTATCTCAACCGCTGGCCCTCAGCCATGTTTACTTGCTGATGTGACAGCCTTTGGAGCACATCCATCCAGTCCACCCAAGGGTACAGCCTGTACCCTGAAGTCTACATTAGTTACACATGTTTCAGCAGGGCAAACAAACCAGCACAGGCAAACAAACAGGACAACACAAATTCCTGCAATCAGAACCATGATGACCTGACTGAGCAACAGCCAAAAAAAAAAAAAAAAACCCACACATGGCAGTGGAGCAGGACACCACGTTGCCTTGACACAGAGCAGAGGAGGGAGCTGTCTCCATGTGATCACTCCACACAGATAATCGCAGTGTTGCTGGTGGTAATCTGGCCTTAAATTTGTAGGAGATCCCTGTGTGTTTATTTTTTTTATGACAACAAATAATTCACAGCCAGGAAGCCATGATGACTCTCAGCAAGTCAGCCTGTTAGCTTCCATGCTAAACAGCATAGCTGGGTGGACAAGCAGACAAGCAGCAACAGATACACAACATGACAACCGGGCGATCAACCACGAAACGACGAAACCTCCTCACACAGACCACATCGAGTTGATATCTGTCTCCAGAGTTTGAACCGATGCAGCCAGCTAACTAGCTAGCTAGCAGCGCCCATGCCTTTCTCTCGGTGGAACACGTGGAGTGAACACGTGACGTCTCACAACAAACCTGCTCCTTTTTTTTTTTAAAGAGATTAAAAACGAGCGGATGCTTTGTGTCGGGGTCGTATTTCAGCGTCGACACTTGGTGTTCGGATGCTTCAAAGCTGACATGTTTGTGACTAAAAGCAGGGGCGGAGGGTAGCAGCCCGGGTTAGCTAAGCTAACATCTGAGTGGGACGGGCTGTGTCGCCGCACTAGGCCAAAGAGGAGTCCGTGTGCTATTGTTAGCCGGCTAAGCTGCTACACAAGACGGCCAAAGCTTTGGCTTGGCTTGGCTTTTTAATTGGCGCAATGCGAGACTTTGGAGGCGGTGTGTCTCGTTAACAGCGTGTGTCGAGCACCGAAAGCCGCGTGTAAACATTAGTAAGCACCCGGTTTAAAGTGTTCGCTACAGTCTGGGAGTGTGTCAGCTAATGTTTGAGTGAATGGGTGGCAGGAGATGAGGCACACAAGGGAGGACGAACACGGTGATGAAGGAGGCTGAAACATACGCTGCTGACTCGCACCGTGACACATTAAAATGCTCTTTGCCCTCCACACAAACAACAACAACAACAACTCGAGCCATTAAAATGAATGCAGCTTGTGTGTGTGATGACAAGCAGAGCTACTTTACAACACAACCATAAAAAAAGGGAGCACCCGAAACTCCTCAAATTATGACGACGCTGAGCACAATGTCATGTTAAATAGACCCAAAGTGACGTAAATACAGCTCAGCTCGAGGTTAAAGGGTTCAACGCGGGCTGTGTCGTGCTAAAAGTTTAAGTAAATAAAGCCTTATGAAGCTATAAAGATGCATTTTAACCCTTTTTATTTTTATAAAAGGGTGTGATCCCCTGTGTAACCAACCACCCATGGGTCCACTCTGAACTCCAAGAATAGCCTTCACCCAGAGGAGAGGAGGGGGTTGCTTTTTTTTTTCTTTACTCCAAATATAACCAGCTTTGCAAAGGGAGCAACAAGAGGGCGACCACAGCCTGGGCTTGTCTGTGCACTCACTCGCCTCTTTTCGGGTTCAATAAATGATTATCTGAACGCGGTGACAGCTGCTCGGTCGTCCCCGTGTGTGAGCACACACCTGGACGGACGGGCAGACACCGACACGACGCCTGACAGCCAGTAAAAAAAATCAACATGTATGGAGGAGGGTTACAAACCGTGGTGTGCTTGTCCATTCACGCTGACCACGGTCACCGCGTTCATTTTCCTAGTCCACGGGTTCACCTTGGGCGGGGGAGCTTCAGTAAACTCCTTTCTGCTTTTAACACCCTCCTCGTTTTGCTTGTCTTCGCTGTCACAGTCTCCTTTGCTCTCCTCTGTCGCCCGTTTGGAGGTTTGCTCCTCCGTTCCGGGGGTCCCTCCCTGCCCGGGGCTGCTGCCGCCGCTGCTGCTCCCCTGGTCGGCGACACCCGTCTGCCGCTTGGCCCCGTCGCCCCGGCCGCCCTCCTCTTCCTCCGGCTCACCGCGGATCACTTTACCGTGCTCCTCCGCTTTGGCTAGCGGGTTGCCGGGCAGGAGAGTCTCCACCTGAGTGGCCATTTCCCACCACCGTCTTTCTTCCCCCCTCAGGATTACCAGTCCTCCCCCCGGCCCGAATTCGTCTTCAATTTCAAGGAAATGTGAAGTTGTTCCGCGGAGTCTGCCGCTCCTCTGTCGCTCCTAGACCAAAAGATCTTCAGTCTAAGACGCAGAGTAGTCAGCGTTGGATTAAAACATATATAAAAATAAAGAAACGTGTCCGAGGGCCTCTCAAGATTACAACCTGAACTCTACCACTAGCAGCAATATGGATGATCCCCACCACGCGATAGAGGGGGCGCGCACGCACGACGTAGAGAGGGGGGGAGAAGCCACGTAAAGCCGGGAGCGCGCTTTTGGGTCAAGTCGAGATGATGCTTTCAGGCTTCCTCCTCGTCATCGTAAAACTTCTTCATTTCCAATTTCGGAAGTCATAAAGTGTCACTTGGTGTGGCGCATTCAAGTGCTTTTGGTAACGAAATGGATCGATGTCACACATACTCTATAAGTAATATGTTACATTTACAGATAAAGTAAAACTGTTGAAATATTAGATAATACTTTTTTTTCTTTTAGTTTAGTTTAGTTTAATTGTTAATTTAATAATTCGTCAGGACATTTCTCTCTGACGCCGCATTTAATTTAAATAATTAGTTGTTAAAAAGAGACATAAAGTGCTATGAATGAAGACTTGGAATAAAATTCAAAACACTGTCATCATAAAGATTAAACAAAAACACATCACTGTTCCAGAAAAGCAAATCTTTACCAGTTGTAGATCAACTTTATCACGTCTTTAATGTGTGATTTGATTAGATTACAGCTTACTGTGTCCTCCTTTGAGGAGGTGATTCATTTCCATAGACATTCAGACACACAAAGGTCTACATAACATGGCTATCAGACTACAACTGACAAGGAAGATCAATTCTTTAATAGCTAGTTACACATTCATCATGTTTGGTGTCTGTTTTCTAGCACCTGTAGGTCTATGTTTGATTTTACATCAATCAATAGATAAAGAAGTATTCAGATAATTTTCTTTAATGAAAGTTTAATAAAAACATGAATGTGAAAATTCCATTTAAAGTAAGCCTTGAATTCTTACTTTGATAAATGTACAGAAGTGTTTACAGCAAATTATACTTCAAGTATCAAAAGTTACTGAGAATAGTACATGCCTGTATGAATTATATCATTGTATTATTATTCTTGATGCATTGACATGTAAACAGCATTTTAATGTTGTAGCTAGTTGACATGAAGGCAGTGTTATTATTATTAATGTTGTATTATATACACACATAATAAATAATTAAGAAAAAATAATATATGATATAAGTAAAGTAGTCTGTAATCTCTTTAAAATGTGTTACTATGTACAGTACTTGTTTCCTTTTTACCAGTCATACAAAAAAGTACTAAGATATGTGTTTTAACTTAAATTAATGTAGTTTTAAGCCAGAAAATATTACATATTTCGGCTATTCAATGTATTTAAATGTGAAGGTCTATGCATGTAAAACATTAAACAATCATGTTATATATAACCCTATTTCACATACTGTTTTTCTAAGATAAATAAGATTTTTCCGGCAAACTTGAATGCAGCGCGGAGTCCTGGATGACGTCGGTCTCGCCCTCTGGATTAGCTCGCAAGTCACAGTTACTCTATTAAATATCTGTCCAAAAAACACAGTGTTTTTACCGTAACTACCAGCTTATAAAACCCCGTGATGATGATTTGGCATTTTCTGTCCATCACTCGAGTATTTAATGTCACTTTGTTTTCTAAAAATCTGACAAAGAAGGTGGGAAAATGCACCTACACTTCTCTTCAGTGTTCCTACACGCTCCCACACGTGTCCACACCGGAGCTGCACGTGTGCGGTCACGCTCTGAGTCCTGTTTTCCAGGAGAAATTTATCTTTTTTTTTTTTTTTCTGAGGCGTTATAAATTCACCATAACAAACTGGGAGTGTGTGGGATTGCATGTATGTGTGTGTGTGTGTGTGTCTGTGTGTGTGTTTGTGTGTGTGTGAGTGAGTGAGTAAGTGTGTGTGGTGTGTCTGTGTAGTGACATCAACGTGTGGCTGAGCATTAAAGGGCATTTTTTTTAGTCAGAGTGGTTCATTATATAATAGCCATAAGAGTGGGACTAACGTGGGGTGTGTTACACTCTGTGTGTGTGTGTGTGTGTGTGTGTGTGTGTGTGTGAAGGAGAGAGACTAAAGAGTGAAAGCATATTTATGTTTGAGAGCGAAAGTTATGGTTTCTGTTGAATGAAGAAGAAATTAAGCGTCACATAGTTTACTGTGACTGTACAGCCACTATTGCTTTTTGTCAGCGGTGCAAGAAGTACTGAGATCTTTTAGTAGAAAGTAAAAGTGGTAAAAGTAGAAATGCTGCTGTGTGAAAATACAACTTTTACAAGTAAAAATCTGGCTTATTTAACTGCATAAGCTCTAGCATCATAGCACAAAAAATAAAGTACTCAGAATCAGGTTCATATACAAGGATTTTGCTTTGGTATTTTGGTGCACAGTAGTAGTATATTAAAAGAAGATAAAAAAGTAAAGAAATCTCATTTAGTCTTTCAATTTCATTTAAACTGTTATTAATAAGAGCTGTACACGTGCAGGGATGTGCAAATAATTGATATGGGAATGTGCAAAAGTTTCCAGCATGGAGTATAAAAATATGTGCTCTGTAGAGATAACATTAGAGTGTGTTAATGTAATGCATTGTGAGATGTGGGTCCTCGTTATGCCGAATGACCCATTTATTTGTTAATTTATGTTTTGTATTAATAATCTGAATATGCAAAGCAACATGGAACTAATGTTGTCAAATAAAAATAAAGTAAAAACTACAATATATCCCACTGGAAGGTTTTAAGAAGCATAAATACTCAAGTGAAGTTTTTCACCATGGACTTATTCATGTTTAACATCATTAACAGAGTAAGTACCAATACAACAAAATATTATTTAGCGTCTGACCGCATTCTATGTATCCAACCAAAAAGTCCAAACAAAGTGCATGTAGATAAATTATCAAATGAATGAATGGACAAAATAAACAATAAAACTAGACAGAAGTGTCTATGATACACACTGTATAAACTATAATAAATGATGCTGTGTGACATTTTAACAACCGGCAGGGGGATTTAAATAACAAGTTGGAACACTCCACAGTCATTAATCATGTTTGCAATTTATATACACTGACTGTGATTGTACAGATGACCTTCTACATGTATGAACAGCAACCATCAGCCACAGCTGCTAGTGTCAGATGAAACCAGCATTCTTCTTATTAAAACATTTTTTTATTCATTGTTTCTTTACCAGGAAGAGAACTATATATATTTATTCATCAGACTCTTCAATCGTTTACTGTGTTGGAATGTCATTGTAACATTTGACAGCTTCTTCAGCTTCTTTAATTCAAGTGAAAACCTGTCTGCACATGCACAGTAAATTCTTACTTTCTTGCTTGACAGGTACTGATTGGAGGACTGGCTACTAGAAGAGATAGTACGGCCTCAGGGTGGCTTTTCGCAATTGTTTGATGTGCATTTGGTATGGTTCAAACTGAACCCTTTTCCCCATGTTTTAAGTGACTAATGGGGACATTGATTTTTGATTTTTTGGATCCAGTATTGAGTGAGAGGGTTGTAGCTACAAGTGAAACTGGCTGTAATAGCAATTCCCCTCCTTCTCCCCCTAGAAAGGAGAGTGCAAGGTGAGGCGGTTGCGATCAGCCACTACAGTGCCAGATGCCAATAATCCTACAAACAGGTCCTTTAACACTGTAACACTAGTTTTGAAAAGCCAACCACGTCTGAAATGTCTTTCTTGAATGGCAACACTTGAAGGTGGTGTGAAAAACTCACTGCGGGTTAGAGAGGCATGACACATGATGAGTCCTGCAAATCAATCAAGTCCCCCCTCAAATTATTCACAGTGTTAAACTTGTTTGCACACTTGAAAAGTGATATAAATATCTGTGTAAAGAACGCCATTTCATACCTTCACACGCCAGTTTTCAGAAAGATGCAAAAAAAAAATTGTCCGGCCTATAAAAAATAATCATCATGTGTGACTTGATGTCTCCTGACAAACAGCACAGAAGCTTCTTTGCAGCTGGAGTTTATGAACACAGCCTGCAGGATTCCTCAAGTGCTTATGACTAAAGCCTGAAATATGTGGTCAGTCAGTACTGATCATGGTACTGAAGTAGTTTCTCACTACATGTTGTAAATGGTTGCATTATCATGAAGGGTGCAGCACTGGTTGCTATTCCTCTGTGTTTGAATGATGGGTGTGTCGTGGGGTGTAGAGGAGAAAATAGTATACCAAGAAGCAGTTTAACATTACCACATGAACTCATACCTGTGATGGGTGGTCCTGACTCACGAGTCCAATAAGAAATAAGCAACTGATTTTATTGTCCTTTGACTATAAATATGACATGGAGAGTGGCCTAAACTTGTGATCAAATGTTCCCTATAGTCACAATAAATGAAGAATTTGTTTAGAAATGAGTCACCTACAGATCACCAAAGTACATTACAAACCTCTATGCAACCTGCAGCAGCACTAAACCCCCCAAATCCCAAATGGAACCAAAATCCTCTAACTGAATGGGGTGTGGTAGACAAGACTAGACCAGGCCAGTCTGGCTGTTTAATCACATGACCATCAGTCATCCAGGTGAGAAAAGCAAATTAAGCCAAATGTCAGAAATACTGCCTGAATGTAACGAAAAAGAAAGTTCGGCCGTAGAAATCAGTGGCAGATAAAAGCGTTCAGCTTTTGTGAGATTTAGCACATTTATGCACATTTATGGCACATACTGAAAGTTTCACACCCAACTGGGTGTAGTCATAAAAGTGTAATCACACCTAACAGTGGCACTTTGGTGTCCAGGGAGTACATTCCTACATCCGCACAACAGTTAAATCAATGGAGGGTCAGCCAAAACAAGATTTTCTGGTGGTGTTAAGTTACTCTTAAATAGTACAAGGAGACACAACCTAGTAACAGATACACAATAACAACAATCTTGTCCTGCACCTTAGTTTCTTGTTGAATGAGTGACCAGTCAAACATTTGTCAGAGAAAATTGCACTGCTAACATCAGTTTGCAGGCCACATAGATAATTAGCTGCTCAGCTGCAGGGTGTAAGACAGCCTGTATATATACCTGCAAATGTCACTTTGGTCTGTTGACATGATTTGATGTACCTAGTAGGCCCGTTTGGTGGCTAGAGCTGTGTATCATCAGCATTGCAATTGGCCAAGAAAAAATGTGAGCTAATAATTGGATTAAGGTAGGTGGTGTCTACTGGGAGAGAAGGGGACCATGCACAGATCCTTGAGGTACCCCAGTGGACAGGAAATTACCCTTGAACACTTTTGCTGGCCATGCCACAGAACACCATGTGAAGTAGAATTCAGACCAAGCGCTGTATTTAAGACGCCTAGCTCAGAAAGGCTGGACAGAAAGATTTAGAGAAGTACTGCACAGATTGGCATCTCTTGAATATTTTAGTAATTTAGGACCAGATAAGAGACAGTGACCACCAATATTTTGCACAATGAAGAGGGGCCTGCCTAAAAAATTGGGAAGACTATTGTGGATGAGTTTAAAATATGGTTTTAAATATGGTTTATTTATGGTTTTGGTATGGTTTATAATCCAGGTTTTAACAATGATGTGTTCAAAATGTGTTGTCATGGAGTGGTGTTTGTGTGTTTTTGGTCACATGAACAACAAGCCATGACACATCAGTGTCAGAGCAGTAGTAACAATACCTTCTAATCCGTCTGTTCTGCATCCTTCTCTTTATGTCTCTGTCTGTTTTGTCCCTGCCAGGCTACTGTTTGGCCCTGTTCATAACAACATCACAACATACAATAACACAACATACAGCTTACTAGACATATACACACTCTTCTCTCTCTCTCTCTCTGCATTCAGCAGAATGCAGAGGAGGATGAAATATATATATATATATATACACACATACATAAATATTATCAATCATTTTCAGGTTTATCAAGGACTTTATTTGATCTGTTCTATAAGTTTCTACTGTACATTTAATGTAATGTTAAGGATGTAAGACTGTATGCGTAATATCTAATGTGATGCAGTAACTTCCTGGAGTCATGTTGTCACTGTGAGGTTGCCAGGTAAGCAGCAGGGACTCCACAAAGTCACTGCGCCTTGGCCAAGAAAGAGTCCAGATTTCAAGCTTCCTGTTAAACCGCAATATGTAATTTTTACACTGCAATACATGTTAATTAGTGAGCTTAAGAGGTGCTATTAGGCATATTTTTTTTGTATCTACAGACAGTGTCAGATAAGCTGTTTCCGGTCTTTAAGCTAAACATACTGTAACTCATACTGTTTGTGGGTTGTAGCTTCAAACACAGTCACACTGACTGTAACTCAGACAGTAACTCAGAGTGTGTCTATAGCAAACTGTAAGGCATTCTTACTTAACCTACTTTGGATAGACAGCATTTCCTGTTTTGGGAACAATATGTGGAACTCATCACTCTTCAAATGTTACATTGCAGGCCCATGGCGATGCAATTGGGAGCAGGGACTATTTATTTTGAAAGCGCTCTTTTGTTGATGGTTTTAAAGCCCACGGGAGGCTCCGACTTCTGAGCTTTGAGAATCAGCTACCCAACAAACGTGGCATTTATAAGCTGTGTGACAAATACTCAAGTTGTGACAAGTATGCTGTGAATGTGGTTGTTTATTGTGTTAATATTAAAATGTGTGTGTTCCGTATTATAGATCTCTTATTCTAGGATGACACACAGGCAATCATAGACTTACATTTGACCTCTGTTATGACCTATATTTAAACAGACATGTATGCACTGTGTGTGTGAATCAATAGCACAATAATGGTTTTGGCCTGATGACAGACTACATGTTGTCTATTGTGCATCTGTCACTGGACTTGTAGTCTTATGTGTGGTTCATATCACCACACACAAGCACATCTGAATGTAGGAGCAGTGAGGTGTATCTCCAAACACTGTGCTCTGTCTAAGAGGTTCACACACCCATAGACCACATAATCTCTATAGACACACCAAAGACTTTGCATTTCTAGTCACAGGTATAGACATGTCGGCATACACACACACGCACAGACTCCCCCTCCCCCCTGACTGCCCACTGTGGCCCCTCACTGTAAACAGGCTGATATTTTGTTCAATGGCGACGTCCTATTCTTTGCGGCCGATGACACTGGTGACATGTAAAGCTCTCTGGCATTGTCCAGCTCTCTGGAGCTCTTTAGCAGTGTAATCACCAGTGAAATGGCAATGGGCCACTGGGATGAAAACACAAGTCAGCAGCTGGTCAGCAAATCACAGTTGAAAGCAGTTAAATGGTGGATTTGCACTGTAAGCAAGACAAGCTCGGGGGGCCTTTGTGGACCCACTTTGTGAGTGCACAGTTGGAAGGACAGACTTTTTTTCTAATCATTTATATGAGTTAGATTCATAAAGCCTCTGAATGATACATGTTATGCCTTTTTACTTTATGTCTCATCAACTGAGTGGAGGAACTGGATTTCACCTGAAACACTATATCTAATCTAATTGATCTCAGACAGACACTTTGTCAGACCTCCACACTGTTTTAGAGCTGGTTTAAGGTGAATCTAAACTGTTAGACGTGTAAAAGGCTCATCATAAGAAGTACTTTTCTAGTATATTTCAATTCAAACGATTTGACACGAGCAAAATAATGCATTTTAAAGATGTGAGGTGCAGTTCATATTTCCTACTTTTATGCTGAAATTGGTCAGAACATATTCTGTCATTGGGCTCTTAGTCTGCTTTGCTATAATAAATATAAATATAAATAACAATATTTTATATACACTGTATATTTTTTGTTTTATTTAGTCTCTTTTAGCTATTCTACATAATTTGGCCTTCTTATCTTATGTTGTGGCAAAAGTATAAAGGGTTTAGGTAAAACAATAAATGGTACATACAATATATATGATATTATTGATATATATATATTAAAGACAAGGGTACTGGTCCATACAGACTTTTCATATATCGTGATAATGACAATACATATGTTTATTCATACTTTGGTGAGACGTTTCAACAATTTAATAAAATAAAAATTGATAATCTAAAAATTCAGTGGTTTGTTGACATCCCTTGCTGTTCATTAATGGCTGCCAATAGCTTACCTACGCCATAATGACACACATGACAAATCACTGGATACAACATAAAGACAGCAGAATCACAAGAGTGGTCAAAGCATGTCCTTCAAAAAGGAAAAAACGGAACTAATCATCAGAAAATGGTACATGATTAAACACAATTAATAAGTATTTCTGTGTCCATGTGTTTAAACCTTCTGTATCTGAACTATGATGTAATGCACTGAAACAGGCAATATATCACCATGTGGCAACTCGACACGCCATCTAGTGGCTCTTTAGGGCACAGAGATCTGTACACATCTCCACTGCAGAATAAGATAAATATTGTAGTCATTTATTTGTATTCAGAGCGTCTTTTGATGAATGCAACAGCAGTATAAGAACAATCCACTAATCTCCTAGATACCAAAAGTACCCATTGCAGTGGTAAAACGTGTTAGGCATGAATATAACTTCTAACATATAACAACCTTTTACAGCTTTATAACCATCCATCAAGAAGAAGAAGAAGAACTCATCAGAAATGAAGAACATTTGACTAAAAAAGTGAAGCCCTTCATCATCAGTCAGATCGTGTCACATTTACAACATGTCCTGTCATCCTATCCTAACATCATTCAGTGTCAAGGCCACAGTCATTCATTGATTTATTTTGGGCGAGCCTGTTAGCTGCAACAAAGTGGTTCTTGTTACTTCAAACAGAAGTCATATTAATTTACAGACCTGCATCACAGCCTGTTAACCGCTGACTTTGAACAGGCTGGACAAAAATAGTGTTGGCTATTCTGTTGCTTCCGCTGTAGAAGTTTTAGGCACATTTCTTGTGGTTGTGACAGAACTCTCCAACCAGAACCTTACATAGTATTTTCTTCTATGAACTGAACAGTTACAGCAGCATGTAATCTTGCCATGTGTGCTTATCAAAACCCTTTGAGTACCAGGCATCCTTAAAACACTCTGTGTGTACTGTGAATATACTTTAATTGTGTCCAGAAAGAGATTGAGGGAAGACATATAAACACAATTCAATAGATCAGACAAATATTTATGCTTATTTATGAAAATTGCACCTACCCACCTGCTCATCCATCCATCCATGACCTGTAACCACTTATTCTCATCAGGGTCACGTGCGGGCTGGAACTTATCCCAGCTGACTTTGGGTGAGAAGCGAGGTACACCCAGGAAGTTACCAACTTATCGCAGGGCACATAGAGACAAACAACTATTCTCACTCACATTCACGCCAACGGCCAATTTGGAGTAACCAGTTAACCTATTAAGAGGATGTTTTTGGACTGCCGGCCTCGAGAGAACACCCACTCATAGTACATTTTAAACTAAAAGGAGGGCACCTAACAGGTCTTTTGATCCAGTGTGAAACACCAGTATATTGTCAGTTTCTAGTGAGAGTAGGCTTGGCTATCAGGATGGGCTGTGCCAAAAACCTAAGACCAGTTGACAGTGCTGCTGGTCAAACCCACTGCCTTGAAAACAGAAACCATTTTGTAATATAAACACACACACACACACACACACACATACAGGTTACTGTTTAAAAAGTGAGACATTAGTTGTGAGTGGGGGAAGAAAAAAAAACAAAATCAGGTGGACCTGAGAGGAGTAATTGTCCTGTTGATGACGAGATACTTCGATGAATGACTCACACAGCGCTATACCTCCATCTAGTGGCCGCATGTGCAAATGTGCAAGCTACCTCGTGTTAGTGCTGAGAAAACTTTCTGTTCTCGTTACAGTCATTCCGAAGTCCGTTAGAAATGTGGCAGTTTTATACAACCTTTATAAACCAAGACCCGATCCACCAATAAGATTGCACATATGCCGAATCTCACTGACGCGGAACATTATTTGTCACTTACAGCATACACCTACATGTGAAGTCAAGGAACATGTAGAAGGTTGCATTAGGTTTTTGAGTGCAAATGTGTCATGTCGTGCTTGGCTATCCGTGAACTCACTCTAATCACCCGGATGAAAAAGGATTGAGGTATGTTTACGCAAATACCTCCAAAAAGAGTAGAGCAGATTTGTTTCAAATTTAATAATGCTATTGTTATATTATTTATTTCATGAAAACATTTCATGAATATTATTCCACTTGGTTCTTCCCCCTTAAAAATGTAAATAATTGTTTCCATTTCCTTGAACATTTAAACCAGACAAAGGAAATGACTGGGTATGTCTTCCCTCCTGGTGGGCGGTGTTTAAGTGTCCATTAAAAACCACAGTCCGTTCTCTCGAGTCATTTTATGCAAGTATCCAGCTGACAGCCTCTGACTGAACTGCAGAAATGGCATTGAATGGCAAAATCGCGGTGGTGACTGGAGCAGCGATTGGAATAGGGAAAGCAATGACGGAGAAGCTCCTCCAAAACGGTGCAAAGGTAAAGTTTTCTCTCAGTTTCAGAGCAAATCCCTGTTGTGTCATGCGGATACCAGTACAGATTGTGCATTCTTGCACCAGACAAGCAGACAGTGACAGAGCATGTAGTATATCTGATGTTCTTCTCCTGTGCAGGTAACCCTCATAGATGTTAATGAAACGGCAGGAAAGAATTTAATGGAAACCCTCCAGAAAGAGTACGGACAGGATAAGACTCTGTTCATGAAGTGTGATGTTGAATCAGAGGAGCAGATCAAAGGTAACACACAAACACACACTTGAAAAACAAAGCACAGAAGTGGGGGAGGTGCTGAAAAGTGGAAAACAGCTGGATTATTAGATAAGATAAACAAGTCCAAAAATGGATGAAACTAATCAGAAGGGCGCATCATTTTGTTCCAGTAAACAGATGTTTGCCAGATACCAGGAAGCGCACAGACTTGTTTATAATTAGACTTAAGACGATCAAATGGCAGTTATTCCTTGGTTGGGCAGAGAACCACACCTTAGATCTGTTGTTTAAGACTTTGTGTTCGTCTAGTTTAGTTGTTTAATTAAGAGTCTGTTGTTTTATTTTTGCTGTCCTGAATCTAATTATTTTGTGTGTGAAAGTATAAAATAAAATGTAAAAACATTTGTTTTGGTTTGACCATTCACTGAATTGAAAGTTATTAAGAAGTTAATTGTAATTTCAGGTCAGTAAGTGACTAAGGATTATTTTCATTATAAATAAAGCTAAACTTATATTCTCTATGTATTAAATATATTAAAGTCTGAAGTATGCAAAGAATGTTGCCACTTTTAAAACGATTTTGCAACTGTGTGAGCAGGCCATAAACCTTTTTAAAAGAAGGATGTGAACTTGGTTAACTACTAACTGTTTTTTTTTCTTCTCTCGAGATGCCTTTCATAAAACCATTGAAACATTTGGAGGAATAGACATCCTGTGCAACAATGCCGGCATCTTGGATGAGAGTCAGTGGGAGAAAACTGTCTCCATAAACCTTGTAAGAAGTAGAAAGATCAACAAGCTGCATCTGGTTGGGATTATACCCATCAATTGTACTCAGCTGCACCGTTTCAACACAAGGGAAATTGCACCACAGCATGTTTTCATGTTACAGGAACTCTTTTGGGTGGAGAAATTATTTGATTTCCTTTGTTTCATTTTATGACATCTGGGACACAAAGGACAGTCTGCAGCCAAAGTTTTCACGGACAGGAAAAGAGATTTCTGGTGTCAACTATATTCTGTGTTGTAGGTGGGTGTTATCAGGGTGGCATACCTGGCTCTGGAACAAATGAGCAAGTTGAGCGGAGGTCGGGGAGGAGTCATCATTAATACGGCATCCTTGGCAGGTGAAGCCCACAATGTACTGCATATGTGTTCGCCACAAAAGACAACTGCATTCTTTGCATTCCTTAAGAAAAATAAATATATTTTTTTAGTGGATATTACATCCATGCCCTCACATTTTTCTGTTGCATGAAAATAAGACGACTTACACAGGAAATTTATGCACAACTAATTTTTTTAACCCGGTATTGCCCGATATAACCTACGTCCCCCACAGGTCTTGGCCCTCTACCAAGCTGTCCTGTCTATACAGCTACGAAGCACGGAGTGATCGGCTTCACCGAGCCATGGGGGTAAGGTTTTTACAAAATCAAGGGCCCTTCTTCCCAGTGTTTTCTTGTTGGCACTTTGTCTCGTTACGTTTCTCCTTGACATGTTCTGGATAACGAGTATCAACAGTATCTAATGTTAAGTAAAAAATTCAAGTGCTAAAAAATGTTTAAAAAAATTTATATTATATATATATATATATATATAGATTATATATATATATATATTATATATATATATATATATCTATATATATATTTGTACAGCATGTTTTTAAGATGAAGGAATAGCAAGTTTGCCAGGTATGTGTAGCAGGTTCCGTGAGCAAATATTTTAAAGTGCAGATGTTTGTTAAATTAGCGGTAAAAGGTGTAACGTGTAATGTAACACATAGAGCTAGTAAAATGTGATGATGGCTTTAGGTATGACCAGCCACCTGGAGCCACTGACTTATTCAATTGTTCGAGTAACAGTTTATGGCACAACACAGTACAACAGATACCGGCGTTTGATTCCGTTTTCAGTGAAAAAATCTA